>NC_056677.1:17213750-17535833 GCF_018350195.1 Panthera tigris | reverse complement strand
CATTGTGAGTCCCTGAATAACTCAATGTATTAATTCGTTCTGCTGTACAGATTGAAGGAAAACTTTTCTTAATGTTATGTATGTAATAAATCTACACTTTTACTCTGAAAAGGATTTAAGGAAATGGGTGAAAAGTCAGAACACTCCTTTAGTGGACTTTCTTTACATTTAATGGCTCAGAGTAAAATTAATGAGAGAAATTAGTGCTTAAACGTCAGAGTTGTGCAAAGACCTACAAATTCTTGATTTTTATCATAGAAAAAGAAATTTGGTTAAGTATGTAATGCAGTATATACTATGATAATGAAACTGCATATAGTCACAAGACATATAATAAAAAACTGATGAATTTTCACTCACTCTACATACATGAGTGTCTTTCAGAGAAAAAGTTACTTCTTCTGGAATAAATGTGTTTAAAGAATGGTAATTACATGAAAAAAATTCTATGTAACTTGACAGCTAGCCCTGACATTTTTATGTATTTTTTGGTTTTAAGATGAGAAAGCTTTTATTATTTACAATTAAATTAACACTAAAATGCCTATCCTACATAAACAAAATTTTTTACTATATGAAGAAACGAATGTTCAGATGAGTTACATTAGGTGAACCACATTAAACATCAAAATGAGAAAATGGGACAAAAGTTCTGCGGCTGTATCTATGGAAAGAATGACAACTGCAACAGTTTTATGGCCATAACTTCAAGTCAAACCAGAAAATGCAGATAATTTATACAGGCTGGTGTAAAAAGGGACTCTGATGCATGCATTGTTCTGTCTGTGCTATATCAAACTATTGTGTAACTTGGATAACTAATAATTTGACTCAAAATATAGTTAGACTATTCCATTAAATTATACACTAGACTAAGAATCAATTAAAGTGAGATAACACCTCTAATTATGAATTTTCCTGAAAAATATGAAGCAATACTGATAAAACAAATACCACCATGTTGATACTTGAACTTCTTATATTTTCAAGTATTTTTAAATAGCATGTTCAAACTTTTCATTGGTCTCAATACATTGCCGTAATCATAAGGCCACCACACTGAGAGGACAGAACCCAATTACTTTATTCTTGTCTTCTGAAGCGTATTTTAAATATTTTACGTCTAGGAAATATTTTCTTTATCATAAGTTCCTCCCTACTCAAGATAAAAGGAAAAAGCATGAAAAAACTGCAGAGATTTGATAAAAATAATTTTCTGATGTTTATCTGTACATGTAGCCTTGGAATAAGGTCTCTTAAATAATCATTTGCACTGAAATTAAAAGTTTTTCCAATTAAAATGAAAACAAACCAAAAAAGTCACTATTCAAAACACATATTTTTATTGCTCCTCATGCAAGAATATTCAGAAAGTCTGACACTATCTTAATACAATTAAAATGCAACTTGCGTTTGACTAGGATATCAAATGAATCTGTACATCTGATTATAAATTTAACATAGGACTATAAATTATATACTTGAAAGATTTGTGAAATGACAGCTCAGTAAGTTAAATCTTCTCATAAACCATGTTCCCACAGCTACATTTAATTCTCAAAATTAAAAACTAAAATGTTTATAAAATGGACTACAGTTTTATTACCAGACGATATAGTATTTGCAGACACACCATGTTGTCATGTAGCATTTAAATCATAAAATGTCAGTGCCATCATATCTTAGAGAATGAAACATTAGGTGCCCTAAAGAATGATGAAAATTAATTAACACAAGGGATTTCAGTTCTTTTATATACTGAAGAAATTTAATATTAAGTGTGGCTTGAAAATAAGAGACCTTAATCTACTGTTTTTGAATGACTGCACAACTAATTTAAAAATGGAACCAAATTCTTTGTGATTGGTACTAATTATCCCCATTTAGTGTGGGCCTCTTTCCATAATTTTTGTATTCCATGAGGCTGGGTATCAGAACGCTTTTGGACAGAATGCATTATGGCACAAAGTTGTATTCTTTCACACCCGCCAGGAATTTCAAATAGAAATCTGGAAATGAAATGGAGATATAGCCTCAAGAAATCTAGAAAACAGACTTTAAAGGCAACTCATTCTCTTGCAAATTGTCTCTACTTCCTGACAGAAGCATTAATGAACTGATCAGGTAGAAACTGTAGATACATAAGTATTAGGGGAAACAATATTCTCCCTTCTCATCATCTATTTCCCCCCACCAAAAGTTCCCTCACTGCATACATTTAAGAGGGCATAAAAGTTATCTGTAACTTTCTCTTTTAGAAAAAAAAATGTATGAAATGCTTCAAAATAACTTGAGATTTCCTGGGGCTTCTTAGCTAAAGACCCTCGCTTATTCCTTCCTTATTAAAATAATCCTAATTGTTATTTAACATTACTTTCCTATTGTTTTCTATCATATGACATGTTTATGAGATATTTAATGCATAGTGTTTAATAAAGATTAGTTATTGTTATTATTATTATTAACCAAAACGCATTCTCTACAATGCAACAATTTTCCAGAATGTGTTCAGAATTCCTATCTAAGAAAATATTCAAGGTGTTCCCTGAGAATTTACTTCACAGTTTACATACGGTTAGGTTAGTCTCTGGATAGAAGTTGCCCACAGCAACATGATGGTTGGTACTGTACCTGGGAATATATGGTTCTGCAGGAGGAGGGGGGATGTAGAGATCCTGGAGAGCAGAACTGTCTCTTTTAGTTGGTGTACTGATGGTGCTGGAAGGCGTGGCAACGCTGCTTGTGGGACTTCTAGGTATAAGAGGCTGGTTAAAATGAAAAAGAAAATACATACACACACAAACAACACACAAAACAACAACAACAACAACAACAACGACATATAGTTATCATTTTAAAATTATCTATTTCTGCAAAGTTTCTGAACTTGGCTGAAATCAAGAAGCACGTTATTTAGCACATCGATATTCCTCTGAATGTCCAAAAACAAGTAATTTATTATTTTAGAGGCTTCGCTTAGTTCTCAACTCACCTTATTCTACGGCATAACAACGTAAAAGGTATTTATAAGGTAAAAGTACCATGCAGGGTTTCATAATGGTAAGATTTGTTTTACAGTCAGAAACTTATTAAATCAAATTTGCTTTGTTGGAATCCCACCTTTGAAAGAAAGATAATAAAGAGGAACTTTCAAAAGAATTAACTCACTCACATCCTGACTGATATACAAGAAAGATATTTCATTTTTTTTCCCAAAAAGATACACCATACTCTTTAGTTAGCAGAATGTCACACATTCTCAGAAAAGGTTACAAAAATGGAGGATGAAAGGCCAATACAAGAAAATACTTTCTTTTTTTTGTATTTTGTTTTTTTAAATATAAACACAATGAACTGTCCTCTCAAGGTCATTTATGGTACATCTTCAAAAGTATGGTGACTAGTGGAACACAATCGTTTCATCCTTCAGAGGTACACACATTTGTCACTGTTTAAATAATGTTTAGATACAGATCTATAGATTCCATTTTCATGCCTGCTTAAGTATTAAATACTTTTAAAAATTAAGATATCATGTATACTGAATAAAGTGATACATCAGGATGCATTAATTTAAGACCACTTCCAATTCTAAGCTTCACAGCATTTGCAAATGATCTTGTGGATCAAAAAATTATTCTAAAGTGAGACTAAAATTCACAAATTTTCATGTTTATCTTACAGATCTTACTGATTATCTATGTATACAATAACAGTAAAAATAAGAATTTTGGTGCAATTGCAAACACAAACGTAATGATCACAAAATGAACTGTATCTTCACATGACAAGATGTTGCCATTTTAGCCAATATGAAAACACTTTTAGCAAATCTATATAGACCCGCAGTTCTATTACTTTAACATGTATTGTTGGACAAAATGGCATATTACAACTATTTAATATTGTGACAATGCTTTTGTACAGATAAGCAAAATGTTCAAAAAACCAAGCATAAATACAATGTACAATGTAGGCCACTGGGGAAGGCTACATAGTTTATGATTCAGTTCACAGTTTTTGACCTTCCTTATTACACAGCTCACCTTAACAGGTTGAAATCACACATCCTGCCAAAATGATGGTTAAGTTTTAATCTATGTGAAATAGAAATTAAAGAGAGAGAGAAGGGAAAAAAATTGATAACTTATTTGGGGACTCTACAATATTCTATCTTCTATGATGTAAAAAAAGTCAGATATTTTACATGTTAAGGAATTTTGAAATGTTTTGAAAGTATGCAGTAGACTTATGTTTAACTATGCTGATTTTGAAATAGTGTCCACTTAAATTATATGTGTCTTTTAGAAAAAAAATCTTGGCAGTGGGAAATTATTAGATTATATAGACAATCAAGAATCATTTGTATGGATGAACACCATGAAGCCTGAGAAAATGAAGAATTGTATTGTTTCTAGTGATACCTCTACAATAGATCTTTGAATTAATGATAGGTTCTTTAGATAAGTCTTTAGACACACTATATATATAGTCACTGTGATATGACTATAATTGCTTTTCGTCAGGACATCTTGGTATTAAATACAGATGACATAAAAAAAGTCTGACTAAATTTCATATTATAGAAATATAAAGAAAAACCCATTATTCAGTGCATTACTTTCCAAAACTAACAGATGTACTGTGAGAGAAAAACGTATATTCAGTATGCTTTTTAAATGCTCTAGTATCTTTTATTTTAAAATATTCTAATACTGCAAGTGAAATTAAAAACAAGTTCTAAAAACACAAACAAAAAATAATCTAACAAATTTTTATTCTTTTTCTTTTGTTTTAGGGTCACTATTTCTATTCTGAAGACTTCTCTCTCTCCTTTTATTTTACCATCAATAGAACTAAAGATAATCTTTCTTGGTTAGTACCTATCTCTGCCTTCCCCAAACAAAGAGGAAGAAAGGAAAAATGGAAGGAACAAAGGAGAAACAATAGTGGTTACAAGTATATTTTAAATAGCCGTGAAGTGTGAGGTAAATATGAACAGAATATTTTATTTTGCCTAGACTACTACTAGGATTCTATTCAAATTATTACCAGGATTATTTAGGGTACTTGTGCCTTTCCCCTTCCAGTAAACTTAAATATTAGCCTTGTCAGCTTCCTTCAAATTGCTATTTTGTCTAGGTTTCTATTTTCAGGAAGGAGTCGCTATTAATATCATCAGTTAGCATGATTAGCTAAATTAGCAAATACACAGAAGAAAGACTCTTAAATAAGTTTAAATGGATAACAGGTTTGATTGTGCCAGCTGGTTCAATAAATTGAATTGGTTAAAAAAACACAACTTATTCTTTCAAAGAAAATGGAAATTAGTTAATCCTATTGTTCAATTCAATTGGCTAGTTATTGTATTAACTGATAAATCATAGAAAACATTTCAAATGGTTTATCATGCAGATATCATCTGGATAATCAGAATGCTTTGTACCAAATGAAACACACAGTAAAGATTAAATATATTTGGCATATTTTTGTCTATTCATTGTATTACTTCTGTCAAGCTAATCCACACTAAAAAAGTAAACATTGTTTTTGAGAATCTTATTTTAAAAATACACATTAAGCAGTGAGAAAATAAAGCATGGTAAAATAGAAACTTCATGGGAAAATGGCAATAGCTACTTAACCGAAGAGGACGTCTTTGTGATAATTTAAAATTATAATCTCTTAAAAATTTTCTACCTTTGAACAAGAACTGAAAGAATACAAAATTAAATGACTAAAAGAATGAAAAAAATGCATTAAAGAGCATTAGAAAGATAGGCAAAATTTGACTAAACCAAGCGCAGAATAAATGATGCTATTAGCTGAAATCACCAGCAAGAAATTCCTAGTTGTAACAAGTGGCATTAAAATTACAACCACCACCAATAACAATTTAAGTGTGTGAAAATACCCAAAAAGTGACAAATACAGCTTCCCTCAGATCAAAAAAGGACTTCTCTCGGCATCCAATTCAAATTTTAATATACATATTTCTTAGTTTCAGGAAAAATATCCAAATATGTTAGCATGAAAATGCAGAAAGATAGCTTCTCCCATCTTGACAAAATTTCCTTTCAATAATTTGTTCATAACATTGTAAAAGAAGAGTAGTTACCACTGCACTAAGAAGAATTTCCAATTTAAGGCAAAAAGTAGAAATAAAGGGTAATATTTTTTATCTTACCATTTTGCTACTTTGCTACTTTATCTATATTGGCAAAATACGGAAAGAGAATTAAGAATTATCATCATTTAAATACAAGGTTATTTTAAGGCTGCATCTTGTTACTCAAGTAAGCATGAAGCTTCTGTATAACTTGGTCAACTACAGTATGTAATCAATTATGATATGGATCCATTTTGGATTCTATGCAAACAGGTTTATTTCCTGGAAGAGCCTTGCCAAAATATTTAGTTTTCATATGTAAATGGTCCTACTGACCTAAAGCTCTCCTTTCACAGATCCAGTGAGGCTCCAGAAGGGAAGAGGCATTTGCATGTACGTCATTACTCTGCTAAAACAACTCTGATAGATATGTGGGGGCACAGGCATGCATCTTTTAAAATATCCAGGTTCTAAATAAAATGATCATATGCATCTCTTTAAATATACATTGATAAACTTAAGTCAATTACTGATAACTTGCTACATCAACAGGACTACTACTAGAAATCTACTAGGTAAGACATACATACATTTTTTCATATTGTCAGTTTGAACTACATAAAATACTTTCAAATTGTATCCTACAATATGGTACGGCACAAATCTTCCTCTGAATCATGTGTGATGACTTTAGTAATAATACCCTACTCATTCAGTTTAAAAAGCATATGAAAGATTGTGATTAATGTAAAATTAAGTTTTCAGCCTTTGTAAGGGATCACTGAGATCTCATTTTAAATCCTCTGATGGCTCAGGTCTTTCCCTTGTGTCCCCAATTCTAACACGTGTAAGGTAAGTGAGCACATCTGGAAGGTATACCTCTGAAACCCCTACGGTCTTAAAGATTATGAGAAAAGAACTTCCATACTTAAACTACATTTTACATTGAGGTTTTACTTGAAACATTTTTCATTTTAACAACTTGTGGCAAGCTTATCTTAATTTACTTGTCCTTCTGTCTGGTAAGTGACCTGGCTTTCATAGAGCTATAGAAAGTCTTGAATGATACCAGTGACATAAAGACAGCCCCAGCATTAAAGATTAAAACAGTGTGTTACACATTATGTGGTTACTTCTAAAATTCACTACTGCAAAGATCACAAAGAGCTTGCTTTGCCTTTCAGGGGGAACATACCCATTGAAATATGCATGATTACATCAAGTATAAAACCTGGCCATTTATTTTATTCACTCTTGGGAATAAGCACAGACTCATAGGGATCACAATACCCCATTATTCTAGCACAGAACATTCACACAAGTCCTTACTCAGTTCAAACACATTTTTATTATAATTACCAACATAAGTACCAGAATATTGTTTTATGTTAGCAACTCTGTTCTTAATCATCTAAACACTCCAGAGAAAATGTATGCTGGATTTTGGGAGGCAAGACAATGCATACATGTTTCTTGACCATATAAAAAATGTTAGATATAATTTGGAAAATTTGGGGCATACTTTTCCCTGGGAAAATTTTTTTAAGTAGTAACTTATCTGAAGGAAGTCTAAGCAAAGGAAATGCATGTATTTAAATTCTCCCACTCTGTGTTTTCACAGTTTTTTCTAGGATCTAAATTCATAAATACAAAAGATTTGAGTCTTCTTTTATAAGCATGTAATCTTTCCTTTCCTATAAGACCACCAAAAAAACAAACATTTTTTCCTGACCATTAATGTGATCAGGAAACCATATCTGTATAGGTTTAAAAATACAAGATATACAAGAAATATAGACTTCACAGTCACACTACAAAATGGCTTTATCCACTGAGTCATCATATTTTGCACATCGTACTGAGACTACTACGACTGTATTTACTCTTATGCTGTCCAGACTTATTGGCATAGTTAATACTGCAACATTAAAACTGGACTTCCAATTTTTTCAAAATACAGTAAACATCATTTTTAGAATATTAAGTAAAGAATAAAGAAAATAAAAAATAATTTTTGCATTTTAGGTGATCATTTGTAGTCAGTGTAACACTTGAAACCATTTGGCTGAAAAACAAATGTCATTTAGATACTTTAATTAATTTGCTTAAACACTGCTGACCAAAAATTTGATGTGACAATTGCTTGCAGCTATTTACTAATTTGAGCATGTAAAACATATAATTGTTTCTGCCTCTCAGTCAACACAATTACATTTTCAGTTAAGATTTATTTTCTTCTTTAGTGTCATACCTAATATTGGTTATCTTCCTCTTCAAAACATGCTTTTAAAACAAAACTCTCAGAAACATAAATTTTGTTAGTAATGGATTTTTCAGTCACCCTGACCCATAACTTTGATATTAAAATAAATTTTATTATTTCTCATGTTTCAGTTTTTACAGAATGAGTTTAACTATTCATATCTGTAGGTATTTGAAATGTAACACAATCAATTAAGTGTTCTTCAGGTGTTACACCAGTTGATAGACAAAATCGACTGTTATGACTATTTGCTTTCCATTTCTTTTTCTGCTCAAAGTTAAATATCCTGTAAAAATGGCATCAAGGTAATGCTAAGCAATAAAATTTTAAATGAAAAGCACAAAACCACACAAGAAAACTACCACATGGATATATGAGATTTATGGATAAGAATGCAGTTTAGGAACATACTTCTAATAATACAGCTTGATATTATTTCTTATAAAAATGTGTTTAATGAAACCTTTATCAGTATGTTGAATTCCAACACTAATTATAGTGATCATTTGAGATGCATTCCTACCAAAAAAGCTGGGTTCTTTAATGGTTTTAAAAATGCTGATTCTCAGTGATGATTTCAATCAACATTCTTGGTAGTGTCCAGCTAATTCTCCCATGCATCTCTTTTAAGAAGAAAATGACACCACCTACACATGCTTGTGACCTATGCACACTAACGTGAAACCACAAAAACCAAAAATATACCTTGAGATTTATCCAGAGTTCCCTGGGATTTTTTTTTCATTAAATTGTTAAGAACTTGACCATAAGCAATCACCAAGCTCACCAAAATCCAGGACATGAGAAGTGCTACTAAGAACATGTTTTTAAAAACAAGTTATTGGAAAGCAGGGAATCCCTCATTTGCTCTCATAGAATAAAAGATTTTATCTCAGGTAAAACATCTCTACTATTTATAAATGGGTGCAGATGACAACAGAATTCAACTCCAGATTAAATCTGTTCATAGTATTTGACTAAGGTATCTTTAAGTCTTTCAATTCCATTGTAAAATGTTTGACAAATCAGGAATTTTAAAAGAGCTGCCAAATTTCATGAAATGTACTCATGAAATTGCTTTGTGAGCATGAAGTTTAGTTGTATGCTTTTGTTTATTTTTATTTGTTTATTTTGCTATTATTTCATAAATAATTTTCAAAAGAAAATCCAAATCTAAATTCATCATTGCAGTTGATTATTAATAGACGTTACTATCCTTTCAAAATATTTTTTAGGAATAAAACTTCTTTCATTAAAATGTAGTATTCCATAACAATCTTCTACCTTAGGGTAGATAAGGTTAAATTTTGTGTAGGTACAAATTATTTCCTTGTTAGTTTAAAAAATAATTATTCCTTACATTAGAATAAAGTTGTTCTTTTTTAAGGTACATGTATTAGTGTCTATTTCCACACTACATAAGTTTTGCCATATTTTATTTGAAAATGCTAGTAGGTAAGCCTGGTAGAGAAGAAAAAGTTGAAATAGACATATCAAATTAAACAAATTACATAAATTATTTCTTTTTGTAATATCTAAATAATTCTTAGTAGAATGTTAGTATGCCCAATGAAAAAAGAAATAACCTAAGGTCCAATTCTTCAGGTGTGAACACTGAAGATTTATACTTAAGTGAGTTAATGGGCATTTTAGTACCAACGTATTTGTACACATACCAGAAGCAAGAATACAGTAAGACTGGTACTTATGTCTGCATAGAGGGTTATTCCTACATTAAGCATTTTATTTCACCTCAGGTCCTTTCTCAGCCACTAGGAAAAAATATGTGGCCTCAGGCAAAGTCACAAAGGAATCACAAACTGCCTGTAAGACCTTCTTATCTCATGATTTCTTTGACGTTTCCTCCTCTGGAGGCAGTCTACTTTTAATCTACAGATTCTGGTACCATCCGGTTTTGTCCATCTTTGGTTAATCTACAGTTTAAAAATTCTGACCAGATAGGTCCCATTATGCTTCCAGTGTCTTAGTATTTTAGAGTAGGCCAAAGCTGTACGATCAAGAAACAACTCTGTATTGGTACAATTTCAGGTCTTCAAAATTTCAGGGATATTTGGTGGTGGTGGTGGTAGAGTATGTTAGAGGACTTATCTATTGCTCTTTAACACCAAGATGTTGTGTTACCACTACTACGAAGTATTTAAAACTAATACTCTTCCTTCTGCTCTGTAAAAGGTCAACCACTGAAGAAATTTGTAAGGAAACAGAAAGTAAATCCCCCACTTTCCCAACAGCATTGTTTATCGTTAAGGAGTTGAGCTTTGACAATACATTTCAGTTGAACTAAGTTCAGCTGAAATAACAAATTTACAAAAATGTTGATACATATAAGCATTTATGGAAATGCTGATTTTCTTTTTTTCTGACTTCAGCAATCTGAAACAGTAAATTTATACTGAGAGTAACTGAACAGACAATGAGGAATAAATATAATTAGTGATCTGGTGAGGCATATTTCTTGGCAATTAGGAATGGACCTAGAAACAGTGTGCTAATAACCCATTATAATTATAATTTTAAAATGATGTGAGATAATTTAAAAAATTAAAGTCTTTGTTCTCCAGCACTGAATATGCACATCAAATGTGTAGCAAAAAAGAAATGTTGGTCTTTCAATTATTTCAGCATTTTATATAAAAGTGACTAACTGGATACTGTCATTACCTTAATTCTCCAGTTTGTGTTTGTGGAAAAGAATCTAAAAAGGGACCAAATTATCAATTTGTTTCCTAGAGATAGTCCCTCAGTGTCCATGGATCAACAAGAAAACAGTGTCTTTTTTGGTGTTCAAGGTGAAATAGAAGGGATTAGAGAGAAGTTGTTAACTTTAACTACACATATACAGAGAAAAAACCTAATGGCTGAAATTGTGGGACTCTTCTTCAGTGTTCCCACTTCTCAGGATCTTTGAAGAAGACATGTCAATAGGAAAACTACAGGTGGAACAACAAAGCAACTTATAATACAGCAAGAAAATAAAATGATATGATGGTAAAGTCTGTTCTGCTTATCTATGATTTAATGAGTCAAAAAACATTAAACTCTGAACTTTAATGACATTAAAAATCTTTGATAATAGACATATACTGCAAGTCAAATATATTTGGACATATTAATACAGTGTACATGTATGTATTTGAAAAATTAAATATTAACATTAACAATTTAAACACCTTAATGTTAGAATATTTTAACGTTTAATGTTAATAACATTTTATGTTATTTAAATATAATGCAACACTGAGGCCAATAAGTAGTAAAGTTTTAAACAATGAGAAATCATTATAATCTATAAGGCCATTCATGTGTAATGGAGAATTTAGGATTTTAGGGGAAAAAAATCTAAGAATGGTATAAGGCACTAATACAGGACTTAGAAATAATTTACAAAGCAGTGATAGCAATGGCACTTACATATATTGCTTTTCTTTTTAGTCTGAACAATTGGCAATGTTCTAGTTCAACAGGCAATTAAGTTGTTAAAAAATTAGACTTCTAAGAAAGCTAATAGTTTCCTATTTTAAAAATGCATGTTTTGTGAAAGACAATTTCTTTTATGATGTGTTTAAAGATTGTATTGACTGAAACAGAAGGAAACGTACTACTTCCTTGTCTTTCATTAATCAGAATCATATTTTTATAACTTCCTAGATACTCTGCTTCTTAATGAATGTCATTTACCAACATCCAGAGTAATATTTTAGAGTGGTTTCATGCTGAAGAAAAATGCAGAAATTCTAAAGCAATAATTTCCCTATTTTGCCACCCTATAGGGTGGAAAAGAAAAAAAAAAAGATCAGTCAGAAGGAATGTAGTAGGTACATTTTAATTACTAAATAAAACTTTCTTTACCTACTGTTTAGAAATAACTATTACTATCTTATGACCTGATTTAAAAGAATTCTACAAACTGTCATCTAGTTTCTTCAAAGTGTACGAGTGTAACTTTGAAATAGAAGATTACATCTACAAATGAAACGTCTCTTTTCATCTCTATTCACATTTTGGTTTGAAATAACTTGTGTTCTTTTGTAATTATGCTTTAAATGTTTACAAATTAAGGCAGAGTTCTTTATCATTTGGGCTTTAGTTAGAGTAACTTACAGATTTCATCACATTAAGCCTATTAGGATAAGCTGTGAAGAGATAATTTCACAAACAAATTTTCAAAAGCATACAAGATTAATCCATATGCTGCTGAGATGAGGCACAATAAAGAAGCATTACGGAGATAATCTATGGCTAAAATGATGGTGTATGACTTATGATTAAGCTTCATTACCTGCAGAGCAAGGGGCTTCCATCTCATATTTTTCAGTAAAGCTGGTGCTGAGGTAAGCATGCTCTGAGGTCGCTTTTTCAAAGTTAAGATAACACCACTCGGGTCCTCTCGTAGTGCATTCACCAAATTTTTCAACTGCCACCCCACCTGGTAACCAGCAAAATCATTACAATAAAATTGAGGTACAGTATTCAAAGATTTAATGTTCTCCCCCTTTAATAAGATTAGTAAAAAAAAAAAAAGAAAGAAAATCACATAATTGGTGTACCATCCTATCAATTTTAAGGAGATATATACTCAAAAGAAATTTTATCTCTGTATTGGTTAACCAACCATGTTATTGCATTAGAGTCCATGTTATTTATTATGAGATAACATAATGGACATTTACCATGTCAAAGGAGAGACTAAAACGGTATTCTACCAATGGAGTAATTTAGAGTTTAAAGAAATTATGTCATTATCAATGCTGTGCAAGGTCTAGATCCAAGCTCTGCTGATAAGTACAATTTAAAAATCCACAAAGACTTGGCAATGTCCTGAGCTTACAACCTATACCACATGCTTTCTCATCACCATCTTTTAGAGATATGTGGTACCAGTGTCTCTAAATTAGAGTGACTTTATACTACCATTAGCTGGTACTGACAAACCAAGGCAACATTCTGATGCATGGAAGACAGCATCAGTAAAATCAACCCTTTCCCATGCTATAAGGATAAAATAAAAAAAATGACAACGTAACACTACTCCCATGCTGCGGCTATTGGACATGTGTTCCAAACAACCCTATAAACTTAAAATGTGCTGAATTTAATGAAGCCATTCTACTTGAATATCACCTCAAAACATAATGTATAATTAAATGGAAGTATTTGATAAATGTCCTGAAACCAGGCTCAACTGTTATCCATGTTAAATTACTTCACTCGTCATCCTTTTAAGCTTTTAAACATAGAATAATTTTAGTTTGCTTCAAGATGGACTAGTTACGCAGTTATCAGGTAACTGAAATCCTCTAACTATGCTTTAAAGAAACATATTAAAAATAGCTATGATTCCAAGATTAAAAAAAACACACACTTCACACTTAAAAGAGAGAACCTTTTATCCTAACTTTAATGGATTAGAAATTTCCAGGATGTTATACAAATACATTGGATCAAAATTTATCCTGGATTACAAGTGGGATTTAGCAAATCGTCTGAACAGTACTGTTGTTTTTCCTAGGCACCCAAGTGTAAGGGAATGGGTGCCTTTGCCTGTTATTCATCATGTTTTTTGCTAGGAAGATAATGATCAAGCTGAAAAGAATAAGCACTTCCACCAAAAGAATCACAGATCCTGAGACTATGATGAAGAGGTACTCTGGACGGCAGCCACTGTAGGATAATGGGTGACTCTGGCTTATCTAATGAGTGGGCATTCATTTAAATTATAACCTCTTTTGCAGCTGAATGGAGTGATGGTGAAGAGAAAAAGGACAGAAAAGAAGTGAGATGTTACAATGCTTAAAAACTCAGGGGTCTCAGATATGAATCAAAATGATCATTATGATACTTGCCTAACACAAATAAGAGGCTGCCAGTTAAAAAATCACATTAATGCAGATAACTAAAGTAATGAAACTGGTCAAATATCTCCCATTACATATAAGTGAGGATTATTATGTGCCCAAAGGTATATTACATTGAATCTGATTTCTCTGATAGCCAACTAGTGTCTCTATAAGCCATTTTGATAAGCCAAGAGTCAAAGCAAAGTGAATTCAAATCCAAGTGTTCATTTTGCTTGTCAAAAAATATGTGAACAGATTTTTGAGTTCAAAGTTTGGATGGAGAAAACATACTGTTTATACAAAGAATTTATGAGCAACTTTTTAATAATAACCACATTTTATCATTTATTTTTTTCAAAGAATTACTAACTATACTAAAGCATTGAATAAGATGGCCATATTTTCCTTTCAGCATATGTATTCTCAACAACAAATTACACATTTCTATCCACCAATTTCTTTCCATTTTATTCTGATATGATCATGGTGACTAGTTGAAAATTTCTAAGGCTAGATGGTGTTTTCCTGTATAATATTCACTGTAATTTGATTCATCCTGTTCTTTTAAACTTTCTCTATGCTCTTTTTGAATATGCAATTCTCCAAAACAGAATTGCTTTTCCATGAGAAATTGGAATTGTTTATTGATGAGAAAGTAATAACTTGGTTAGAGTTTAATTTTATAGCTGAATGTTATTTAATGGCAGAAAAGTATATAATTTTAGTATTTTTTTCAGTGTTTTTCCAACTTTTTATTTAAATTCCAGTTAGTTAACATACAGAGCAATATTAGTTTCAGGTGTAGAATTCAGTGATTAATCACTTACATACAACACAAATTTTCTATGTTTTAATCAGCCTTCCCATTCTCACTGACATAACATTAGTAGTACTTTAAACAAAAGTAAACAAATATCCATGAAGACTCATTAAAGTATGTATCTCTGACTTCCCAATTCTACTTCCACTACCAGAAGGAAATGATTTGAATAAAAGCAGAGATAAATGTGCAACATGTGTGTCACAGTACTGTTAAAACCAACCAAAATTTGTACATTATGTAAATGTCCATTAGTAAGGGAAATAAAAATTTTTGTGTGGGAAGAAGTTCCAAAATAGCAAATGTAACTCAACTCTATTTTGTAAAAAAATTTTATATAAATATAGAAAACATAGATATACAACACTGCTAACAGTGGTTATGCTAAATGGAAGTAAGGACTGCAATATACATTTTCTTCTTTATACTTTTATTTTCTGAACTTTTAGTGATAAACACAAATTATTATAAACAACAAAATCAACAAAATAAATGGGCTTAGTCCATGAATATAATATTCCAGTTATATAATCATGAATTTTATTAATTACTTAATGAGGACTGTTTGTTATGGAGGAACAATTTCCACAAAAAGTATAGAACTAGAAAGACAACACTATTTAAAAAAATGAAAGGTGGCAATGGGGTAATCACGTCTGCTGTTAATTATCCTTTCAGATGATTAGCAAAAAAGATTATTAGCAGTGCTTACTAAGTCAAGAATTATATTATCTGTTGATTTTTGATTCAATAAATGATTTCAGTAGATAAACTTAAGTGTTAAGTCAGGTTCATACGTTATTTACTGAATGGGAATGAAGCTGGCTAAGTAATTCACAGCCTATGTGTGACATTTTTTTCTATGAACACGGGTAGGCCATAGCTGTATCAGTCCCATCCAGTGCTTGCTAGTTGCAACTAGATCTTTCATCTCTCATTCAAATAGTCCTTTTCCTTAGTCCTACCTGGAACTCTCTAATTTGGTTCATTTCTTCATTAGTTTCTATCTTGTCTACTACATACAATTCTTTTTTTTTTAAATTTTATGTTTATTTATTTTTGAGACAGAGAGAGACAGAGCATGAACAGGGGAGGGTCAGAGAGAGAGGGAGACACAGAATCTGAAACAGGCTCTGGGCACCGAGCTGTCAGCACAGAGCCCGACGCGGGGCTCGAACCCACGGACCGCGAGATCATGACCTGGGCTGAAGTCGGACGCTCAACCAACTGAGCCACCCAGGCGCCCCTACTACATACAATTCTTAACAATTGTACCCATTTATTGCATTGTACCATGTTCTATTGAAGGGCAAAGATGACATGGTACTACAGTTCTGGGGAAAATGATTCCCAGCTTTGGTTCTATGATATCCTAACATATCTTTAGCCATATAATTAAGTGTAGTGATTTCTTGAAATTAACTTATTTCTCTTTAACTGTTATTGAGATACTTATGGTTGACAGATTATAGTTGGTATGATAAAAAGAGGCAAGTATGTGAGTTACAACTTCAAGAAATTTGGAGCCTCCATGTTGGGATCTAAAGGTAATGGTACACACATGTGAAAATAAGTAAACTATTCATTTTTCAAGATTAGTTTTTCATTTTCACATTTGTTTATGGCTATAGTTTTAACATATTGTGTGACAGACCCAAGAAACCATGTAAAGATATAAAAGTAATTTTAAAGAATGATTGTATTCTTTACATTGGCTGCAATGAAAGCCTTTTTGTACCAGGAGATAGAGGGAGCTTTGAAAGAAGGAAGAAGGGATCCTAGTGGTGGCTAACACAAGAGACTAATCCACTAATATGGAAAGGAATTAAATAAGGTACTAAATTTTAAGAGATAATGGGTTAAGGATACATATGAAGAAAAACATTCTAATAATCAAAGACATCCAAAACACAATCAGCTAACTCGTGAAATAGTGAGCTCAACACCACCAGAAATGTTTCAATATTCTTGCAGAGGCTAAATGATTACAACAGATTTCTAAAGCCACGATACATTCCAACTCTAATGCACAGAATGGGTAGGAAAATGGAAATAAATGAAACAACAGATCAGGTGCTGGTATATTCTCTGATTGCTCATTCTCCATCTTTTCTTCCTCCTCACAACCAATAAATGTAGGTATTTACCCTAGGCTGTTATACCCCTAATACTGCATGCTGTCTTCTTACAATGATCTCTTCTCTTCCCAGAGATTCCATTAACAACTTTGTGTATATGATTCTCAAATCTAATCATCTCTGCTTCCTCGAAGAACTCTAGTGACATACTTGCAAGAGTTCAGTTCATCCATTCTAATAGCTACTTACTAATCAAGCAACAATAATTCACTATGCTATATTCTTCATATCTATATTACATTGCTTTTTTATATTTTAATTCTTAACAGCTCTATGAGGTGAACTATTAAACCCATTTCACATGTGAAAAATATGAAGCAAAAAGAGATTAAGTTTTCTCAGCTACTATTACAAATATGGTTAAGTGGCAAAGCCCGAATTCATATTCAAGTGGGTTTGATTCGAAAGCACAAAGCATTATGAGAGCAAGCATGCCCCACTCCCTAAATATCCCACTGGTAGTTCAAGAATGCAACATTTTGAAAATCAAACTCAGTATCTCCCTGCCCTCATTCAACATCAATAAAAAGTTCCTCCTCATCCTCTCAAATTTGGAGTATGGCGTTACCTATGACCACTTCCCCCTTTTTTAATCCATGTGTCCTAACGAATAGATCATAGCAACTAATGTCTTTTCTTACTGCCTTAGTTCTGGTTTGCTTTGCCTGCTAGACTTAAAATAGGGTCCTAACTGGTCTTTCTGTCTCTATAGTTTTGCAGCTCCAAAATACTGCTACAGTGAAAAAGTATTCTTCCCTTCTCTGAAGGCCCAACCAAAGAATCAACTCCTCAAATAGTTCCTTTGTCAATATGGCCATAGTTGTCTATTATTTCCCTTTCATGTGGTTCTCAGACTTCATCATGTGTTAAAATCACCTGGATTCTAAACATTTCTAAATAAAACTGGAGTCTTATTTGTCTGGATATACATGCAATCAATAAGGTGCTTTACAAATGGCAGACACTTAATATATGTTAAAAACTAGACTAGTGACATGATATAGTAACAGGAGAATGTGTTTCAGAGACAATAAGGTGCCTTGAAACTCCAATGGGAGTTTAGTTTTGTGTGTAAAACCAAGATGTATTGAATTTTTCTGTAAATGAATATACTTGATGATACTTAAGTTATAAGAGACTTTCTTTACACCAAATTACCAAATAAATTTTCTTATAAATGAACATTTGAAAAAAAATGGCATTTGCATCTTGGATACTCCAGACCTAAAGTCATAGTGATGTGATTATGACAAGAAATGTAAAAGTGAATAAAGTATGTATTTGTCATAAAAAGGCTCTGCTTTATCATACACATTATAGAAACACTTTCAAGAAGGTTTTTATTTAATCAGTAAAATGTTTATAGTGGTTGTAAGTAGTCCAAGTTTCTCTTTCTCAACATTAGAATATTTCATTCATATTAATTATGGGCTGGAATGAATCTTTTAAAAACCACCATATGCATGTTATACAAATTATGTATTATTATAAGTTATAGATAGTATATTTTTCTTATGTTGAACTACTAATATTATCTTCCTGACTGTCCAAGGTAGCACAAGCCAGTGTCTCTAAGCAATGGCAAGTCCTACCACTTACTAGTTTAGATGTAATCTCCAACTTGCACACTGAAATGTATTTTACATGCAACACAAACAGGATTAAAATTTCCCAAGAGAGTCTTTAAGGTATCCCAAGTGTTAAAAGCCAGAGGTTCTGCTTTCTTGTAGATGGGGCTTGTGATTGCTTTGATCAGGCTTTAGCAGACACCAGGGGTTCCTTGGGTGAAGGGCACCATAAGTGGCAGGTCCTTGGACAATGGGTTGCCCAGATTAGGTGTATAAGAGGTTTTGGGATTTGGTGCTGAAGAGATGAGTGGCTTCCTTTCCTCTTGGTACATAGAGGGAAGAAGTAGTCTCTGATCCCTTTAGTACATGACCTAGCCTATCTGATTCCCAAACACCTGGTGAATTATTTGACCAACACATGAAAATAATCTCTATACCAAGAAGCCAAAGTTAAAATAAGCATAAAGGAATAATTTAGGCCTATCAACCCAGAACTTCTTTACCTTTGTCACAGCTGTATTTGAAGTTACAAGAAAGCATCTCTATACCTAGACAGGGAGATAGGACATTTCTTAAACTATTTTTAAAGTTATTATCCTTCACAAGACAAAGTAATAGATTCATTAACATTTACACATGCTCTTGTGTATACACACACTCTTACTCACAAGTTGTAATGTATAAATTATACCTCTTCACAAGGGATATTTCGAAGAGATTTGAGGTGTGCCTATATGAATGTCTGATGACATCAGCCATGCTATACCCAAATGTTCTGCTCTTTTTAACCCACTGAGCCACCCAGGCACCCCTGACCAAATGTTCTGCTCTTTTTAAAAGCACTGAATAGACTTAATTCAATACACAATCCACCATGCTGTGACTGATGACACTCTATTTTTACCAAATATTTTGTTGCTGAGATATTTATTATAATGTTCTATTCCTTTGCATTACTAAAAGTTACTGAAGTAACTTAAAAAATGTTTTTAATGTTTATTTATTTTTGGGAGAGAGAGAGAGAGAGCATGAGCAGGGGAGGGGCAGAGAGAGAGGGAGACACAAAATCTGAAGCAAGCTCCAGGCTCTGAGCTGTCAGCACAGAGCCCAACGCGGGGCTCGAACTCACAAAGTGTGAGATCATGACCTGAGCCGAAGTCGGATGCTTAACCGACTGAGCCACCTAGGCGCCCCATGAAGTAACTTTAAACAAAACCTTAGTATTGTTATTTTTACAAACATTAGTTTAGGAAAGGTAATATAGAGAAAAGATAAAGGGAACAAGCATTTGGAAAGAAGGAATATGGGAATTAAAAGTTTGACTTTTATTAGGGGAAAAAATTCCACAATTTTGCATCTTTATTCATTGAACCATGCTTCATCTCATGTCCTCCTTAACTTTACAAGTCACTTATCCAGTGAAATAAGATGATGTCAAGGCATTTGTTTTTTATGTGGCTTAATTTTAGTGTGAAACTTGGACCATATTGAGTTGCTCACAATTTGATTTACATGTATGTTTTAGTACCTAATATTTTCATGTGAATTTCACAGATAGTCATATATACAATGTGTGTAGTATATTTAAGGAGAAAGCACAGAGAACACAATTTCTCACTGCTACAAAATGAACAAGTAGTCCAAGACACAGAGCCAACTTGAGGACTACAATAAACTAGTAGTTTTACCTACTGCACACCACCTTCCTGGAGGCTTTTTCTCCATAACCAACAAGTTCTGAGGGCTACATCAAAATTTCTTGGTTGGCTCATGGGGAAGATCGCGGGAGGAAGAAAACAGTCATTTTTTTCCTGTAAGTTTTACGAATCACCCACATAGTTTTCACCAAGAGTGACTGATTTACATATCCTGTTACTTGCATAATTTCCTGTTATCTATTACATATACTAACTGCAACCTTTCTGTCACTGGTGTCTTTGCTTCTGTGGCAGGCTTATTTAAAAACTGTGGGTACAGTTTAGCATCTTGAGCATAAAGCTCTCTTTCCCCTTTTCCATTTCCATATGATGTTTGGTAATATTGTGGTTTCTGAAGGCCAAAGGTTTATTTTGGGGGATTAATGGTTTACATTCATATATGCTATAGAAAATTCAATAAAAGCCAATGTTATTTTTATTTCATTCTAACATAAAATTGAGTGAATCTGAAAGCCTCTGCTAGGGAAAGATGGAGGAAGAAGGCAAATCACATTCACTTTGGGGGTGAATAATACCACAGAACCTCATTCTCCCCAAAATCAATAACATATTTTAAAAGAACCAGAATAATATAGGTTTTTAACTAAAATTTTAAAAGATATTTACATGAGTTAAATTTTAAACAATTTTTTGTTTACATATTAAGAAATTATTATATCAGCCATTCCTTCCTATATTCCATTTCTGTTCTTCTTGTAAAGATGTTGGAAATAGGCTTTTTAAAACAAAGAGTCTTAGTCAAGGAAACTAAGGAATGAAACAGAGCATTGTTATCTAAAAATCTATAGCTCCTATTTATAAGAATTTTGAGAAGGAATGAAGAAAACATGTGTATTTATGAAAAATCATGCTTAAATTTCATTTAGGAATCCAAATGGAAAATATAATTAAAAGTAACCAAACCCCTACTATTCAAAAAATAACATGCTTATAAATGTACAACTTTTGCTATGAATAATGTTTATAATATCATTTACTGTTAGACATTTAACAAAGACACATTTACTGGAAAATATAAGCAAACAGTGCAACAGTTATCTATATGTAGCAAAAAAAACCCCAAAGCATGTGTATATATGCAGATATAAGTAAATAAACAGCATTTTAAATCTTTATTAATAAAAAATATAGTTTAAAAACTTCCATAATGGCTATAAATACTTTCACTGCTGTAGTTATCTTTAGAAATAATTTTGTCAGAAACCTAATAACTCAGACAAAAAAGGTAACTCCATGTCAGCTCCAAATGGGGCCAGAGTGAACTCTCTAAGCCATTTGTTCCAATTAAAAAAAACCTCTTTATTGCCCAGTATTAGGATAGTAAGATGAGTGAAGTGTAAAAGTAATCAGTTGTTACATTACCTAAAATTTCAGCCACCAGGCTGACCAGAATATTAATTTAGTGGATGAAGTCTACATTTGAATCCTAAGGCTAAGTAACCTAAAAAAGAATTTAAGATTATTATCATTATCTCTTGAATTCCCTATTTTGTGATACTCTAATGTGTTTCCCTTTCATGCGATAATTTTGTCCTTTATCAGGCACTTAAATGTTATCTACTAATTGCCCACCTCTATTATAGACAGACAGTGAATGAGGCAATTGTGACTGGCTGACTTTTGCCTTTTTGCTAGGGGTAGGAAAAGGGCTGCAGGTATTGATACTGATTTGCAAGTGAGCTGCACACTTAGTAAGCTTAGTAAGTAAGAACATCAGCCAATAGATACATTTGAAACACAAAATAATCACTTATAAAAAAATCTCTTAAAATTGCATGTAAAAATAGTGAGATCATATTAACTGTATGTTGAAACCAAAGATGTATACTACTAATAAAAACAAACTGGAGTAACCATTTTCAAAAGCAATTATGTTTTCCTGGTGAAGCTAAGAAAAAAATGTCAGGATGTAGAAATCTGCAGAAAAAATAAATTGGTTAACAGGAAGTTATCATTACTAAGGCATCATACAAATTATCTCCTTTATATAAAACTTAATATAATAAATTTCAGTTGGTAATAGAAAACACATAAAGTATTATGTTGGATAATAAAGTAATGAATTAATTTCTCTAGGCAAAATAAAATATATAGCTTAAATCAATATGTGGAACTTTGAAACCAGTTTCCACACATTCTCATCAAATCTACAATGTTTAATGCCAAAAAGAAGAAAAAATCTATTATAACCTCATAAACTACTTATTATATAAGGTGATCTGAAATTAAATATTACTATGAGTAACTAAAATCCATGATGCACTGTTTCCTTTAATTTTTGGTAAATGACTCTTCATGATTTTTTTTCCCTTAGAAAAGATAACATTCACGTCCTGTTTTAGAATACCAATTCCTTAAAATCCTAACAGAGTTATTTTATGGTATTATCATAATCATTCATTTAGCAATATGTGAAAAACCATGCTAATATATTCAATCTCTGTATTCCAGCAACATCTTGTGTTTACAGGGATAAGACATGAGGTGCACCAGAAATACTACCATTTGAGGTCTCAGTTTTTAATATATTGGGCATAAGGAATTATAAGGTAAATACTTTCTCATCTTAGAAGGAAGAATAGAAGAAAATAGGCAAGAATAAAAAAAATGAACAATGTGAAGACTGGAGGAGAAACAGTCAAGTGAGAAGTGATGAGGATGGCAAAGGAAAGGAGAAGAAAATGGAATTAGAAAAAAAAAAACCTTAAAAAATAAAGACAATAATTTGGTAAATTAAAAGAGAGAGAGAGAGAGAGAGAGAAAGAAAGCACACATCTGGTGTTAGTCAATACCATGGTATTGATTTCACTGACTAAGCCACTCCTTGTGGAAGTCCAGGGGCTGGGTGGTAGGGTGAGAGGGAGGAGAAGGGAAAGCTTGGCTTTAATGGGCCACCACATTCTGCATCCATCCTGAATATGCTGGCTTCCCTTTTAAACAATACTCTCCTGTTGTTATGGGGTTGAAGGAACAAAAGGGTGAGGACAGAGTCAAAAAGGAGAGACTAGAGGTGAGAATAAGATAGAATAAGGGAGACACCTTTGAGAATTATATAAATGAAGTTAGAATGACCTTTCCAGATGATTCAATAGTTCTTTAATATGTTCTCCTTCCCCCAGCCCCCACTGCCACCATCTGCAAATCTTGTTGAGCAATTATTTACCATTTAGGGGGTAACAAAGACCACTAGCTCATAGAATTCATCTTCCATTTCTCACTAATCAGTGTCCAACATCCCAGCTATTTACTAATGTCTATCTTTTTTACTATCCCAACCTAGTTATTTTCCATCCCAGTAGCCTTTATAAGCCACATATATTAAACCATTTCTTGCCAGAAGGTAGTCAGGTTCCAGAAGACCTTTCAAAATAATAGTGAATATGTTTGAATATTTACACAAAATGAAAGGAAATTTTCCAAAGGCTGGATTCAACCACCACATACCCCACTCCTTTTAACTGATATTTGTAAGAAGAAAATACTTGTTTTTAGTATGGATAGAATCTTTAAAACACTTACACACCAAAAACAGTATTAACATAAAATTTAACAGATTCATTAGGAATATGCCCAAATAGATTTAATAACTATAGTCTCATCAGCTAAAAAAACGTGTTAAAAGTGCATCATGAGGGCAGAGTTGCTGGTTCAAACTATGCCGAGGTATCTCCCAGAGAGAGGGATGTAGTGGCAGATGAAGTGGAAAAAATCTTGGGAGATTCCAGCAGCTGTGAGGAGTTGGATCTTCACTGGCGGGCAAGACATGCAATAGGACTCAGTCTGCTTTGCTTGGATGTTCATGATTTTTTCTTCTTTCTACCTGGCAGCCACAGTTTCTCAGCCACAGAAGTGTGTTGATTTGAAAAGCTTAAAAGCCATTTATAATAAAGAATATAGCAATATGAAAAAGGACATAAAACTTCCAGTTTCATTTCAAATAAGAAAATATACTTTTTAAAAAAAGAGCAAACTAGAAAACACATACACCTAATTGGACATCTTGAAGATATACCATACTAGCAATTTCAAAAAATAGTATTTGAATTCATCTGTGAGTTATTCAACTTTCTCAGATCCTTAGGGAAAAATTTCAAATTGCTTTTCTATGGGTTTTAAAATAAGAAAAGTTGTCTGATTTTATATTGTACATTACTAACTTTAGCAGTAGAAAATTTTAGAATTACATAAAAATACTAACTGAGGTAATAACATTCAAAATATAAGATTGAACATTACTCTTCATTATTAGGTCTAAATTGGTTTGGAACAATATTGGCAATATCTCACTATACTGGTCAATTAATCACTGGATTAAAAAATAATATTAAATAAGTATTTCCAATGTTTTAGGTCATACCTTAACATAATTATTAAATCATAACCAACCCCGAATATCTCTGTTAATTAATGTAGGGATAGAAGGGGACTTTGTAGACTACAAATAATTTATATCTATTTCAACTAATTTATCTACCTACCAAACATTTTATAGTAACAAAAACAAGATAACTTCCATTTTATCACCTCTGTATATTATCTAGTAAGAAGTTAAAAGCATTGTATAGACCACAAAGGAGGCAACAGCAAGAGAGGGCAGACTAGGCTGCCTTTAATACAATGCACCATTCTTACATAAATATGCTTCTCATTTGAACGTAAAGAAGAAAATCTGGTAATTGATCACGTTATTAAGGAAGTCTACTTTCAGGGAATTCAATGTATTCTCCTGTCAGGGAATGTCTCTGTTACCCCCAAGAATCAATTTGTAGGCTCTAGTAGCAGTTTGCCAAGAAATATGACTCCAGTTGGTCCAATAGCTGTTGTAGGTAAAAGGGAGGAAGGGAGGCCGGAAAGTTAATTTTTATTGAGTTCTTAATGTGTGCCTGGTATTGTGACACATGTTTACATATCTATCCGAAAGAAAGGAGTGAGGAAGTAACAATAAAGTTAAATTTCTTACCTTTCACCCCTGCTTAATCTCTCACTAAATCCTGAGTTTTACTTACATGATCCTTAGAATTCTTCCCCTTTGTTTAATACTTTTATAATTTGAGTTTGGGGAGGGAATGTAACAAAATTGAAGGCCCTGGAGTCAGAGAGCTTTGAGTTGCAGGTGAGTTAAACATTCTGAGTCTCAATTTCCACAAATACTTTCTTCATATAATTATTTTAAGTAGTAAGTGACATAAAATACATGAAGTACTTAGCATGATGCTTGGTACTCTGTAAGAACTCAGTAAGTGTTGGCTATGGTTATTATTATTATGAAATGGTAAGGTGATGCTTAACTAGTTACTATGATTCGCTTAAAGCCATAAGTCAATTTCAGAGCAAAAACTAGAAGCAAGTTTCCCCAACCATCATTCTCTGTCATTTTCAATATTCTAGAATATTCCTGTGATGCAAAGATGTATTTATACATTTTCACAGTATTTACGTATTACCAATCCATATAGATTTTATTAGTTCACTTGTAGTCCTTTAAAGACTTTCATATTCATTTGTAAACATCAGAATCTTTGCTCCACAAAGAGTATCCTTTGAACAATTTTATTTTTCATTAGAGACTAATTTCTACTCTTTTAGGATTGACCAACTTGATACTGGTCCAACTATTGAAAAGATGTCATGTTTGTTAAGGTCACATTGCAAGAATGGAGGCAGCATGAACATTATAAGAGGAAGAAGTTGCCTGTCTACTGGAGTACCTGCTTTATCCCACTGCCCAAATCCTCAGTCGAGGGGACAAGAAACTTTAGTTAGGACGACCACTTTGTATAGTTTCTAGTAATGACAACTTTCTCATTATCAAAATTGTCATAGTGTGGAAAGGTTTGCTGATTACCAAAATTCTGCATTAATTAGTATTAACCTTACACCTATACGTTTAATTTTTTAAACTTTTATTCACTTAGTGAATTCATTGAAGAAACAGTATAAGTTTAATTATCAGTGTTCAGGAGCCTCTCTACAATATCACAAAGTTCTCAGTTCACTCAAAGCCAAAAATGAAATGGCTTCTGCCTCGACATTAGTATCAATTAAAAAGATTGGAGTTTTTCACGCCAGTCTTCTTATCCCCAAAATATAGCCTTTCTTTTTAAAAGTTTCTTCTATGACTAGAATAGGCAAAAAAAAATTTGGTTAAAGGGTACAATAAGAAATAATTATTAATTCTAAAGGATTAGTGAGCTATAAGTAAATATTTACCACAAAAACACATTTTTTTTCCAAGTGAAGCTTATTGTATTAATAATTATTATTTTAACTTCATTTGTTTTAAACAATACACTTTATTTTGGCAGATATAGAAGAAGTAAGTAAATCAACTGAGGCAGAAAACAAACCAAAGTGAAAAATCACGATGTTCATTTTCTAAACCTAACATTAAGAAAAATGGCCCTTGAAAGTCTAACACTGACACAAAAGTGCCGCTGTCAAGATCTTAGCCTAGAAATGGATTCATGAGGTTCACAGAGCAAGAAAAGTTTAGGAACTTATTTAGTTAAGTGCAACAGTTTTAAAACAAAAACTGTAGTCTCCTTCTGGGAAATGAAGAGCCAATTTAGCTATTAATGTTAAAATTAAAAAAAAATTGACATTTAAAATAAACCATTCTACCAGACACTTCAGTGAACAAATCAATGTTAAAGTAGTTGAATGAATGTATGCTGTTACAAAACATACCTACTAGGTAATTCAATAGTTTGTAAAGTAAAAGTTAAAAAGTTTTATCAAGAAAAGGTTGAATTTGTATGCATTTATATTAATTTCTATCCCAAAATTATTATCTCAGTTCATGGGGTGTATAACGTTATCCCATACCTGCCCATGTAGAAATGCATATGTAACCTCAGTCAACACCAATATTTCCAAGCCTTATATTAAAACCATGTTTTTAAAAAAACTATGCCTTACCTTGTATCAAATATGAATATTCATTCAGCTATCTTAAGAAAGGCTGTTCAGTCATTTTGTACACAACAGGTGTTTTATTTCAATTGGTATTCTTTTAAAGCTTTAGCAAATATTTATATTAGTTCCTCCCATTGACTCATAAGGTAATTATACATACCACAGTCTGATGGTTAACTTGAATCACTTCATCGCCAGCATGTATTTTCTTGCACCGATCTGCAGGTGACTAAATTTAACATAATGGAAATGATAAAAAACACAAATTTTATCAGTCATTTCCTTTCCCTGAAAATACTACAGTAAGTCCACATCTTTAAATTAGATCAAGACTTCAATTATCTTCTTTAAAAAATTAAGCTAATACAAATGACTACAAGTGTTTAATATATTGTTTGTATTCTATAGATAACTAAAATAATTGAAAGTTAAAATTTACTTGAAAAGTGATATGCAGTTTATTTCTTATTCATTTCCAATTTCCAATTATTTCAAAACAAAGAAGTCTTGAAGTAATATTAACTTCAATTCAACAAATTTTGAAATTCACTAAAGAATTATCTGTCATAGGCCAGAATTCAAGGTAAGATGATATCTCAGACAAATCCAGTTACTCAAGTTATAATACAAGTAAACTCTTAAAAGGGTAGTTCATCTAGGATATTAACTCAACCCTAAGAATGGTATTGTAACAAGAAAAAAATGTATTTTTTCATAGCACCTTTAGAAGGTAGGCTTATTACCAAATCAGACAAGTATGATGCAGTAATTCTGACAAGTTTGTAAATCATTACTGTAACAGAGTTGTAACTATACTCAGTTCCTGTGCTATCTGACTCATAACTGATCTTTTTAAAGGAGAGTATAGAAGAAACACATCAAGCCAATGGCTCTAGTCATGGTGTAAAAAGAAAATGATAGTTGGTATATAAAATTGAAACAAACTGAACCAACCTCTTTCACAGATAAGTAAAAAAGGGAATAATATAAATTATAGACTTTCAGTGTTAAATGGGACTCTAGAGATCATTTTGTGCAAGCTTCTCATTTTACCTATGAGAAAATTAAGAAACTAGGGCAGAGCAAAGCAAAGTAACTTAACCACTTTAGTGAGCAGCTCTTTACTAAGACTCAACACAGATCTCCTAATGATAAATGACTAAGGATACCAAAAAGTATGAAATACTTTCAAGAATAAAGAATTAAGTGATGAGCCATTAACATATGGTTCATATCTGAACTACTCACAAAATCAATCTTTCTGTGATCACTCACCGATTTACCAAATATTACTGAGTAATTAATATGAGCTGTACATAGTGTTTAACTTTTTTATAGACTTCAGACAATATAGAGATGAATTCCTATCAATTTCTTCAAGATATAGTTCCACATCAACATTTCTGTGATTCCCTCTCTGGTTTTACTTGGCAGCATTTATGATTCTTTCCTTTGTCTGTCTATGCAAATTTCACTACCTGTTTACACACATAAACCCCTAGTTGCATTCTTTAGGAACAGCAAGCTAGTTTAGTTTAAAAATTCAATACTTAGCCCCTTGCCTGGAACACAGCAGACATGAAGCAAAAGTTTGTTATAAGAACAAATGAATAAATGAAGGGTCAGAGGGATGTACAAAAAAATGAGAATGATCAATCAGTGACAGGAGTATAGTTTACAGTATATCACTGCATTTAAATTTTTTAAATGGTTGACAATAAGCATATAACTGATATTTCTGATCCCATATAACTTATATTTAATACCAAATGTGAAACCAGTACAGGAATCCAACTGCAATCTATATAATGTGTTTCACTATTCTCAAGAAACCAAGAGAAATGAGTAGAAAAAAAAACAATAAATGATTAATAAGTGAATTAGATGAAGAGAATGTTGATTTTTTTTTAAAAAGAAAATGCTGGGAAGATATTGAGATCTATAATAATTAGAGATTAACTAACTCCGCCTCAGTCTTTGAAGGAACACAGCATTAATATGCAGTTAGTCAGAATTTCTAAAAGAAAAACAATTCATAGCTCAGCACCTACTTAAGAGAAAGATGGAAATCTGGGACAAACAAATATGGGAATAATGATTTATTACACTATTCAAATCTATTATACTGATAGTGTTCAGGCTCAACACGATCATTTCACATTTCTGTAGCTCTTTACAGCATAGCCTTACACATTTATTAGCTTATTTGATTTTCATATCAACTTAGTGAGGTATGTAGTGCAGATAATATTTCCAATTTACAGCTGAAGAAACTAAAGCAATGATAGGGTAAGTGACTTGCCAAAAATTACACTGCCATTAAGTTGTAGAACTAATTGTGGGACTTAGGTCTAGGGACTCTGACCCATGGCTTGCAGAGGTTCTCAAATTTGAGCATGTCTCAGAATCACCTGTTAAAACATACTCTCTTTTAATAAGAAACAGGGTGGTCTGCAGAATTTGTGATTCAGTAGTTCTAGGGTGGGGTGTGAGAATTTGTATCTCTAACAAGTTGCCAAGGGAGAGTGATGCTGCTGATCCAGAGAGGGACCTCACTGTGAAAACTGGTGAGCTATACCATGCTGTCTCTCCAATGAATTAAGCTGAATTATAATGCAGTATTCAGAAAGCCTGAATTATCTGATGCTTCTTTCTTATATACAATTTTTTTAACATAACTAACCTATTTGACAGATGGAAGTGGATTCTTTCAGATGTCACAATAACTTGTCATAAACCAGAAAATACTTAAAAAAGGCAAATACCTGGCTGTAAACAGAAAACATCTGATTTACTCTAAGTAACCAATTATTCTAAACTAAATGAAATGACTGAAATTCTCTCCAAACCAGCACTTACTAACTCAATGTGTCTTACTTAGTTTTTTCTCCTAATCTGTTCATGTCCTCAGAAGTCAACCTCAATTATGTGTGGTAAGTAAGTTGTTTAACAATAAAAAGAAATACACACACCAAAATCTGAAATGTTACAATACTTACATTTTCTGTAGTTCCAGTAATTACATGGAGCCCATCATATGTTGATTTAATATACATACCCTAAGAAAAAGACAGCATCATAAAAAGAAGTGAAGTGACTAGAATATTGGAATATTCAAGTATATTATAACCTCATTTACACACAAAAAAACTTATCCTATCAAAATGCTACAGGCCCAATGAATCCCTATTCAATAATGATGTCTTTAAAGTAGTAAAAAATTCCTAACTGAATGTTCTGGTTTCTAAAGTTTGGCTGAAGAAGCCTGTACTCAACTTAATCAAGTAACTACTTGTTAAGTAAACTGCCTGTAAAACTTATAAAATGTAGCATGGTAATTCAATATCCTGAAGAAAGAACACAGCTCACTCCCCCAACGATTCTTATTATTTGTTCTGTGGCAAAATAAAAGTTATAATGGGAAATTCAAATACTGGTTATTAGCATATTGTACTTGAAACAAATTACACAATAAAAAATAGGTTTCTACAGAACCACTTCAAGTACAACTAACTAGAGACAGATGAGTAATAGAATACTGTTAATGTAAACTTTTTTCTCCAGCTCTTTTGTGGAACCCTGTATTTCCTGCCTTCATTTTTACTGATGAAATTTTAACAATTATATCCAATCACTTCTATATCAATAATTAAGAGGTAATGTGTGGCACATCCTCCTCCAAATAAAGAGGGTGAGATTACATTTTCCATTAAAAATTGTTTTTAATGTTTGTTTATTTTTGAGAGAGAGAGAGAGAGCGTGAGGTGGGGAGGTACAGAGAGAGAGGGAGACATAGAATCTGAGCTGTCAGCACAGAGCCCGATGGCCCGATGTGGGGCTTGAACTCAGGAACCACGAGATCATGACCTGAGCCGAAGTCAGATGCTTAAGGGACTGAGCCACCCAAGCAGCCCTCCATTTTCCATGTAAACAAGTCCATTTTAGGGATGTCTGGGTAGCTCAATCTATTAAGTGTCAAACTCTTGATTTTGGTTTGGGTCATGATCTCATGGTTGGTGGGACTGAGCCCTGTGTAGAGCCTGCTTGGAATTCTCTCTCTCCTCTCTCTCGGCCCCTCCCCTCATTTACACATGCTCTCTCACTCTCTTTCTCTCTCTCAAAAAAAAAAAAAACAACACATTAAATATGGAAACACTCTATTACAATTTAAAGTTATCTAGGTATCTTGAAATTGTATAAACTGTAAAAGCAAACAAAAACTTTAAATTATGGATAGTGATAGACTTGAAGGGAAAAAAATATCACAAGAAAATATTCACATTATAAATGGGGGCACCTGGGTGGCTCAGTCAGTTAAATGCCCACCTTTTGGTTTTGGCTCGGGTCATAATCTCATGGTTGGTGGGTTTGAGCCCCATGTCCAGCTCCGTGCTGATGGTGCAGAGCCTGCTTGGGATTCTCTCCCTCTCTCTCTCTCTGCCCCTCCCCAGCTTGCACTCTGTCTCTCCCTCTCTCAAAAATAAATAAACATTAAAAAAAAAGAACCAACAAGATCTTTTCAGGAAAGCACTTATTCTAGCACTTATGTAGACAGTTACTATAATGTTAATTTCTCATACCTTTAGGTTAATTGTATATTTAGATAACTGAATGTACATGTACTGCCATTGAAAATAAGTAAGAAATAAAAACAAGAAGAAGAAAAGTTCATGGGATAGTACTATTAAAAACTGGGTAGGTTTGGGGGTGCCTGGGTAGCTCAGTTGGTTAGGCGCCTGACTCCTGATTTAGGGTCAGGCCATGATGTCACAATTTGTGAGATTGAGCCCCATGTCAGGCTCTGCACTGACAGTGGAAGCCTGCTTGGGATTCTCTCTCTCCCTTTACTCCATGTGCTCTCTCTCTCTCAAAATAAACAAACATTAAAAAAACACTGAGTAGGTTTGAATTAAGAAGTCATTTCAGTAATGTCTTCTGCCTAAAATGTTCAGGGGCGCCTGGGTGGCTCAGTCAGTTATGTGTCCAACTTCAGCTCAGGTCATGATCTCGCGGTTTGTAAGTTTGAGCCCTGCGTCAGGCTCTGAGCTGTCAGCACAGAGCCTGAAGCCTGCTTCAGATTCTGTGTCTCCCTTTCTCTCTGCCCCTCTCCTGCTCACACTCTGTCTTTCTCTGTCTCAAAAATAAATAAACATTAAGAAAATAAAAAAAATAAAATGTTGATATCTGTTCCAAAAATGGCTGAGCCTGGATCACTAATGTGAAACAAAATGAATATAATTTAAAAGGTATGTATTTACCTGTGAACTCTAGTTCCTTAAATGAAAGTTCATTACTTCATCTAAAATAAATAACTAACCTCAACAGAAGTGCAATTAGAAATTAATTAAGAAATTGGCTAGTAGTTGTTGCCTATGACCATATGGTAATATTCAACCTTACACTGGTGGCAAGTGTATACCATACTCACTTTTTAAGTTAATATTTATCTCATTATTTATGGGAAGGTATATCTAATGGTGTTATTATAGAAGTTAAAAGAGGACAAGATCCTTGCCATCATTTTTCTCTAGGCATTAACAAAATTACATCAGATTAATAAAGGATCTGAAGTATATTTGTAAGAGCTAAACACTAAATTTTGTTTTAGGTTTTTTACATAGAAGTATTGTGATAGAATAAAGTGGGAAAAGACAGTGAAAGAAATAATATATATTACTTGGACATACAACAGTCATAACTTATCATTCTCTATCACAATCATCACAAATACCTACTTGTTAGCATGTGCCAGGGACTGTTTTAATTGTTTTCTATTCATTTCACAATAGCCTATGTGGTATAAACTATCATTATTTCTGTTTTAGAGATAAGGAAACTGAGGTACAGAGAAGCTAGGGAGTCTGTCCAAGGTGGTGAAGCCAGGTTTCAAGCCTAGGCAGTCTGACTCCAGACGACATTCTCAACCAGTAGGCTCCTGACTTACCGATTTATTAACAGAAGAGTTGTGCACCTTCACTTTTATTATAACATAATATTTGGCAATTGTAGATATTCAATTCAACCACTGACTGTTTAACATGTATTCTGAAGACCTCTTTAGCCCACCTGCACAATGTGCAATGTGGTTATAAAGACTAACGGGCATTTTACAAACTTATTTTATTCATCTTTTCTTCTGAAAATGGTAAGCAGAAGTTGACTATATTTATCTCTACACTTCTTTCAATATTGTTCATTACTGATTACAAATTAAGGTGTCTGACAAGAGCTCTAAATAGTTTCATTAATGGTTAGGGCATAGAGAAAGTCTAATATTCTAAGATAAATGTTTAGAAAAGGCAGTACAGTCATGCAGATAATAAAAATTCATGGACATACTCTAGTTGTGCCTCTGGAAACAAAATTTTGAGCAATTATTACACAAACTAGGAACTTCAAAACTGGCAATTATAAGCTAAAGCAGGTATCTGTTATTTATAGGAAGAAAATCTCACCATTAATTATATATAACTGTTACATGGTTTATATTAAAGTTAATTTGTTCATAAGGATAAAAATATATATTTTTCATTTTTAATGATTTTTTCAATGTTTCCTTATTTTTGAGAGAAAGAGAATGCACACCATCAGGGGAAGGGCAGAGAGAGAGGGGGACATAGGATCTGAAGCAGGCTCTGTGTTGACAGCAGAGAGCCAAGTGCGGGGTTTGAACTCATGAACCATGAGATCATGACCTGAGCCGAAGATGGAAGCTTAACTAACTGAGCCACCCAGGTGCCCCCCAAAATATTTTTAAAATGCTTAAATACAGAAGGATCTAGTTATGTATACAGAGTTTAATTCTAGCAACTTCATGGAAGCAATAGGATACAAATAAAGCACATTTTAAAACTGCCACAAAGAACGAAGATACTGTTTTATGCAATATTTTCATTTCAAACCTAATACGCCATTTGTTGTAACATCTTTTAATAATAAAAACTGACTTCATAGTTTTTATCTCCCTTTGGTAGTATTAATGAGAAAAATGGCCAAAAAAGTCAGGTGCCCAAAGAAAGTAAAAGAAGCAAGTTGCTTGGATGAGTTTCAAGTTAATCATCTTCCAAATAATGAAGAGTCCACAGAAATACATCTGATCATTTGTTCACCTTTCATTAAGGGTCAAACAGTAGGAGGACATGTAATTCAAATGGCTCTATTTCTGGAACAGAGACAAATCTGGTCTTTCATTTCATCAAAACCTTCATTCTTCCTTATTCTTTTTTTCTTTTTTTAAAACCAATTAATTAATTCCAGAGCTGACTTGAACAGTTCCCTCTCTCCTGCTTAGTTTGCCAAAGTGACATTGGCTTCACTTGATCTCCAAATGTCAACCAATGGGAGCCAGAGCAACCTCACAGTCAAGTCAATGGAGTAGGGCATATTTGAGGATAATCCAAGTGTCTAATAGCAAAAGGACACTCTGAGGCCAAATGGTTTCCCCAAGGATGGCTCCCCCAAGCCCTTTCTTCTCTGTTCAACTCATCTCTTGGTTCTGATCTAGTCTTGATATGTTGCAATAGTTCTCTTGGTTCTGATCTAGTCTTGATATGTTGCAATAGTTCTCATTTTGCCTCCTTTAATTTTCTGCTAATCATTGTTGTTTAAAAACATTTTAGAAGCTAGTTTCACGTTTTAATCGTAACTAAGTATGTTTCCCATCATTTCTTATAATGCTTATGATGCTCAAAACTAAGAAATCCTAGGGGATTTGACTAATTAGGTGTAAAGTTGATGAACAATTTATCTAGTTCATCAGTGGAAGAACCAACCAGTTACCCTTTGCCTATGAAAGATGTTTTGAAACTGGCAGAAGACCTTCTGCAGATGTTGTAAGCTAATTAACCTTCTTTAAATCTTGGTATTCTCCCACCTCTTTCTATTTCTCTCCTTCATGTACCTTTTAGACATTTCTTATGGCTAAGCACATGCTAAATGTTACCAAAATTCTTAAATCTATTTATTTCAAATGTAACTGACTAAACTTGTTTATGTGGTGAATGATTTTTTTAAAAATTAAAAAAAATATTTTTAATGTTTATTTAGTTTTGAGAGAGAGAGAGAGAGTACGAGCAGGGGAGGGGCAAAGAGAGAGAGGGAGACAGAATCTTTAGCGGGCCGGGCTCTAGGCTCTGAGCTGTCAGCACAGAACCCGACACGTGACTCAAACCCATGTACCATGAGATCATGACCTGAGCCAAAGTCAGATGCTCAATCTACTGAGCCACCCAGGCGCCCCAGTGAATGATTTTTAAAATGATACCTTGAATGAATCATATAAAATTTATATTTAGGCATCTCTTTAATATGAATCACAAGAAATAGTTTTTACTTAACTTTTTACTAATATTCAACATTTTGGGGTTTTCTTTTCCTCCTTTGGAAATATTTTCCCAATGAAATGCTGCCAATTGTCCTTTAATAATGATTTCCCTAGGTGGTTCCAGTTTTAAAATCACCCTCTGAGGGGCACCTGGGTGGCTCAGTTGGTTAAGCGTCTGACTCTGACTCTTGACTCTGGCTCAGGTCATGATCTTAGGGTTTGTGTGTCCCTCTCCCTCTCTCTGTCCCTCCCCTACTGGCGCTCCCCTTGCCCTGCCATCTGGCTTTCAAAATAAATAAATAAACTTAAAAAAATAAAGTCACCCTCCTAATTCTCTCACACTTCTGTTAAGCAATTCCAGCTTTAAATGTGGGATAATGGAACAAGCTTTGCTAACATGTACTTCATTGAGATTTACCTGGACTTAAACCCTGGCTCTATTACCTATGTGATATAGGGCAAATTGGTGAAGATCTGTGATTCCATTTTCTCATTTGGAAAATAAGAAAGTACCTACTCTACAGAGTTGTGAGAAAATACTTGGCAAATGGTAAACACTCGTTTTTTTTTTTCTCTTCCAGTCTTTCTCAGACTAACTGAATCTGGCTGTTAGCATTTTAAGTTTATGACTGTTCCAAAGAGGAGACCCATATCTACCTCTTTCAAATTTAAAAAATAAAAGAACTGTCCAGGGCTATAACTTCCATTAAAACAAATCAAGATTTTGGGGCACCTGGGTGGCTCAGTCAGTTAAGTGTCCGACTTCAGCTCAGGTCATGATCTCATGGTTAGTGAGTTCGACCTCACATTAGGCTCTGGGTGGATGGCTCAGAGCCTGGAGCCTGCTTCAGATTCTGTGTCTCCTTCTCTCTCTGATCCTCACCTGTTTGCTCACTCGCTCGCTCTCTCTCTCGGAAAAAAATAAACATTAAAAAATTTTTAAAAAATCAAGATTTCATAACGTCCATTAATTAGCACTGTGTTGACTCACTTCACAAGGTTACTTTCCCCCATGATTTCAGGGGAAATTGGTGGGGGGAAAAATCAGGCTCTTTTCTCCAAATACTGTCCTTAGAACCACAGGCTCATAGAGCTAAAGGGAGCTTTAAAGATGATCTAGTCCACCCTCCCTTTCTTCCTCCAACATTCTATGCATGAAAATAGCAAGGCCAAGGAGGTTAAATTTACTCCTCCACCTCCTCAAGATAACACTCACGGCTATATTTTATGTAAGTGATTTGTAACTAGGTGTCCTGACTCCTAGTCTAAAAGAATATATACTAATTCCTAATCTCCCACTCCACAAATCATGCTGAGAGAGCTTCCTTTCTTTATAACTACTGAAAAACGGGGTGCCTGGGTGGCTCAGTTGGTTTAGCGTCCAACTCTTGGTTTTGGCTCAGGTGGTGATCTCACAGCTTGTGAGTTTGAGCCTTACATCGGGCCCTGTGCTGACAGTGCAGAGCCTGCTTGGAATTCTTTCTCGCTGCCCCTTCCCTTCTCTCTCTCTCTCTCTCTCTTTCAAAATAAATAAACTTAAAGAAATATAACTACTAAAAAGGGAAACATAAAAAGGAAAATCTTCAATACTACAGGTTGAAAGATGCTTTAAATGAAACTGGACTGTGTAAAGATAGCCAAAGGGAACAGTAAGAATTTAAAATCATAAATATTACTTCAAATAAATTTATAAATATTAAAAATAAACTCTTAAAACTAATTAAATTTAGATACTATACTTATAGGCTATGATGATGGTATACTTGCTGGCTTTCTGATATACTGATTTCCATCTTCCTAGGAAAACACTGATAAAAGGTACAAAAGCAGGAGAAACTATAGTTATCAAAAAGTAATTTGCCAAATATCAGGAGGAAAGTCACTCTATAATATAGATGGCTTCACAGTGAAAAATCACTATTATGCATTAAATAAAAGCCACATAAAAAGTTAAACTTGCTTATGGATCTTTAAGAATATATTACTTGAATTATATTATTTCCAAGACTTCTATTTTCTAAATATCAATAATTATATCCTATGAAAATTCATCTGCAAAGAGAAAGGAGAAACACTGGAGCACCAAACTAATAATTTACAATTGTGTAGGGGGTAAGATGTTCTCCAGTCAGTTTCCTGTTTTTTGTCTCTCTCATTAATATTAATTTTATATGCTTTATTTCTAGAGGCCCATTAAAGAAATTTAACCTCTGGGTTAAATTTAGAACCAATATAATTTTTAATCAAGTGAATAAAATATAGAAGATGATTATTATTTCATAATAAAAAATATATCTCTAGATGTCAGCCTAGTTTTGGCAAAATCCACCTGCTTACTCACTCTTTTAAGAAAGAATGGATGTGAGTTATAAACAATATTGGGTTTGCTTAGCTTATACAACCTAAGAGAAAAGAGTCCTATTAAAACCAGAACAAAACAAAGCAAAACAAACAAAACACCTACTGGCATGGGCAGGTAACAATGTAGTTCTTAGTATAAAACTGTTAAACTTCCTTTAAACCTAAGGAACTTTGGTGGGGGGGAGTGAAAGAATGTAATAAAAAATAATTTATCACAGGATAATTTAGAAATTGCCATTTTAAATTCCTTTTCATTTTCACTTATCTTCATAAAACTTCTTTTCACAACAAACTCCCACTACTTTAATTTACCTCTGGAAAAAAAAATACCAAAATATTCTAAGTTTGTTAGAATTTATGGATTCCCATATTTGGAGGCTACTTTGCCTACATCATTAGCTATCCAATGATGGATGGTGGCTTTGATAAACATGGTAGCTCTTACCAGCCCTTCACTTGGTTTGATGTTTGCCAGCTGAATCACTTCTAGGTGGGCAGACTGTGAAACCAGAGGATCTGATGACAGGGATATGATGTGGTCACAGACTCCAGAAAGAGTTTTACACTGAAAAAAAAATTAGGATGAACACATGTTGTATGTAACACGTGAATCACTTTTTGTTATAACTTTCTTACAAGAAAAAATTAAAGAAGCATAAGCAGGTGACTTTTTTTTCTATAAAATCTGCATAAAATAGGTATTCAGGTGAAAAAAACATAATACATACACAACACGCCTATATTCTAAATTATGGATACAAGAACTAAAGATCAAAATACAAGAAAGTTATGGTTTTGTTTCTCTTGTTTGATTCATCAGACCTAAAATCAAATCATTATTCCTAAATAATCTTAATAACCACACAACTTCTTGATAACAACCTCTGGATGTAACTAAACTCAATAATTTCAAAACCACCCATGATATGATCAGAAAAGTTTAAAAACAATCCAGTAAACGACCAAGAAGATGAATGTTCCAAGTCTGCTCAGTGAACTTCTACTTATTTGTATATACTTTACTGTTCAAGGTTACCTTTCTATAAATTTCCTATGTCGTTCAGGTAAAGTTTGCCACTTCTTCAATACTGGTTTCTCAGCATTCTATGAAGTCTAAAATTGCATAAATTCTAAAATTGCTTCATTCTGAATCCTTTGAGGCAGAAGCCATGTCCTACTCATCTCTGACTTCTCTTCCTCCCCCTTCCCCACACCTCCACAACAGGTAGAGAGATCTTACAACATATAAGGTACTCAGTAAATACGAGCTGAATAAACTGAGGAACAAAGGAGTTTTAGCACTTAGTAGAGTGGCTTGACTGAGGACAGAGAGCTAATACTTTAGGTTAGGATAAATCTATTCATGCTGCTATAGAACAGATATAAATATGTTAGAGTGAGACATGGTAAAATCATGAAGAGTGGAACATAAGTGAATGACGCTTGGAGTATACTTCCTCAAATATGCTAGCCCTTAGAAGCTTCAGACTCTCACTGTGCTTACTGGAACCAGGTGTCCATCATTTGGTTTATTATTATTATTATTATTATTATTATTTACCTTTATTGTAGGAAGAGCTATTATTTTTCAGCAATCAAGGTGTCATTTTCTGTCCATTTCCAACATGTTACATTTGTTCTGTGACCACTACATTACTCAATTGTAAGGGAGACAGTTCTCTTTGTCTGGTCAAGATAATAATGACTCTCTTCTTATTTGCTACACTCTTTGTACATGGCCTGTGGCCTCTCATTCTGCACTGGGTTCAGCTTCCTCATACCAAACAAACTGCCAAACTAAATTTCCCTTGTAATTTCACTCCTTTTTCCATCTACTTCTCAAGGTTGCACTTTTATTGAAGCTATCAGCCTCCAAAGTGAGACATTAGCTGGTAAGATACCAATACCCATGGAAAGAACATGGGCTTGATATAAAGATAGATGTGGGTGATCATCACAGTGCCAGTTACTTGCTGTGTAACTGTGAGCAAGTTATTTTATATCCTTGAGGCTCAATTTCCTCATGTAGAAAATGGGGTGATAAAAATTGCTCTATATGACAAATCAGATTAAGGTATAAAGAAAGAGCCTAATATGGCTCCAATCCAAACAAGACACTATATAAATGCTTATTTTTCCCCTGTTGCTTTCTCTACCCTCAGAGGGCTTAATCTTTACTCATGAGATGAATAATCTCATTATTCTTCATTACATGGCCTTGTTGACCATTTTACAATGACCAATGATCACATTGCATGGCCATAATGGGAGAGTTCACATCTCTTTACTCTTTCTGATGTTCAAATCTCAATGCTCAGATACAATGAAGGTATTTACCCTGAAAAGCTGCTAAGCATAGTGCCAAGAGGAAGACCACTTCTTAGAAATTGGGAATTCTACAGGGCCTGATGTATTTGATCTGTGCAATTGCATAGGGGCCTGTACTTAGCATTATGCTCTGCTGTTGAGGTCTTGGAATTCTCCATTGTTCTTGAACAAGGGACTTGACATTTTCATTTTGCACTAGATCTCACATGTTTGTAGCACATCTTGGCACCCTAGTTGTGTGTGTGCGTGCGCGTTTTAATTCCTCTTGAAAATACTCATCAGCAGCCATGGGGGAAAGGACAGAATGGCAGCACTCAACATACAAAAACTGGCTGCATTTCAAATTGTTGATGTTTACAGGAAAGAAAACACTTTTGGGCAGATTTATATCTTTTAGCTATTCCTTTCCTCCTATGTATGGCTACATTTTCATTCTTATTTTCTCTTTATCTCAAGGGGTTGATAATATTGTTAATTCTTAAGCATTTCTAAATAGGATACTTGGATTGCATGATAATGTAAAGGAGATATAATCTAAATCAGTACTAAATCAGTACACTAAAAAGAAACCTTTGTCGTTTCTACAAATTGAATTATTTTAAAAGTCCAATGCATAAATAAATAGGAAAGTAATGGACATATTTAAATGGCTCAACGTGTACATGACAACATTCAGGGTCTCATAGGACACACTGGTAATGAGCAATAGCAGCTCTCCAATTCAGGCACTGGAAGCACTTAGAAGTGGGGTAGAAGAAGGAAAGGCAGAAATACTAGACTGTAGACATGTTTACAAAAAAGAAAATACCAATTAAATCCACCGTATTAAGTTGCAAATCATTTTCTCAGATTCCTCTTCTTGAGTAATTTTGTTTGCCAAATACTTGCTATGTGCAAGGTCTGTTGGAATACAAAAGATGAGTAAAACAATGACTTTACCAGAAAAGCCATCAGGATTTAACAGATTAAAGATCCTGAAAAAAATAATAAAAAGACTTAGAAAAGAAACTCCACTAGAACCTTGCTGCCTGTTTTAGAGATAATGTACTAGAACCTTTATATTATAGTATTTGGCACTTGACTTAATAAGCCAATTAGAAGGGGTATAAAGCCTGGTTTTATATGCTAATTCTACACTCATTACTACATCATACATCAAGCCACTGCAGGAAACCACATTAAAAGTACTAGGCAAAGTTCCAGGGAAGTTATTTGACACATTCTTGTAAAAAGCAAATTTGCTCATTCAGTAAAATCACGAGATATTATGTTGTTAACATTTTAAAACACAGCATTATCTACTGTTACCTAATTTCTAGAAAAAGAAAATTATAAGATAGCAAGAAAAATACATCTTTTATTATTATAAGTGAACATCAATATTACAGAGCACCTATAGCATATATGGCACAATGCTAAATAGATGACATTTGAATGACATGGGTTTGAACTGCGTGGGCCCACTTATACACAGAATTTTTATAGTACAGTCCTGTAAATGTATTCTCTCTTCCTTAGGATTTCCTTAATGACATGTTCTTTTCTCTAGCTTAATTTATTATAAGAATATACTATAAATACATAAAACATACGAAATATGTGTTAATCAACTGTCTTATAGGTAAGGCTTCTGGTCAACAGTAGGCTATTAAGTACTTAAGGTTTTGTGGAGTCAAAAGTTATACATGGATTTTTTTTAACTGCATAGCAGTTTGGTGAATTGTCCAAGGGTCAATTATACTTCATATTCATTATCTCATTTATCCTTATAACAACTTCCTGAAGTAGATATTATTATAGCCAGCATAGCAGAGGAGAAAGCAAGGCTAAATAAACAGATCAAGGTCCATTGCCTTGGAAGAAAAAGGACTTGAATTCTTAACCGTTATGCTTAACATCTCTCATTTCAATCCCTAAGTTGGAACTTGTTTTTGATCAATTTCTTTTTATATTGCTTAATCCTATGTCTGTATTAAATGGATGTTATATAGTACCTTTAAACTATATACTATAATGAAATACGAGGCAATTCTGCAAACATTCTTGCAATCTAGAATGCCATTTAGATAAGGAATAGTAGATCTGAGAGTGTGAAAGACACAGCTCTCTGGGAAAATGTAAAGCCATATTTGCAGCAGCAGAACAACTCTATCCTAGCTAGAAGAAGACTTGGTAACCACCTGTATAAAGGGGATTCTTCTGGTATTTCTGCAACATTCATACCAAAGAATTTTTAATTCTATTTATCTTTAGTTCTAAAAACAGAAAGAAAATTTGAACCTAAAATTAAACCTAGTACATAATATGCCTTTAATAAAGTTAAAGGGAAACTTAAGATAGCAATGAATATTATAACTGACCTTGTGGATTCTGTTATGAGCTACCCATGATGGTAACAAAAAATAGTGACTAAATAGCAGGTGACAGGGCTAGCTAGGACTTAAGAACCTTTTAAAACAAAAGAGGGTCATGGGCTAGAAGTAATGGTACTGTGACTTTTTTCTCTCCAACTGTTCATATTAATTTCAACTATGAATTAATAGAGCATGTTCTCAGAGTGAAATGGGAAGTTTTCATATTCCGTTCTATATACATCCTATATTTTATATACATTTACACACACACACACACACACACACACACACACACACACACACATCTGGTTCACCCAAATCTAAAAGTTCAAAATGGAAAAAACACCTGAACACAGCAGGTTTAGTATAAAATTAATGGTTTTAAAATAGTTGTAAAAGCAACATTTTAGTCACTGTGGAGATTGAAAAAAACAGCACCCTTACATTAACATATTAACTAATAATAACAGCATTATTTCATTATCACTGAATTTATCAAATAGTTTTTAGATTACTATGTAAAGTTTCAGTGATTATGTTTTACAAAGGGAACACAAAAAGTATTCTAAGTACAAACAATAGTGAAAAGCTAAGGGAAAGGAAAGAAGTCTTTCCTATATTAGTTACCATCAGAACATACTCAGACATGATTGAACTACTTCAAGTATTTTTATTTGTTTTTCTAGATAAGTGAAGTGCTGGAGTCAGTTATTCTGAATGTATTGGAGGAAATGAATGGAACTATCTTTAGGTTAAAAAATCAGAAATTCATTTCAATTAAGAAAGAACTTCAGGCTCATGAGCTTAACAAGAGATTCTACCACCCCCCAAAAAAATATTTTACAAAAGGACATTTCTAGAAACTTTTCAGGTATATACATATATACAAGGGACAAGAATATAAAACAAAGATAAAATGAGGAAACAACAAACAGATGCATATACATTTTAAAATGGCAACATTGATGTAAAAGCTACGATTTAAGAATAGCTTAAATGATTCAGGTTTATTATCAATAAAATGGAAAATAGTAGCAAAAGTTTTATTTTTTATTTTTTATGAACTTTTTATTTTATTTATTTTGAGACATAGAGAGACCACGAGCAGGGGAGGAGCAGAGAGAGAGGAAGAGAGAGAATCTCAAGCAGGTTTCACACTGTTAGCACTGAGCCTAGTGAGGGACTCGATTTCAGGAACCATGAGATCATGACCTGAGCTGAAATTAAAAGTCAGATGCTTAACTGCCTGAGCCACCCAGGTGTCCCAACAAAAGTTTTATTTTGATAGTGTATACACAGTAAAAGTATTAATATAACTGATATTGTAATTAAAATAGTCTGGAGGACAGAACATGTTTTTACTTTGGTTTGTCTATTAGTATAATTCAGTATTACAAATCATGTAATCCTGTGACAATTTAGGATGACATCTGCATTGTATTTTGTGAATGAGAGGTTTTGTTTTTACAAAATAGTATACATTTATTCTAATATTAATAGTGAGAACTCTAAATGATATAAGCCTCATTCAGAAATATAGTATTCTTAGTATCTTAATACTTCCTATATCTCTGTTGAGCTAACAATTTTGTAGTTCTAATTATGATGGCTCCCTAATAAGATACAAGGAGTAAAGAATCAGAGGTAACTTTGAAAGAGTAAAATCCACAAACAGAATTTAAATTGATATTCAAAAGCATTATTCTATGTAAATATTCCCCAACCCAGGAAGAATTTCTTGCTCATATGAGTAAACAGAATTGAATGAGAAACAATCTTTTAACCCTAAAAAACAAATAGAACGAAATTTCAATTTTAACCCAATGTAAAAAATCATACCTATATACAGTGAAGATTAAGAGTTTCAAATAGCTTCAGAATACAACTGTAGGAGCAAATAAATAAAGGTAATATGAACTTTGTTCCAACAAGGCCTAGAAAGCTCTGCAATTCCTTTAGGTTTCAAATTCTGATGGTGGGGAGAAAAACACAACAAAACAACTAACAGAATGAAAAGAAACCACCACCACTCTTCATACAGCCATTCATTCATTCAACAATCACTGAGTATCTGCTAATGATTCAAATGCCCACTATTACATTCAAGGATTTCACAACCTGGTGTTTCAGGTAATCTATTTGGCTTTGTCCTTAATGTCACTTACATTAAACATGTTGTCCTTGTGTTCCTGATAATGGAAAAGAGGCAATAACACTTTAAAACAACCATCATTCACGAATGATGAGGCTATGAAGGATGAGGTCAGTACCAAACAGTGAGAGAACATCAGTCCCAAATGTGTACCTGCTTTGATGACCAAGAAGTAGACCCATGACACTTCCAAATTATTTCCAACTGCATCTCTGAAGCATCCTGGTCTGAATTAAAGTTGACACAAGACACTCCACTCTCCTCTGGTTTCTGACAGGAAAACAGTCAGCTGGAAACCAGTATTTAATCTAGGAAAATCTCCATTGTATTTGCCTGCTCTCTCAGGGGCGAGAAATAGAGCCAGACAGGCTTGCAGTGGGTCCCCAGATAGTTGAGAGAACACTCATTAGGGTGAAAATTTCCAGGCTCAAAATTAACAAGGGTCTGGACATGCAAGTGGCTCAACTAAGAAGTGGGTTATTAGGAAGAGGATGCCCTTTTACTTTAGAGTCAAATAGCAAGACTGAAGGAGTTCATTATAATTAAATGAAATGCTGGAAAATCCAGGCACTGTGTGTGTGTGTGTGTGTGTGTGTGTGTGTATGTATGTGTGTGTATATATATATATATATATATATATATATATATATATATACATATATATATATATATATATATATACACACACATATGGTATAGGTATACATACACACACAGAGAGAGAAAGAGAGAAAGAGAGAAAGAGAGAGAGAGAGAGAGTGTTAGTTTATGGGCAAATATTGAAAAATAGCAGAGACTTGGAGGGTAATGTCTTCACTTACAGCTGAGAAATTCAAAATTGCCATATGTGGTTTTTTTTTGGAGGAAAGAACTAATTGCACTGTGCCAGTTATGACTTTACTGGCTCTCAGTTCCAAATTCACCCTTCAGTGCTTGCTCTGTGATAATGGCTGGGACTTGTCAAGAATTTCTGCTTTACACCAAGCATTATGTTAAGCTTTTATCAGTAGAGGGCACCAAAGAAATGTGACAAGGGGAATGAGGCTTCTCTTTCAGGTTCCCTTGTGCTGCATTTTTGCTTGGTCTTGTTCCTGCGGCATGGTCCATCAGTGATGGATGTGTGTGACAACACCCAGTGGTGCCATGATCATGCAGTCCCTCAGTGAACTCAAAGTCTCAGCCTGGGCTCAGTGACCATCATCCTGGGGCCCTCTCAGCCTCATACCCACAGCAGCACTCCACTCTCTCTATGAGTCTCCTACCAGCAACAGTTGCCTATATCCTAGAAGGCTGTTTCTTGCTTGCCTGGAAACTGTGGGCCAGCTCTGGCTTAGGCAACCCTCTGGCTCTAATGAGTTCTGATCCACCTCAGCCTGGTGGGAGGGTGTTTGCCTATCAGCTGTCCTTCATTGTATATACCACCTTCCTTCATTCTAGGGAAAGCTTTACAGTGTCTTTACATAGGTACTTTTCTATGATAGCTTAATAATTATTTAGATTAAGCTTCTGTTGTTTAAGTTATAGTTTGATTTCTGCCTCCAGACTGATCCCATTGCCTTGATGAAGATACCTTGATATTTACAGTGACTGTAACTGTAGTTAAAAAAAATTCATAGTGTCAAAAACATCCATAGTGTCTTTGATCATAAAAAGAATGGTCTCAGATGAAGATAGCCCTTCAATTTATCACTTCATGTGACCATAATGTTTTCTACTGATTTTCTGAATTATCACCAAAGAATTATGGCATTTAGATCTTACTCCTATAACCCAACTTAATGAGAAAGGCTAATTTAGTTTCTTCACAGCTAGTAAGTGCCAGAATGAGGTCAGGACACCAAATCTCTTTAACTCTCAAATTGATACTCTTTCGGGGGGTTCCGGAAGATGGCGGCGTAGGAGGACGCGGGGCTCACAGCGCGTCCTGCCGATCACTTAGATTCCACCTACACCTGCCTAAAGAACCCAGAAAACCGCCAGAGGATTAGCAGAAGGGAGTCTCCGGAGTCAAGCGCAGACTAGAGGCCCACGGAAGAGGGTAGGAAGGGCGGCGAAGCGGTGCGCGCTCCACGGACTGGCGGGAGGGAGCCGGGGCGGAGGGGCGGCTCGCCGGCCAAGCAGAGCCCCCGAGTCGGGCTGGCAAAAGCGGAGGGGCCGGACAGACTGTGTTCCGACAGCAAGCGCGACTTAGCGTCTGGGAGGTCATAAGTTAACAGCTCTGCGCGGAAAGCGGGAAGGCTGGAGGACAAAGGGAGGGAGAGCTGCTGAGCCCCCGGACGGCAGAGCTCAGCTTGGCGGGGAACAAAGGCGCCAGCGCCATCTCCCCCGCCCATCCCCCAGCCAAAATCCCAAAGGGAACCAGTTCCTGCCAGGGAACTTGCTCGCTCCGCGCAAACACCCAACTCTGTGCTTCTGCGGAGCCAAACCTCCGGCAGCGGATGTGACTCCCTCCCGCTGCCACAGGGCTCCTCCTGAAGTCGATCACCTAAGGAGAAGCGAGCTAAGCCTGCCCCTCCTGCCCCCGTGCACCTTGCCTACCCACCCCAGCTAATACGCCAGATCCCCAGCAACACAAGCCTGGCAGTGTGCAAGTAGCCCAGACGGGACACGCCACCCCACAGTGAATCCCGCCCCTAGGAGAGGGGAAGAGAAGGCACACACCAGTCTGACTGTGGCCCCAGCAGTGGGCTGGGGGCAGACATCGGGTCGGACTGCGGCCCCGCCCACTAACTCCAATTATACACCACAGCACAGGGGAAGTGCACTGCAGGTCCTCACCACGCAAGGGACTCTCCAAAATGACCAAACGGAAGAATTCCCCTCAGAAGAATCTCCAGGAAATAACAACAGCGAATGAACTGATCAAAAAGGATTTAAATAATATAACAGAAAGTGAATTTAGAATAATAGTCATAAAATTAATCGCTGGGCTTGAAAACAGTATACAGGACAGCAGAGAATCTCTTGCCACAAAGATCGAGGGACTAAGGAACAGTCACGAGGAGTTGAAAAACGCTTTAAACGAAATGCAAAACAAAATGGAAACCACGATGGCTCGGCTTGAAGAGGCAGAGGAGAGAATAGGTGAACTAGAAGATAAAGTTATGGAGAAAGAGGAAGCTGAAAGAAAGAGAGATAAAAAAATCCAGGAGTATGAGGGGAAAATTAGAGAACTAAGTGATACACTAAAAAAAAATAATATACGCATAATTGGTATCCCAGAGGAGGAAGAGAGAGGGAAAGGTGCTGAAGGGGTACTTGAACAAATTATAGCTGAGAACTTCCCTGAACTGGGGAAGGAAAAAGGCATTGAAATCCAAGAGGCACAGAGAACTCCCTTCAGACGTAACTTGAATCGATCTTCTGCACGACATATCATAGTGAAACTGGCAAAATACAAGGATAAAGAGAGAATTCTGAAAGCAGCAAGGGATAAACGTGCCCTCACATATAAAGGGAGACCTATAAGACTCGTGACTGATCTCTCCTTTGAAACTTGGCAGGCCAGAAAGGCTTGGCACGATATCTACAGTGTGCTAAACAGAAAAAATATGCAGCCGAGAATCCTTTATCCAGCAAGTCTGTCATTTAGAATAGAAGGAGAGATAAAGGTCTTCCCAAACAAACAAAAACTGAAGGAATTTGTCACCACGAAACCAGCCCTACAAGAGATCCTAAGGGGGATCCTGTGAGACAAAGTACCAGAGACATCACTACAAGCATAAAACATACAGACATCACAATGACTCTAAACCCATATCTTTCTATAATAACACTGAATGTAAATGGATTAAATGCGCCAACTAAAAGACATAGGGTATCAGAATGGATACAAAAACAAGACCCATCTATTTGCTGTCTACAAGAGACTCATTTTAGATCTGAGGACACCTTTAGATTGAGAGTGAGGGGATGGAGAACTATTTATCATGCTCCTGGAAGCCAAAAGAAAGCTGGAGTAGCCATACTTATATCAGACAAACTAGACTTTAAATTAAAGGCTGTAACAAGAGATGAAGAAGGGCATTATATAATAATCACAGGGTCTATCCACCAGGAAGAGCTAACTATTATAAATGTCTATGCGCCAAATACCCGAGCCCCCAGATATATAAAACAATTACTCATAAACGTAAGCAACCTTATTGATAAGAATGTGGTCATTGCAGGGGACTTTAACACCCCACTTACAGAAATGGATAGATCATCTAGACACACAGTCAATAAAGAAACAAGGGCCCTGAATGATACATTGGATCAGATGGACTTGACAGATATATTTAGAACTCTGCACCCCAAAGCAACAGAATATACTTTCTTCTCGAGTGCACATGGAACATTCTCCAAGATAGATCATATACTGGGTCACAAAACAGCGCTTCATAAGTTTACAAGAATTGAAATTATACCATGCATACTTTCAGACCACAATGCTATGAAGCTTGAAATCAACCACAGGAAAAAGTCTGGAAAACCTCCAAAAGCATGGAGGATAAAGAACACCCTACTAACGAATGACTGGGTCAACCAGGCAATTAGAGAAGAAATTAAAATATATATGGAAACAAACGAAAATGAAAATACAACAATCCAAACGCTTTGGGATGCAGCGAAGGCAGTCCTGAGAGGAAAATACATTGCAATCCAGGCCTATCTCAAGAAACAAGAAAAATCCCAAATACAAAATCTAACAGCACACCTAAAGGAAATAGAAGCAGAACAGCAAAGGCAGCCTAAACCCAGCAGAAGAAGAGAAATCATAAAGATCAGAGCAGAAATAAACAATATAGAATCTAAAAAAACTGTAGAGCAGATCAACGAAACCAAGAGTTGGTTTTTTGAAAAAATAAACAAAATTGACAAACCTCTAGCCAGGCTTCTCAAAAAGAAAAGGGAGATGACCCAAATAGATAAAATCATGAATGAAAATGGAATGATTACAACCAATCCCTCAGAGATACAAACAATTATCAGGGAATACTATGAAAAATTATATGCCAGCAAATTGGACAACCTGGAAGAAATGGACAAATTTCTAAACACCCACACTCTTCCAAAACTCAATCAGGAGGAAATAGAAAGCTTGAACAGACCCATAACCAGCGAAGAAATTGAATCGGTTATCAAAAATCTCCCAACAAATAAGAGTCCAGGACCAGATGGCTTTCCAGGGGAGTTCTACCAGACATTTAAAGCAGAGATAATACCTATCCTTCTCAAGCTATTCCAAGAAATAGAAAGGGAAGGAAAACTTCCAGACTCATTCTATGAAGCCAGTATTACTTTGATTCCTAAACCAGACAGAGACCCAGTAAAAAAAGAGAACTACAGGCCAATATCCCTGATGAATATGGATGCAAAAATTCTTAATAAGATACTAGCAAATCGAATTCAACAGCATATAAAAAGAATTATTCACCATGATCAAGTGGGATTCATTCCTGGGATGCAGGGCTGGTTCAACATTCGCAAATCGATCAACGTGATACATCACATTAACAAAAAAAAAGAGAAGAACCATATGATCCTGTCAATCGATGCAGAAAAGGCCTTTGACAAAATCCAGCACCCTTTCTTAATAAAAACCCTTGAGAAAGCCGGGATAGAAGGAACATACTTAAAGATCATAAAGGCCATTTATGAAAAGCCCACAGCTAACATCATCCTCAACGGGGAAAAACTGAGAGCTTTTTCCCTGAGATCAGGAACACGACAGGGATGCCCACTGTCACCGCTGTTGTTTAATATAGTGCTGGAAGTTCTAGCATCAGCAATCAGACAACAAAAGGAAATCAAAGGCATCAAAATTGGCAAAGATGAAGTCAAGCTTTCGCTTTTTGCAGATGACATGATATTATACATGGAAAATCCGATAGACTCCACCAAAAGTCTGCTAGAACTGATACATGAATTCAGCAAAGTTGCAGGATACAAAATCAATGTGCAGAAATCAGTTGCATTCTTATACACTAACAATGAAGCAACAGAAAGACAAATGAAGAAACTGATCCCATTCACAATTGCACCAAGAAGCATAAAATACCTAGGAATAAATCTAACCAAAGATGTAAAAGATCTGTATGCTGAAAACTATAGAAAGCTTATGCAGGTAATTGAAGATGATATAAAGAAATGGAAAGACATTCCCTGCTCATGGATTGGAAGAATAAATATTGTCAAAATGTCAATACTACCCAAAGCTATCTACACATTCAATGCAATCCCAATCAAAATTGCACCAGCATTCTTCTCGAAACTAGAACAAGCAATCCTAAAATTCATATGGAACCACAAAAGGCCCCGAATAGCCAAAGTAATTTTGAAGAAGAAGACCAAAGCAGGAGGCATCACAATCCCAGACTTTAGCCTCTACTACAAAGCTGTCATCATCAAGACAGCATGGTATTGGCATAAAAACAGACACATAGACCAATGGAATAGAATAGAAACCCCAGAACTAGACCCACAAACGTATGGCCAACTCATCTTTGACAAAGCAGGAAAGAACATCCAATGGAAAAAAGACAGTCTCTTTAACAAATGGTGCTGGGAGAACTGGACAGCAACATGCAGAAGGTTGAAACTAGACCACTTTCTCACACCATTCACAAAAATAAACTCAAAATGGATAAAGGACCTGAATGTGAGACAGGAAACCATCAAAACCTTAGAGGAGAAAGCAGGAAAAGACCTCTCTGACCTCAGCCGTAGCAATCTCTTACTCGGCACATCCCCAAAGGCAAGGGAATTAAAAGCAAAAGTGAATTACTGGGACCTTATGAAGATAAAAAGCTTCTGCACAGCAAAGGAAACAACCAACAAAACTAAAAGGCAACCAACGGAATGGGAAAAGATATTTGCAAATGACACATCGGACAAAGGGCTAGTATCCAAAATCTATAAAGAGCTCATCAAACTCCACACCAGAAAAACAAATAACCCAGTGAAGAAATGGGCAGAAAACATGAATAGACACTTCTCTAAAGAAGACATCCGGATGGCCAACAGGCATATGAAAAGATGTTCAACGTCGCTCCTTATCAGGGAAATACAAATCAAAACCACACTCAGATACCACCTCACGCCAGTCAGAGTGGCCAAAATGAAGAAATCAGGAGACTATAGATGCTGGAGAGGATGTGGAGAAACAGGAACCCTCTTGCACTGTTGGTGGGAATGCAAATTGGTGCAGCCGCTCTGGAAAGCAGTGTGGAGGTTCCTCAGAAAATTAAAAATAGACCTACCCTATGACCCAGCAATAGCACTGCTAGGAATTTATCCAAGGGATACAGGAGTACTGATGCATAGGGGCACCTGTACCCCAATGTTTATAGCGGCACTCTCAACAATAGCCAAATTATGGAAAGAGCCTAAATGTCCATCAACTGATGAATGGATAAAGAAATTGTGGTTTATATACACAATGGAATACTACGTGGCAATGAGAAAAAATGAAATATGGCCTTTTGTAGCAACATGGATGGAACTGGAGAGTGTGATGCTAAGTGAAATAAGCCATACAGAGAAAGATACCATATGGTTTCACTCTTATGTGGATCCTGAGAAACATAACAGAAACCCATGGGGGAGGGAAAAAAAAAAAAAAAAAAGAGGTTAGAGTGGGAGAGAGCCAAAGCATAAGAGACTGTTAAAAACTGAGAACAATCTGAGGGTTGATGGGGGGTGGGAGGGAGGGCAGGGTGGGTGATGGGTATTGAGGAGGGCACCTTTTGGGATGAGCACTGGGTGTTGTATGGAAACCAATTTGACAGTAAATTTCATATATTAAAAAAATAAAAAATAAAAAAAAATAAATAAATAAAAAAATAAATTAAAAAAAAATTGATACTCTTTCTACTACATAACTCTTGTTTCACTTGACTCCTCAACAAAAACAAATATTCTCTGAGAACAATTGCACACCCAGTCTGTGTAAGCATTTTATAATGTATAATGTGATCAGCAAATGTATTGTTAGCAAGAACAACCATATAAATATACTGATGTACATACTGTCTACGCAGATCATAATAAAACATATTAAAAACAGATTATCTTAATTTGTTATGTATGGCCACATTCCCTTTAGTGTATACACATATTTTCTTTTTGTTTCAGAAAAGACAAAGATTTTTTTTACCTCCATGATATTCTATCTGATTTCTTCTTTCCTCCTTAAAACATTGATTGTGGAAGTTACAGTTAAAATAATTTATAAGGAAATTAACCATCAAAATGTCAAAACCTGAAGATAATCTAATAGAACACTCAATAAACCAATGCCTATTTCAGTAATAGTGTTAGCATGTATCTTCAGGGTGACCACAAAAATGACAGTGAAGGGGGCCAAGACAGAAGGGTCACATTAACTGTGACAACAAAGAAATATGTTAATTCTTTTCATCTATAAAACTGTTAGAATTCATGTTTTAATGACATGGCTCAAAATTTGCATGTCCAAATGCTACCGTTATAACCAAAATGTCAACCATGCAAAAAAACAAAACAAAACAAAACAAAACCCCCTCCATTTGCAATGGCTCCAAACCACAGCTTTAAGAGAAGATTCTAGCTATAATTACCAAAGCTGCCTTTTCAAAGCATTAGGGACCTTTTGAAAACCAATGTAAAATTATTTTTATGGTGTTATTTGAGTGCCACTATTTTCAAGAAATCTCTAAAGATAAAATATTAATATCATTTTTATTTTATTATAGGGCATTCTGCTACCTGGTACCTATATCCTCAAGGTTTGACAAAATCTTAAGAAAGCTATGCTTACAAAAATGATATGACATAGATAGTGGGGAAAAATCTCAAATGAGCTCTTTATTTTCCCCTCCAAGCTCTTCCCTTGGATCTGTTGCTTCTGTGTAGTTTTAGCCATCTCAAGACTAGATATCAGAGAAGGCATAATACTTTCAGTCCAGATGGAGTTTAGGAGTGAAGAACTCATACATGCAAAGACAGAAAAAAATTACACAGAATGTTTATGAAATAAAACAATTAGTTAACATGCCAAAATAAGCCTAATTCATGATCAAACCTAAATTAGTAAAGAAAAAAAATAGCTTAGAGGGAAAAGAGAAAAGAGAGAAGAGAGCATTCATGAGAATTTCCTTCCTATAAACTGTAAAGTACTGTATAAAAAAAAGATAATCCTAACACTAACATAATAAAGTAGGCATTCACTGTGTTTATTCTTCCCATTATTTTTATGAAAGCAATAGGGGATAAAATGCCACTACAAAGCAAGTGCCATACACAAGACCACACAGTTGGTCAATGTAAAAGGTGCATTTGAGCTCAGTATAATCTGATTTAAACAATGTAACTTAATGATCTTGCCTGGTCTGAGATTTCCATGAGTTTATCAAAGCTGGCAAGTGTTCCAGGCTCATCAACAAGAGCAGCAGGGCTATGACAAGCACAGTTTAAGTCTGCTGAAGCACAGGGTCTAAAATAGCTTCTCAGGAATGCTCCTCTCTCCACATTCAAACACTGTAGTGAAAGGTGGGAGTGAGGAGAAAGTAGGGTACGGAACTCAAGAGAACTCCAGATTCCTTATAACTGATTTACTGTGTACAAAACAAGCATCTGTGCAGAGCAAAAACAGATGGGCTTCAGCCTATCAGAGAATGTATAATCAGGGCCAAGGCCTAACTGAGAGGGAAATACCAGATCAACAAAGGGGAAATACCTTACTGCTTATCATTAGACAACAATCACGCAGATACATAGTGCACATATGATCTGCATTTCCTTTCTGTCCTTTACGGCTGCACTGTGCCATCAGTTCCATTATACTTAATGACAAATTAAAGGAAACCCAAGTTGTCATTTCCTTTTGCTCCTTCTCACGTTTCATATTAACAGACATCTCCGTATACCACTGCAACCAACCAACCAACCAACTTTTTTCTAACAAGTCTTTTGGTCTTCAGAGTCTACTGCTTTTGAATTTTAAGCATTAAAAAAATCCTGTTTCAAAGATAAAAACAGTGAACATCAAGAAATCTAGCAGGTGTATCATAAAATTATCCATTTAAAACTATCAGAATTATGAATATAATAGAATATATACTTGTATAATTTTCCATTATAAAAGCAATACAAACTAATTGAAGAAAATTGGGAAGATATTTGAAATTAAAAAAAATCAGCTGTTACCTTACCAAGCAAACACAATAAATATTCATATAGAATATTTTTTTTCAAAGTTTCAACAGTGATGATTTGTTATGTTTATAATATTTTTAATCTGGTTTTTACTTAACATTATTATTTAGAATCTTACTTTTAACATTGGAACATATTTTATGTATATTTATAAATATCACTTATTCCTAAATTATATAATCAGATATAATTTGAAACAGTAACTATGAATAATAAATATTTCATCCTGTAATTGCACCATAATTTACTGAAGCATCACCCTATTATTTTCTGTTTTTCACTATTATACATAATGCTACTCTAAATACTTTCTGTTGTATTTTATAATTTATTTTAGACCAGATTCCCAAGATAGTTTAGGAATATAGACTCTAGAGCCAGACTGCTTGAGTTAAATCCTACCTTAAATCCTTTCCATCTGTGTCACTTTGGGAAAGTCAACTAACCTCTTTAGGCTTTAGTTTCCTCATCTGTAAAATGGACATGATGGTATTAATACGTATTTTCCAAGGTTGTTATGAGGACCAAATGATTAGCTTATATTTAGCACTTGAAATAGTACCTGCAGCATACTATAAATACTACAAAAATATTAGCATTAATGTTTTTGAGTCTTGAAATTGCCTAAAACTTAAAAAGGTTTAATGAGTGCACATGATTAGCAGTAAGGTACGTCCATTCAATTTCATTAGATTTTTGCCAGCATTTGAGTATTTTTAGTCTGTATTTGTGTGTGTGTGTGTATTTGTGTTTATTAATTGATAGGTGAAAGTTTGAATTTCATTACTGTGTTACAGGGATTCCTTGTTTTCTGAGGAAAACTGCCACTGGAAAGTAATGGTAGTCTTTGTGATTTAATTTAGGGATACTGAGCTTGTCTCTTTAAGAAATGTATAAATGCAATGATATTTGCATTATCTTTCTGATTTATCCAATGATATTTATCTATTTGATTTATTTAACAACCCTCATTTAAAAAACAGCACTCATATTTTTTTAGTCTTCACTATCTGGGACAGGTTCAGTGTTTGTGCTTCCCCCTAAATTCTTATGTTGAAACCTAACCCCCACTGTGATGGTTTTTGGGAGTGGAGCCTTTTTGAGAGATGACTAGGTCCATAAGGGCAGAGCCCTCTTAAATTGGATTAATGTCCTTATAAGAGATCCCAGAAGACTCCCTGACCCCTTCCATCAATGTGAAGACCCTCTATAAATCAGGAAACAGGCTCTCACTAGACACCGAATCTGCAGGTGCCCTTATCTTGGACTGCCCAGCCTGCAGAAATGTGAGAAAGGTGTGTTGTTTAAGCCCCCCAGACTAGGGTATTTTTGTTATAGTACTGTGAATGGACTAAGACACCATAGCATCTGGTTTTGTTCTTCATCTCCAGCCCTTTGCTACCACAAGTTTCCTATTCTAGAATTTGAAACTTTTGCTTCATTTATTTAGTAAACTTACTCAAATCCATTTTTCAACAAGGTACTTTAGTGACCTTGCTGATTTAGAAATATCTTTTTGTTGCTCTCACACATGAATGATAATTTAGGTATAAACATTTTGGGGCATTACTTTTCTTATGGATTTTCAATCAGACAACAAAAAGAAAAAAAAAGGAATCCAAATCAGCATGGAAGAAGTCAAACTTTCACTCTTCAGATGACATGATACTCTATGGGGAAAACCCGAAAGACTTCCCCCCCAAAAATGCTAGAACCGATACATGAATTCAGCAAAGGAGCAGGGTATAAAATCAACATACAGAAACTGGTTACATTTCTATACACCAATAATGAAACAGCAAAAAGAGAGATCAAGGAATCGATCCCATTTACAATAGGACCCCAAACGATAAAATACCTAGGAATAAACATAACCACAGAGGTAAATGATCTGTATGCTGAAAACTATAGCAAGCTTATGAAAGAAATTGAAGAAGACACAAACAAAATGGAAAAAACATTCCATGCACATGGATCGGAATATTGCTAAAATGTAGATACTACATAAAGCAATCTACACATTCAATGCAATGCCTATCAAAATAACACCAGCATTCTTCACAGAGCTAGAAAAAACAGTTCTGAAATTTGTATGGAACCAGAAAAGACCCCAAATAGCCAAAGTAATGTTGAAAAAGAAAACCAAAGCTGGAGGCATCACAGTTTGGGACTTCAAGCTGTATTACAAAGCTGTAATCATCAAGACAGCATGGTATTGGCACAAAAACAGATATATAGATCAATGGAACAGAATACAGAACCCAGAAATGGACCCACAAACATATGGCTAACTCATCTTCGACAAAGCAGGAAAGAATATCCAATGGAATAAAGACAGTCTCTTCAGCAAACGGTGCTGGAAAAACTGGACAGCGACATGCAGAAAAATGAACCTGGACCACTTTCTTACATCATACACAAAAATAAACTCAAAATGGATGAAAGACCTGAATGTGGGACAGGAAATGATCAAAATCCTAGAGGAGAAAACAGGAAGTAAACTCTTTGACCTAGGTTGCAGCAACTTCTTGATGTGTCTCCAGAGGCAAGGGAAACAAAAGTAAACACAAACCTTTGGGACCTCATCAAGATAAAAAGCTTCTGCACTGCAAAGCAAACAATCAACAAAACTAAAAGGCAACCAACAGAATGGGAGATGATATTTGCAAATGACATATCAGATAAGGGGTTAGTATCCAAAATCTATAAAGAACTTATCAATCTCAGCACCCAAAAACAAAATAATCCAGTGAAGAAATGGGCAAAAGACATGAACAGACACTTCTCCTAAGAAGACATCCAGATGGTTAATGGACACATGAAAAGATGCTCAACATCACTCATCATCAGGGAAATACAAATCAAAACCACAAGGAGATACCATCTCAAACCTGTCAGAATGGCTAAAATTAAAAACTCAGGAAACAACAGATGTTGGTGAGGATGCAGGGAAAGGGGAACACTTTTGCACTGCTGGTGGGAATGCAAACTGGCACAGCCACTCTGGAAAACAGTATGGAGTTTCCTCAAAAAATTAAAAATAGAACTACCCTACGACCCAGCAATTGCACTACTAGGTATTTACCCAAAGGATACAAAAATGCTGATTTGAAGGGGCACATACACCCCAGTGTTTACAGCAGCACTATTGACAATAGCCAGATTATGGAAAGAGCCCAATGTCCATCGACTGACAAATAGGTAAAGAAGATGTGGTATCTGTGTGTGTGTGTATACACACCCAGACACACACACACACACACACACACACTGGAATATTACTTGGTGATGAAAAAGAATGAAATCTTACCATTTGCAGTATCGTGGATGGAACTACAATACATTACACTAAGTGAAATAAGTCAGATAAATATTTATGATTTCACTCATATGTAGAATTTAAGAAACAAAACACATGAACACAGGAAGGGAAGGAAAATTAAAATACAAACGGAGATGGAGGCAAACCATAAGAGACTCTTAAATACAGAGAACAAACTAAGGGTTGCTGGAGGAGTGTTGGGTGGGGGGATGGGCTAAATGGGTGACATGCATTAAAGAGGACACTTGTTAGGGTAAGCACCAGGTGTTATATTAAGTGATGAATCACTAAATTCCACTCCTGAAACCATTATTATACTATATGTTAACTACCTTGGATTTAAATAAAAAATAAAGTAAACAGAAAAAAACGATTTGTGGATTTTGTTTCATTGTCTTCTGGAAGTTATGGTTTCAGAGTAGACATTTGAATATAATATAAGTTTAATTTCTTTGAAGTGAAAACTTCCCATGTATCTCTTCTTACTAGTTAAACGTACTTGTTTCTTGACATAGAAACTGTAATATATTAACGAAAATATCTTGAAATCGTGATTTTTCCAATTCACTTTCTTAATTTGTTGAGAAATTCAATTTTCCCAATTTGTATTCCTAAATTATTCTATTATATCCTTAATTATTTCCTATTGTTTTCTTCTTTAGAAACTAATAATTAGTTGAAGGTGGGCTAACCATAATCTATCCTCTATAGCCATTATCTTCTCTCATTTTTTGTCTTTTTATTAATTTACTAATAATCTGAGCAATAAAAAAGTTTATTTTGTGTCTTACTGTTTCAATTTTCTGTAATAATTAGTATGCTTTTTACTGCTTTCAGCATGGTTTAATTTCTATTTCCATGTTCTCAGTTTTAAAGACTTTTTTTAGTTTATTTTGTGTTCAGTTTATAGTGGCCTTACTTTCTTTATAGTATGGTATTCTATTTTAATGCAAACAGTATTCTTTTGATTCTTACTGAGATCATTAAATAGATGTTCTTAATAAACTTATTTCATGGAAAAAGATTTTCTTCTGACATATGAGGGACAGTTCCCCTTCTCCTTCCCATTCTTTTTCTTTACTCATCCCTAAATAAAGATCTATTTCAGGAAAAGATACACCTCACAACTTTCCTAACTATCTCAGTTTGCGCAGCTGTTGAAGAATACTCTGATACTTGTGTTGCCTATGTAACTCCCAAGATAGAGCAGATTTTCATAAATGATAAGTTATCCTTCCTCTTTATAAATGCCTCCCCTAGCCTCCAGACAAAATATAGACATAGGGAATGGGTCTGGGCTGAGACAGTTGATGTTCTAGTGCCTATCTCAAGTTACTGTAATCTCTACTCATTTGTATGAGCACTCTGACTCAAGTCTCATAGGAACAAGGAGAACATTCAGAGTCAGTAACAATTTGATTCTAAACAAGTTATATCAAAACTCAGGCTTTTTATTTTCTGGTACACATAAATAAGAAAAAGGGAAAATAAAAAAAAACAAATAAATATTGGAAAGAAGGTAATGAGACTATAAACAATTGTACTTAGAAGAAATTAATATTTTCATTTTACACATTAAGAACAAAGTCACCTACAAATATCTAATCATTATGTTATATACCTGAAACTAATATAATGTTATGTGTAAATCAACAATAAAATTTTTTAATGGTTAAAATTTACCTTAAAAATATCAAAGACAAACTACTTGACTAAGGTCACTGAGATACAAACTGTTAGAATTAGGGTGCAGGGATGCCTGGGTGGCTCAGGTCATGATCTCGCAGTTCTTGAGTTCAAGCCCCATGTCCAGCTCTGTGCTGACAGCTCAGAGCCTGGAGCCTGCTTTGGATTCTGTGTGTGTCTCTCTCTCTGCCCTTCCTCCACTTGCACTCTGTTTCTCTCTCTCTCTCAAAAGTAAACATTAAAAACTTTTAAAAAAAGAATTAGGGTTCAGACAGTCCTTTAGACTTAACATGATTTCCTCTACATTACAGGAAACCTGGAAAGATACTTTACGAATATTTTGTTTTCAAGAAAGTATTCTAGCATCATATATACCAAGTGGTATAGTATACTATTTTATTATTTTTAAAAAAGAATTCTTATTGTGAGAAAAGTAGCACACAAGAATATAACCTTCTACTAAAGGCTAGCCCATCTTTACATTAAAAGGCTGGGAAGGGAGAAGTGGAAAGAGACAAATACCATGTGATTTCACTCATATGTGGAATTTAAGAAACCAAACAAACAGCAAAGGGGAAAAAAGAGAGAGAGTCAAACCATGAAACAGAGTCTTAACTACACAGAACAAACTGATGGTTACCAGAGGGGAGGGGTGAGGGGGATGGGTGAAATAGGTGATAGGGATTAAGAAGTGCACTTGTGATGAGCAGCGGGTGATGTGTGGAAGTGTTGAATCACTATTTTATAATACCTGAAACTAATATTACACTGTATGCTAACTACTGGAATTCAAAAAAAACCTTAAAACAATGTTAACAAAAAAAAATAAATAAAAGAATAGGAGAACTGTAAAAAAAAAAAAAGAAAGAAAATACAAGTGCTTTCTGAGCTGAACTATTTGGTTAATGCCATCCACAGTCTCAATCATCGTCAAACAGGATCTTTAAATTGTCACTAGCTTGAATGCAAAATTGCCGAAGTAAATATATAGCATTCATTTCTAAACTTCTTTAATGTTACTTATGTTGTCACTCATTTCTAACAGAGATGAAGAAGTTATCAGGACAGATGAGCATCAACCAAGATACGGATTTACAAAGAAAAGCAGTAAACTGTTCATTAACAAAAAAGGAGATACTTTTCTATAAAAGTATATTCATACTCCGTTTCTAGTAATATCTACAAAATGATTAACTGATTCAACAAATATTGCCAAATTAAAATTTGGAAGGAGGTTTGGGGAGTATAGAATCTGATCAAAGGCAGATTGATTATTTTATTAATTATTTCACCCAAATGATGATAGGTTGTTTACCCCATTATACAACCAAATACTTTTCTCTGGTATCTTTCTCAAATGAATGGTAAAAAATTCTGATTTCAAGTTCTCTCTTTTTCTAGATTCTTCATTATATTCCAACCTTTCTACATACTACAATCTCAAAATTTTTATCATATTATATGATATTTTCCTATTAGGATACAAAAGAATTATTTTAACTAATATAACCTGTTCTTTTATACTTTTTATGTTCTTTTGTAATTTTCCTATAAAATATACAGGTCTCATTTTTTATAGGCTACAGCTTTATATTTAATTACTAGCTAAACAAAGAACCGTTTTCTAAGGAAGATGAAAATAAACCCAAATAAACTTACCACATGAAGAATTTTATTCTCTGTTTCATACACAGTACAATCCTTTAAAAAAAGAAACATATGCATTAGTTTTCAAAACAAATCAAGCATTCCTTTTAAAATACTTTCTTAGGAAATGTACGACAATTTGAAAAAATCTTGACAATTCAAGCAAAACCAGCAATAAGAATGTGAATAAAATCTGGAAAGCTATATACCAAAATATTCATAGTGGTTAGCTTTGATGGTCAGTTACACAGGTATTCTTATATTTGCTTAACTATATTTTCTAATTTTACACAGAATACAATACAGAATAATATACATCAGAAAAAATATTGTAACCATTTTCTATCTAAACTTTTACATCTGATAAATACATTTCGTTGAAATATTTCCAACATTTCAAATACTAATTTATTATAGATTGGAACATTAGGAAAAATACCAATATTTACTTCTATAGTCATATCTTAATCTCAAAAATGCTTTTATATTTTCAATTATTTCCAGCTATTAAATATCCTTAATATTATAAAATTGGTACATATCAAGTTCATAGTTCTTAACATAAATTTGAATCCTTGAAATTGTAAAAAAATTATTTTAAAAAATCACCATTGTTTTTTTACCTGCAATTGCTAGACTTACAATGAGCAAACATATAGCAAAGTGATCTTTGCTTAGAAACTTCTGTTTCTATGGCTTAGTTTCCTGAAGAAATTCATAAAATGGGCATGACATTAGTAGTAACACAATAAGGGTGTTGTGAGGATTAAGTGAGAAGATGGATGAATGGCTTAGCACAGTATCTGGCATACAGTGATAAATACATTTTAACTATGAATTACTGTTGTTCTGTGTCTTTATTTTTAAAATGTAAACTAATTACCTTTACTTCAAAATAGAAAGTTAACTAATTATTATTTGGCTATCTAATTTTGAAAAAATATCCATGTTTCACAGTACTGCATATTTTAAGGAATGATAGCCCATTTCATCTCTTTCCCTGAATTTAATTTTAACAAAAAGGAATACTGTTGAACATAGTTTTTGATAATGCCATTTCACCACAATACCTTGTCAGAAGTAGTACATATTCTTATCAGGCGTAAAAGTTTTAAGGTTAAATATAGGTCTGATTAATTTCATAAACTAAATGAAATACTTAAGGATTGGGTCTTGCAATTCTGCAGGGCTTCTGTGCCAAAGAAGAAGTTTGTTACAAATATAGCCATATCTATGTCTTTACAAATTAAGTATGAATTATGTGTACAGAGGAAGAAAGGTATAGATAAAGCATTTATGTTGGAAAAGTGCACTGTACTTACATCAGAATTTGGAAGACTGCAATTTTATAGAATTAATTTCAGACACAATTACATTGGTAAGAGATGATTTGGGAAAAGTTGGAAAGTTGACCAGTTTCCCCAAACTGCCTCTACAACTTGCTTCAGCTATAATGGATACAAGTTTGATTATTTACCTACCTTCCCAGAAACAGAGAATATGATTAAATGTTCAGACTTCAAAGGAATTTTCCTCAAGGAGAAAAGTAAATATGATCTAAATGTATATCCTGCCAGTGATCACACAGCAATAATCACACAGAGAATAACTATTTCAAGTTCTTTAAAATATAATACTTTACTTGCATATCTCTAGTATGACATAACAAAAGAACTATTAAAATCTTACACTATCGTCAGCAATCATATTGTTGGTTAGTTATTGTTAGTCTGTTAATGTTTTGCTGAAACTACTGCATTTCATAGGATAAAGCAAATGAACAATTATGTGATACTACTATCATTCTATCATTTTTGGTTTCCTAAATAATTTTAGCATGAGACAAAGCAGATACATATATAAGAAGGTCAGTAAAACCTAGAGTCTCTTGATGCATCATGCACACACGTGTGTATGTACTTCTTAGGCCCACTGAAAAGACATAACTGAGTAATAAATAAACTCCTCACAGTTAGTGATTTTCAAATACCATTTCTTGGGCCTTTGGTTAAGGAAAATAGTGGATTCCAGATCTGGGATATGAATGTATAAGATGAGCCTGGATTATACTGTGACACACATAGAAAGAAGCTATCAAACTATACAAGGATTGTTTGTGTCAGTAGGACTCAGAAGTCAACATGAAGAGATTTTCACTGGCCAAAGATGGAGCAATTTGGGAATCTAAAAAAAATAATAGTTGCAATGGATGGAAACAGTAAACTAAATATTAGTTTTATTTATATTAATACATTTGATACTAAATTAAAAAATCACTTATTAGCTTTACAAAGTCCTTTTTAAATTTTATTTTGAGAGAGAGAGAGTGTGTGTGTGCATGAGTAGGGGAGGGGCAGAGACAGAGAAAGACAGAATCCTAAGCAGACTCGGTGTTGTCAGTGCAGAGCCTGATGCGGGGCTTGATCCCATTAACCATGAAAACATAGTCTGAGCCGAAATCAAGAGTTGGTTAAACATCTGACTTTGGCTCAGGTCATGATCTCACGGTTTGTGGGTTCAAGCCCTGTGTCGGGATCTCTGCTGGCAGCTCAGGGCCTCGAGCCTGCTTCAGATTCTGTATCTTCCTCTCTCTCTGCCCCTCCCCTGCTCATGCTCAGTCTCTCTCTCTCTCTCTCTCTCTCAAAAATAAACATTAAATATATAAAGTACATCCAAATATATTTACTAATGCTTGTGTAATACTGAATATATTAAGCAAATTGGACAATGCATAATAGATGTACTTTTCCTCTTGTTTCGGCGAATATTAATCAACTGTCTTCATGATACAGAGATAAATAAAACATGTCCCCTGACTTGGAAAAACACAGTTTAAGGAGACAGGCATTCACATAAGTAAGTTAAAATATGTAGAATTCCAAAGTCTTCATGAAGTTTGTTTCAATAACTTTATAAGTATAAATGCGACAAAAATATACAAATCCACATGTCAAAGGTCAATTATTTAAAATTTTAAAATATTGACATATTTCTCATTAAAATGCAAAGTGACCACTGTGTTGTGCTATACACTGCTCAAGTCAAATTTCAAACTTTGTAGAATTTTTCATCAGCTGCTGCTCCTCAGTGACTAAAAGAAATACATCTATAATCCAAGCTTTAAGATTATTCAAAGAATGAAGTACTGATCCATACGTGATAATTCTGACATGACTCCAAAAGACAAAGTCTAAAAGAGATACATCAGGTGACTGAGGCGGCCAAGGTTTTACATCAGTCGAAAAAACTGTCAAAAATATTAAAATTAAAAACTATTTGAAATAAACAATACTAAAGGACTATAAAAGAAATTGAAATAATTAAATTTTCAAAGGATGTGTGTGTTACATTTATAGCATATTCACACATGTGAACCTATTAAAGCTTAAATCTGTACTAACATATTTGGGACACTCACAATTACTATAATAAAGGCAGGATCATAGGGCTGGGCAAGCAGAGGAGAAAACAACTAACTCTGCCTTAAAAAGAATTAGTAAAGGCAGCTTTAATTGGGTTTTGGAAAAAGTATGTTTTTAGGCAAAGAAAATAAAGGCATTACTGCAAAAGCAATAAAACTGCACTCAAACACTGTTAAACTACTGCAGTAGTTTTCAGATTTTACTCTGTATACATGTAACAATCACTTGGAAAGTGGGTTAAAATGCATATTCCCAGGTTCAGCCCCAGATACACAGATAGGGTAGACCTGGAGTGGGGGTCCTAGCATGATTTTGATAAAGATGGTACTGTGAAAAACAATCTATTTTATGGGAAATACTGTGATAGAAGAATGCCAAACCAAAAATGATCAAAAATATAAAATCTGTAAGACAGTAGACTGATTCAAAAATAGTATCTGCTGGCTCATTCCAATTTTCAATTCCTCAGAGCTTTGTGCTTTTGTTACACATTCCCCAATTTATTGGTTGGTTTCTCTTTTTTCCCTCCTATTAAACTTATTTCTTTCTTTAATCACTTACTACTCTGAATAACTGCTTCTACTTGTTTATATCTCTGCCTTCTTTCAGCCAGACTGGCCTGTTCATTACTGAAAGCCAAAGGCTTTCACAAAGGCTGGACACAGCATAATAAAAACAAAACAGAACAATACAAAAAAAGTATATATTAACCTGCTATTTTATATTAGGGAGAAGAATAGAAACTAAATGACTGTGTTTTATTTAGTTAAGCTATCATGTTAAGGAGTTCATTTTATCATGCTAAGTATTTAAATAGCCCTAGGTACCTTAGGGGATTAATTTTATTAATAAGTTATTTTATTTCCATCCAGATGTGAATTAAAATATTTGCTTCTCAAGTATGGTTTTATTAACACTTAGGGCCAAATATTTTCCCAAAAGATCATACCCCAAGTTTTACAAAGAAAATAGCACTGAATATGGAGAAATCCACATTTTTGACAACCTATTCATGCTAAGGAAAGGTACACCTCTGACGTTCCACTTATTTTTAGGTTAGGATTAAATTTAGATTTTCAAACCTGGATTTAGAGCTATGCCACTATATACTCCCAGGAATTCTCTTCAGAAGCTCATGCTGTCTTTTACTATGCATGCAAAATGACACTTGCAATTTCTTCTTTATCCTTTTATACATAATGCTTCTACAAACCATGTGATGCACATTTAAATGCATCAAATTCCTAACAAGACAATATTCATAAAAATAATGAGTGTTTATTCAGTTTTCATCATTTTTTCTTTTTGAAAAGTATAAGTGTGCACAGAAACTGTCTCCCACAGATGAGCTATGTACTCACACAGGATCATAATCAGTTATAGTTTTTGTGAAACAGTGATGCAATTGCCATACTGAACAAAATACAAAGAAACACTTCTATCCTGTATGTTATCATTGATACTTCATACTTTGTAGACAATTTTAAGCAACCTGGGGTCAAGATGTTCAGTAAAAGTAATATTTCTCATCAACTGTGTATTAGAGTCATAGGAACAGGTCACAGGTTATTAATACTGAATACATAAAGCAAGAGAGTGAAGGGAAATAGTGTATGTCTCAAATGCTGTATATAATTATATTTCACAAAACTTTGGAACTATAAATGCCATAAATTTTCATATGTCTCTTTTTGGTATATTATAGTATACTTGTACAAATAATTTAAGAATATTGTTTTGCTTACATGTAGTATTTAAATGATTCATCTATGCAAAATTTTAATAATGGTACCATCGTACCAAATACTTCACATATTCTATTGCTAAACTATCAAAATGTCTTCAATGCTTAAGTAACTAATTCATGAGTTACTGTTACTTTTATTCATTCACTCATTCATTTACTCAAGTCACAATTCCATTCACCAAAAAAGGTTTTTTTTTGCACATCTTCTAAATGCAATTCACTATCAGGCACTATTAAGGTGATCAAAGATAAATTAAACTTGGTCCTTGGCCATCATCAATTATTTAGTGGAGAAAACATTCAAATAATAATATAAGGTACATGACAAATGCTAACAGAAGATCCCATAAAAAAGGAGATAAATTCTAACTTGTTCACTCTGGAATGACCTTCTAGAGGAGATATTTTACTGACTTTAAATAGCTTTTAAATCTGTAAATTTATTAGGGGATCACAGGGAAAGACCATTTCACTTTGTGCAAACATGATTAACAAGGCATAATCAGAAGTAAGCATACCAGGCTATAGCATAAGATATGTGGAATGAATGCAACAGGAAAGAAAGCCTAGAAAATAACACGAGGTCATATTGTGGAGAGCTACCAATGCTAACCTGGAGAAGTTTTGTTTTGAAGGGAATAAAATTTTTATTATTCTGTAATAATTTATTTTGAAGTCCCATTCCACCAGGATTGCACTTAACTTGATCAACTGATAATTTCTTGTGATTTTATTTTGGGAGGGGCTGAAGTCAGGGTAGCTTACATAGTGCCATGCCTGGTGTTAAAGAGCAATGATAAAATGGTGAGTGAGTGTATCAGGGTAGGGGGTGGAGAAGTGAAGTCCAAACTCTCTGGTCTAGCTAACAACTCTAATAGGTATCTCTTCTTATTCATTTTCTAACAGTTCTTTTTCCATTCCCGTGGAGGAAACTTTCACGTCATGTCTCAGATAAGGAATCTCTGCAAAGCTGTGTATCTTCCTAAATATACCAAGTAGACATTTCATCTCTAGGGAAGATGGAGGAGTATGTACTTTACTCTGATACAAGGAAGCGCTCAAAGATGTCTGAGCATGGGAACTATGTGATCAAATACATGCTTTATGAAAACAATGGGGAAGAAATTGTGGATTTGGAAGAGAAAAAAAAACTGAAGGCAGCAAGATCAGTTGGAATGCTCTTTCAATAGAAAATATAATATATAATCAAAGCTTGAACGGAGGTTATGATGGTGGAAGGGGAGATGAGGAGAGGTGGATGTCATACATGTAGCCAGGAATGAGAATTGGGTGACTGATACATTAGACACAGAGAATAATGTGGAGAGGAAAGTTAAACATTACTCTAGGGGCTCAAACCTGAGCAAATGGATGAATGGCCGAGTAGAGATGGTAGAAGAATATTTAAGGAGAATAAAATAATTATATTTGGGGCATGTGAAATTAGAAGTGGCTGAAAGGTCATTTTATACAAAGTTGTCCAGTAAGCAAGTAAAAAGCTGAATTGGATCTAAAATAGAGTCAGATCTGGGAGTATTTACACTGAAGTGATAGTTAAAGGTACAAGAAAACAACAACAAATCCATTAAAAAAGAAAATGTATAGTGAGAAGATAACTGAAGACTGCTCAGACAATGCTAGTATTTAGGAGCAGTAAGGAAGGGTTAGTTGCATAGCCAGGAGTACATGGAGAAAGTGATGTTACAGAGACATATTTATTAAAACTTACAGTGATAATAGAATTATCCTAATTATTATGTTCTATGTCTGTGCTGCCTAAAATTTAGTAGTTTCTAGGCATATGTGGCTATTGAGCAATTAAAATGTGCAAAGGAGAAAGTGGATTTGTAATTTTATTTAGTTTTAATTAATGTAAATTTATATTTCAATTGCCACATGCAGTTAGTGGTCATCATGCTAGTCAGAAGGTCAGGTCTAGAGAAATATACTATGGTCCACCCAACAGTAACAAAATGGGAAGCCATTTAACAAGAATTTCAATGAAATAACAATAAAAGCAATATCTGAAAAGAAAAACATGAAGAAATTTAGTTCCCAGTTATTGACCAGATGATTCGCTTTCTTTTTTCCCTTTTGCAAGAGCAGATTCCAGTCTATTGTGACATTTACAGTAGCAGCATAGTATCATGAAAGCAATTCTCTTTGTAGGATGATACACAGAACAGAGCTATTGAAAGGAATTCAAAGTAGTCATCACCTAGCTTTGTGGACACAGAGAAGCAGTGCTAGGGATAAAAGATTTGCAATGGATGGAAGATGAAAGTCCAAACTAAATTTGGATTCATCAAAGACCAAAAGCTGACTGGGTGCTCTGAGTGAAAAGAATATCCATAGTGAATAGAGAGTCACTGGTCTTCTTAAATGTGTTTTCAAAATGCTACTGTTTAATTTCAGAGCTATAAATGTCCTTGGCAAACAAGGTAGACAGAAGCATAATCATCCCACAAGTACATCCCTGGCAAACCCTTCAACATTTTGACTGGCTTAATGACCACAAACTTGTTGGAACAGTCTTCTTGCTGTTGTTTTGGGAATGAGAAGAGGAGAATTCATGAAGGATGGTATCTACTGAAATTTTAAAATGACCCATTTGAAAAGAATTGGCTAAGATTTTCATTAGGTCAAATAAGGTATCGAGTTGTAACATAAAAAGAGCAATAAGCAAGGGATGGGAGGAGAATGTGAGTGGGTATGACCTTAGAGGTTGTCTATAGTCTTTCTGTCAGTGAATATAGCCATATTCTTCTGCACCTTGCACCATATTGCTCTTCAAAATTCTGCTCCAGTTCTGCCCCAAGAGGTCATCTAAAATGAAGCCCCATCTGGCTTTAAGTATTCTAGCCTTTCACTTGACAATGAAATACTACTGTCCCAATAGTTGAATGGGTGTAGAAACTAATCTTTTAGCATTCAGGGACTTGGAAACGCAGGCAGAAGTAAGGCTGTTTTTTCAGCATCCAAATGGCTCTTTAACAAATCCAAAAACCACCGAGGCTTGCAAAGATTCAAGTGTCAAAAGGAATAAAAAGTAAAAATGTCAATTCAAGGTATAAATGACCAGAAAACTCATTAGGGTTAGACTGTGATCCCTGTAACTTTAATCACTTTGTTTTGACAACCTGAAAAGGCAGTGAGCTAATCCCTATTATGAGCTAAGTTTGTTTATTCTGCATGTCTTGAGTCAAGACCCAAATATTTTTGAAAGGCCTATCTGATAACTACTAACTGTACATTTTTTAATGTTTCCACCAGTTATTTATTTGTTAGTCTTAGTCTCTCCCATTAGACTGTCAGGAAAGGAACTGTCTCCTTAATTTCTGAAGGTGTTCTGTACACTCTATAAAGATTGTCTGAATTTATCAGTTATGAATACTTTATTCCATTGATTATCTATTTTCACATTCCATAATACACATTTCACATTGGCTCTACAGATTAAATACACAAATGAAACATTTAAAGCCATTTTTTCAAAAACAGAATTTCTAATTGCCAAACTAGCACAGTACATTTAGTTTCTTTACACTCTCATTTTGTACAAAAATAGACTGAGTTTCAGTTTCAAAATAATTTTAAATATGAGTTTAGTTTTAAACATTAATCTGCATGATCTCAGCAGATATTTTCAACAAAAATAATTAGATTTTCTCTGCATACAGACTCATATTATGTAAAAGATATCAAGAATTTATATTCATACAATAAAGCTAACATTTTGTTGTAATAAAAAGCTACAATAGATTCCAGATGTTCAAGTTACTTGCAATAATGACCATCTAATATATCACAAGGGAAAGAAAATCTATAGGGTCTAAATGACAAGAGACAATTTTTCCCCCATGACAAATTCAACTAAGGAGTTCAAGCAAAGATAAATACCATGCCACATCATAAATGAAAATATAAATTAAACATTAATTCATCAGTTCAAGATCATCCACTTGGCTGCCAGAAAATAAATGGAAATTATGGTATATTTGAAACAAATTCCAAGTATTAATTTTAAAAGTTCCTTAGCCTACATACTTTTGTCCTTTTTATCTATTTACAATGCATTTACTTGGACAAAATGGAAACATTTCTTTTCATTATATGCAACATCTGAAAAAATAACATTTGTACTCAGGCACTCAATAAATATTTTTAGATCACTGATGATAATAAATTATTTAAATCCTAATGAATACTAAATTGTCCGAGCAACAGTACCAGCCCACATCTAGGCTTAGTTTTGTATATCCTCAAAAGTCATTATCATAAATAATGAGTATCCATTTAGCGTTTCCTGGTAGTAGCACTGCGTGATTTATAAAGAAAATTTTATGCTTTGGAAAACTTCAAAAGGTCTTCCCCTCCCACCACTATTGCAGTAGAATATAGTTAAAATACTAAGAGACAAACCAATGCATATAAACACACCACTGAGGAGAGAGAAGAAACTCTTCAAACTCAACCTTTACTAAGATATTTTTTTGGATCTTTAAAAATGTTTTCCACATAATTTAATTTTATTGTGCTTTCCTTATGTTCATACACATAAAAAAGTACTCTCCTTAAAATTCTAGTATAATGCTATCCTGGAATTCTTTATAGATTCATTACTGTGCCAGATTTGTATTATGATTTTTAAATATACATTCCCTTTTTTTTTTTTTTTAAAGAAAAAATAAACATCCTGGAGCCACCGAAGTCAGCCATGGCTATACGACTTACTTTGTCCAATGAAATGCAAGCAGAAGTGATGTGTCCCATTGGCATGCAGAAACATTAAGAACTAGTGCATAGTTCACCATGCTCTCTTTCCTTTCTGCTGTGATGACCAGCAGTGTTCAAGAAGAGGCTACTCTGGGCTTTGAAGTGAAGAGGATGTGGAGTAGAGCTATAGTAACCCAGAATTGACATGGAGCATGAGCACTGGTCATGAATGATACTAAAAGCACAAATATTTCCAGGTTGTTGATTATTGCAGCATAATCTAGCTTAACTTGACTGATACAATCTTCCACTAAATGCAAGGGGCAAAAATAGAACACACATGCAAATGAAGACCTAACCAAAGCAGACTTTAATGCAATAACTATTACATGAAATTTTTTTATGTAAGCTCTATGCTCAACATTGGGCTTGAACTCATGACCCTGAGATCAAGAGTCTCATGCTCTAGACTGAGTGCCTCTCCCCAAGTCCATGAATTTTATACCCTGTACTTCATTTCAGGAAATGTGCTACTTTTCAGAGGTGCTATGTCACTCCTCACACAATATAATTTGCCAGTCAGCCTCAGATAACATTCTGTCACCTTTATGCAAACCTAGTCTTTTACCATCTTGAATTTATATATAATTTTTGCCTAATTTTATAAGTCTTATTCATGCTCACTTATCCTAATTACTTAATTCTGATCAGTTCTTCAATCTTCCACTTCCAGTTATAATTTCAATCCATTATTTCACTTGTGTTAAGGCCTAATTTCATCTGAATTACCTATCTGATGTTGCTGGTCATGCTGACCCAATCCAAGGGGACTGGGTTATTAAAAACTGCTTTGGAAAAAAAAAACTATTTTGTCAGCAGAGACAAATGCCTTAAAAAATCAGTGTCGACAACTAGTAGCTCTATTTTTTTTGGTATGCTTTAACCTTTTATAAGTATGAAAATCTATATTTGTGATGATTAGATAACATAATCCATGTAAGGCAGAATGATTCATAACATGCTAAAATGTTATTATTATTCCTCCTTATTTTATTAACCCTAGTTTCCAACACATTAGTTTCTAATACCAATTCTCCCCTTATGACAAATGGTCAATGACCATTTTCATTAATATCTTACATTTGATGTTTTAAAGAACACGTTTAATCCTTTTGGATAAGCATTTATGGCACAGATTGACTATGAACAACTGATAACTAGAGTTACATATTCAAAACTTTAACTAGCTTCCTTTGTAAATGTGTGGCCTCTGGGCTGATATCACCTATAAATAGTTGAACCTGCTGATCCATAGGACTCAGTCATTCAACCTGTGGTGGAGTCTGAACAATCTGCATCTTAACAAGCTTCCCCAGATGAATCATAGTCCATGGCCCTGCTTTTGAGAAAACACTGTTCTTGAACACATACATTTTCTTCTCACATCATACTCATCTCATAATAAACTAGTTAAGTATGAATACAGTGGCTCCATTTTAGAATCAATGGAGCCATCATTTAAAAACTCCTGATGCCAAGCCCCACCATCAAGAATCTAATTTAGTAGGTCTTATGGGGCACAGATATCAGTACGTTTAAAAGGCTCCTTACTTCATTCTTTTTTTTATATGTTTATTTTTGACAGAGAGAGAGACCGAGCACAAGTAAGGAAGGAGCGAGAGAGAAGGAAACACAGAATCCGAAGCAGGCTCTGGTCTCTGAGCAGTCAGCACAGAGCCCGACGCGGGGCCCGAACTCACGAACTGCGAGATTGTGACCTGAGTCAAAGCTGGACACTCAACCAACTAAGCACCCAGGTGCCCCAAAATGCTCATTACTTCATTCTAAGGTAAAGCCAATTTGAAGAGCAATGAGCAGAAAGTATTACAATGTCAAAGCATGGATCTAAGTCCTGGCCATGACACTTAATGTCACTCTCCCTATCTTAAATTCCATTTACTCACTTACAAAATTGAGATAATGACATCTGGTCTACCTACTTCACTGGATTATTGTAAGAAACAAATCTGATAATATGTTGTAAAAGCACTTGGCCAACCTCAAAATATCAATGTTAATATTCCCTGCCCATTAAATTTTATATAGACCCTTTGTTCTTGCTAATAATTTTTAAACATCATAAGGAATAGCATTTAGATGATATAGTTTAAGGGAGAGGTTACAAAAGTGAACAGAAGAGCCCAGGGCAGTATACATTTCATTTCTAAAAGGCTGTTCAGAATTCTTGTGGGGAGAGACAGCAGTAAAATATTTGTGTAGAAAGTTTAAATGTGAAGAAACAGAAAGCCTAGTGACATATTTAGTAGGGTAAGGAGGGCTATAGAAAACAGTGAGATATTAAAACAAAAATTCACAGTTATATTATTAGTAACTGCTAAATAGCCCAACTGTAGACAAAAAGGCATTGAAAAAGTTTGGGGATGGCACCTAAATTGGAGCCAGATTCATAAAATAGTTACAGAACCAGAACCCATAAAGGTATCTAATCGAACCTTTTGATTTTTCCAGCTTAGGTACTTTTATAACTCCCACTCTAGCATTACATAGTCTCACAGCATTATATTATATATTCCTTTATGGCTCAGGTTTCCATATTTGGTACCAAATCAAAATTGGAATTTTTAAGCTACAAAAGCATGCTTAATGATAGTCAGAAATGCACACATGGGTTTATTTGGGGAGGGTTTGCAGACTAGACAGTAATGGTACCCTTTTCTAGTTCCAACACCAGCCCTTTCCTCCTAGGCTTTGGTCCTCTCCAAAGTAACCCCTCAGCCCACCTCTCCCTCCTCAAATTCACTAGGGCATTACCTGTCTCATGGAGAAGACTGATACTGTCACCACTCTTCCTTCCCACCCCCATTCATCTCCCTGTAGTTGTAAGAATTAATAGAAGAAATAGGAACGAGCAACCTTAAAATGTAAAGCACTAATTGTATATTTGTAATACTTACAATATACCTGGATTTCATCAATTTTGAAGGATCATTTCTTTTTTCTGTTTGGCTCTCTTTAGATCTTCACCAGTATCACAGAGAGTTACAGCAGCTAAATCAAAAATCTGTAGCCCCTTTTTGGTGAAATTTTAAGGGGAAAATGAATGATTTCAACAATCATTTATTTTCGAGGCACTAGAGACACAGAGATGCATGATACAGATACCTGCCTTCACTAAGTCTCCCACAGCAAATATTTTCTTAAATGGATTGGTATTACTTTTGGCTTTATTCTTTAAAGAGAATAATCACAGTACAATACAAATGGTAACATATCAGGACTCTCTTCTGAAGTTTATTTTATCACCTATAGGGTTAAGAATCACCTAACCCACCTTTCTACACGTTTCCATGTACACAACATAGCAATAATGGTAAAAGTTCTATCTTTATAGGGTCTTTGTGAGAAAATTTTAATAGCTTCTTGAAAGGTGAACTCCATCATAAGACAGCATGATGAACAGACAGTACTTCAGACAATGAAAGACAATGAAAGTACATTACATAAATGAGCAATAAAACTTTCAGAACAGGATGTGGTACAATTATAAAGATGAGCATGTACATACTGTACAACACAGCAATTACCCTCCTATGTAATATACTTAAAAGTAGGTATATGTCCAAACATTCATTGTCACAAAAAGCGATAAACATATTGGAGTATATAGACACAATTAAGTATTATATGAAGTAAAAGTGAATGAACTACAGTAACTGGGCAAAACATGAATGAATTCAGAAACACAAATCAAGTGAAAAAGGTATTATGCACAGTGATACCATTTTTACAAAGACAAGTATAATTAAAAAGGGTTTTAGAAAAGTATCTAAAACTATTTTAAGGAGAAAAACCAAACACTCTGAGAAGAGGCAGCATGAGGAGATTGGGGAGGAGCACAAATATAACTAAAATAATATTGGTAATGTCCTATTTATTATATGACAGATTCATGAGTATTCATTGTTATGCTTCATAACATACACAAACACACACATATATGACATGCATTCTTTTGTATATGTATAAAATACTACATAAATTTAAAAATATAATCCTTTGTGCAGAAAGTTTAAATGTGAAGAAACAGAAAGCCTAGTGAGATATTTAGTAGGGTGAGGAGGGCTCATGGGTTAAGCATTTGACTCTTGATTTTTGCTCAGATCATGATCTCATGGTTTGTGGGTTGGAGCCCTGCACTGGGCTCTGCACTAGCAGCACAGCATGGTGTCTGCTTGGAATGCCCTCTCTCTGCCCCTCCTCCCGTGCATGCACTCTCCCAGAATGAATAAATAAACTTTAAAAATATAATACACAGAAGAAAAAAGATGTCTGAGAAATAGTAGCCTGCTATTTGCCATATAAAAGAATTTGATTAGTACACAACCCTAGTTCGTCTTCTGTTATTGGTGATAGTGATACGGTCTACATCTTTAAAAGTGTTTTGGCAGGATGCTCACATAATATAGTCTAGGTATTTTAAAAAAATAAAGCTTTGAAAAGAATCAATTTCAGAATTCATTTTCATATAATTTACATAAGTTTTTAAGTTTTTGTTCATAAGTCAGGCCAATGTCAGAAAGCTGGAAGAATAATAAATGATTATGTCCCAATGTTCTAAATAGTGCTTTGCTAAAGTCTTAGCATGTGGTAATTTCATCACTCTTAATTACCTTTTCGTTCTGAGCCTTCAGAAAATTTACAGCTACCAATAAACATTTTATATTTTATATCAAGAATGAGGATTTCGGTGTGTGTTTATATTTGTTTTAAGACTACCTTCTAGGTCTTTTAAGAGATACAGGCATACATATATAATATAATCTCGGCTTTGCAAATTCTGTATTTTTTTAGTTTTGTATTTGTCTTTAGAATAAAAGTCCTCAAGTTATCTGGCTACTATGCCTAATAGTTCTAGCTATAACTTATGATTCACTGTATTAGGATTATATACAGAAGTTTAAAAAAAAAAAAACACTAGTTTTGCTTCTTCATGATCAACTAAAAAGCTAAAGCAAAGGATTAAGTATAATTACACTGAATTAAATACGCTGTTTAAACACAAAATAAAACAGAATCACCTTTTATGTTTCCATCAACAAGTATACTAAGTAATATAATACATATTGTTTAAAATTTGCATATAAAATCTGCCCTGGTTTTTGATCTGAAATGTCCCAGTTTTAATCTCAAAAGCCCCAGTCCAATTTTCAGGTCACCTAGAATGTCTCATTCAGGAAGGCTTAAACACTAACCCTAATATAGCAAATATATTATTTAAAGTTGTGTCTGAGATGAATGAGAGACTCTCCTAGTTGGGCTTTTATAGGTTTTAATACTGACTATATGAACCATAGAATATATATATAGTGCCTATCCCAGTAATTTATACCCCCCACTTTAGAACTTTACATATATTTACTACCTGAATCTTAATATCCCTTCTACAACACGCATTCTGTAGGACTGAGTATTACACACTGGCATTTTACCTTTACATGTTTTGAGTTCTCCATTTTCAACTCTAGGTAATTTGAATGTGTTGGACAGGGATGGCAGGTTCACAGGTGATCAAAATTTGTTCCAGTTTGCATAAAAATATCTTCCAGAATATGAAGCACAGTAATCAATTTGCATTAAACTCTAAAGAACATCCTAAATTAAAGCAAAGTCCTTTTTAAAAAAGCACTCCTTCTAGAAATAGGTCTTTCTTCACTGCTACTCAATACCAAAAGTAAGCAGGGCAACACTCCTTTAAGTATCTGCAGAGCAAAAACTAGCTAAGTTTAGAGTTTCCAAAGGCTCTTTTGCATATAGGGTAAGTAAAATGGCCATTTATTAAGTTTCCACTAAATGCCAGATGATGGGCTAGATCTTCTACTAATTCACTGCAACCCTAAAATTATCCAACAAGGTATGATGCACTTTTACATATAAAGAGTATCGGAGATGTGAAGCAATTTGTCCAAGTTCATATAGCCTGTCAAAAAGCAGAGCCAAGATGATGAACTCAGGTATACTTTGTATCAAAGCCCACTACCCTATTTTGTCATAAAATGTAAATGATATAAAACGTCCACCAAGAAGGTAAAGGATGTACCATTCACACAGATAAAATGTAATGAAGCAAAATATAATAGCTATTGTCAGAAAACTTATAGGGCACGTTTCCTTGCGTAAATACTTAATGAAGGGAGACTGGGTGGCCCAGTCGGTTAAGTGTCCGACTTCAGCTCAGGTCATGACTTCGCTGTTCGTGAGTCTGAGCCCTGCATTGGGCTTGCTGTTGTCAGCTCAGAGCCTGCTTCAGATACTCTGTCCCCATCTCTCTCTGCCCCTCCCCTGCCCGTGCTCTCTCTCAAAAATAAACATTAAAAAAATCTTTAATTAAATTGTATTTTATTATTTTTTAATGTTTATTTTTAATTTTTCATTTATTTATTTTGAGAGAGAAAAAACATGAGCAGGGAAGGGGTAGAGAGGGAAGAGAGAATCTCAAGCAGGCTCTGCACTGTCAGCACAGAACCTGACAAAGGGCTTGATCCCATGAGTGTGAGATCATGACCTGAGCTGAAATCAACAGTCAGATGCTCAACTGACTCACCCAGGCGCCCCAAATGTTTATTTATTTTGAAAGAGAGAGAGAGAGTGAACAGGGAGGAGGGGCAGAGAGAGAGAGGGGAGAGAGAATCCCAAGCAGGCTCTGCACTGCCAGCACAGAGCCTAATTCAGGGCTCAATCTCATAGACCTTGAGATCATGACCTGAGTTATGAGAGTCAGATGCTTAACCGACTGAGCCACCCAGGCACCTCTCCTTAATGAAATTTTAAAAATCACTTCTAGGCTATCGGGGTGCTTGAGTGGCTCAGTTGGTTAAGCGTCTGACTCTTGGTTTCGGCTCAGGTCATGATCTCACAGTTGTGAGCTGGAGCCCCATGTCAGGCTCTGTGCTGGGCGTGGAGCCTGCTTAAGATTCTCTCTATCTCTCTGACTGTCCCCACTCCCCACCTCTCAAAAGAAAAAAATCACTTCTAGGATATTTATTTTTACAAAATTCTGCAATCTTTATTTTTAATTTTTTAGTATTCACAGATAATATGGTCTAAGAATTTAAACCACAAATACCAATTCAATAAATCCTAGAAAAGCTCTTCTTTTCTCTCAAGCATTTACCTTGAGTAAATAACAACCTGATTAAGATAAAACAGGTTGGATTAAACAGCAGTAATACATTTTTTTTTTAATTTTTTTTAACGTTTATTTATTTTTGGGACAGAGAGAGACAGAGCATGAACAGGGGAGGGGCAGAGAGAGAGGGAGACACAGAATCGGAAGCAGGCTCCAGGCCCTGAGCCATCAGCCCAGAGCCCGACGCGGGGCTCGAACTCACGGACCGCAAGATCGTGACCTGAGCTGAAGTCGGATGCTTAACCAACTGAGCCACCCAGGCGCCCCAGCAGTAATACATTTTAAAAAGGGCAATACACTCAATATAAATATGCTTATTTATACAGGGGCACCTGGGTGGCTCAGTCAGCTGAGCATCCAACTTCGGCTCAGGTCATGATCTTGTGGTTTGTGAGTTCAAACCCCACATTGGTCTTGCTGCTGTCAGACTGTCAGTGCAGAGCCTGTTTCGGAGCCTCTGTACCCTGCTCTCCACCCCTCCCCTACTTGCATTCTCCCCAAAGTAAATATTAAAAAAATATGCTTATTAATACATTTTATTTTTGAGAGAGAGAGAGCATGAGCAGGGGAGATGAGCAGAGGGAGAGAGAGACAATGTTATGAAAATTTTTATTTAAAAATGTATTTAGAAAATACTTCATAAATAATTTATTTTTATTGATTTGTATTGAAAAAAGTATAACGGATAGGTGCCTGGGTAGGTCAGTTGGGTAAGTATCCAAACTTGATTTTGGCTCAGTTCATGATCTCAGGTTTGTGAGAATGAGCCCTGCATTGGGCTCCACGCTGAGCAGAGCCTACTTGGGACTCTCTCTTTCGCTCTCTTTCTGCTCCTACCTGCTTGCATGTGTGTACTCTCTCTCAAAATAAATGAACATTAAAAAAATAAAATAGTATACAGGTAAGAAAAATGATTAGAAAACAAACATACATAATTTAGAGGGAATTGTCCATCAAAAATAAACAGTTTCAGGGCACCTGGTTGGCTCAGTTGGTTAAGCATCTGACTCTTGATTTTGGTTCAGGTCATGATTCACAATTCCTGAGACTGACCCCACATTGGGCTCTGCACTGACACTATGGAGCCTGCTTGGTATTCTCTCCCCTATCTCTCTGCCTCTCCCCAGCTCTCTCTCTCTCTCTCTCAAGATAAATAAACATTAAAAAATAAACACTTTCAATATTGATCTTTGAAGAATATTTTCTCCATTTTCTTCAATAAAGATTTAAAAATAAAATAACACTGGTCAATTTGGCTATTACTGAGAAGACAAAAAATAACAAGTATTGGTGAGGATGTGAAGAAAAGGGAACACTCATACACTTTTGGTAGGAATGTAAATTGGTACAGCCACTATGGAAAACTCTATGGAGGTTCCTCAAAAAATTAAAAATAGAACTACCATATGATCCAGCAATTCCACTTCACTCTTGGGTATTTATCCCAAGAAAATGGTAACACTGATTCAAAGAGATATATGTACCCCTATTTTCATTGTAGCATTATTTACAATAGCTAAGATAAGGAAGCAAACTGTGTCTATTGATGGATGAGTGGATAAGGATTTTGTATATATACAATGAAATATTATTCAGCCATAATAAAGAATGAAATCTTGCCATTTGCAACAACATGGAGAGACCTAGAGGGCATTATGTTAAGTGAAATAAGTCAGAGAGAAAAAGATAAATACTGTATGATTTCTCTTATATGTAGAATCTAAAAAAGCAAACAAACAGGGGTGTCTGGGTGGCTCAGTCAGTTGAGTGTCCGACTTGGTATCAGCTAGGGTCATGATCTCATGGTTCATGGGTTCAAGTCCTGCATTGAGCTATACACTGAGAGCACCAAGCCTATTTGGGATTCTGTCTCTCCCTCTCTGTGCCCCTCTCACACACGCATATGCTCTCTCTCTCTCAAAATAAATAAATAAACTTAAAATAAAAACTAAAAACAGAAGCAAACAAACAAAACAGAAACAGACTCACAGATATAGGAAACAAACTGTTGGTTACCAGAGCAGGGAAAAGTTGGGAACACAAGCAAAATAAGTGAAGGGGATTTTGAAGTACAAACTCCCAATTATAAAATCAGTAAGTCATGGGGATATAGTGTATAGCATAGGAAATACAGTCAATAATATTGTAACAACTTTGCACGGTGACAGATAGCAACTAGACTTACCATGGGGCTCATTTAATCATGTATAGAAATGTCAAATCACTTTTCTTTATGGTTTTCTGTATTTTTAAAAATTAATGAATATTATCATGTTATAAACTTTTTTAAAAAACAAAGTTCTAAGGAATACAAAAACATGAATTCAAAAAGATATATGTGCCCCTATGTCCCTATGTTTATTTCAGCATTATTTACAATAGCCAAGATATGGAAGCAACCCAAGTACCCACTGATAGATGAATGCATAAGGAGGTGGTGTGTGTGTGTGTGTGTGTGTGTGTGTGTGTGTGTGTGTGTGTGTGTACATGCAATGGAATATTGCTAAGCCATAAAAAAGAATGAAATCTTGCCATTTGCAACAACATGGATGGATCTACAGGGTATAATGCTAAGTGAAATAAATCAGTCAGAGAAAGACAAATACCGTATGATTTCACTCATACGTGAAATTTAAGAAACAAAATTAACAACAACAAAAAAAAGAGAGACAAACACTCTTAAACAGAGAACAAACTGGTGGTTACCAGAGGGGAGGTGATTGGCAGGGGGAGGGAGGGATAAGTGAAATAGATAATGGGGATTAGAAGTACACTCAGCATGAAAAGAACTGAGTAACATATAGAATTGGTCAATCACTGTATTGTACACCTGAAAATAACGTAATGCTGTATGTTAATTATACTGGATTTTTTTTAGAGTCCTAATATGGACAATGCAGTAAAATTAAAAAAAATTATGGAATAATACTAAATGAAAAAAACTATATTCAAAATATATAGGTGTATATACATGAAAAGAGGCTGAAATAAAAAGGGAAAATAACAGGATTTTCTTTGGATGGAAGGATTAAAAGCAATGCTTTTCTTTTCATTACTCCAAATTTTTCTATGAAGAAGATACTACTTTAAAAAATGTAGAAAAATATACTGCAGGATATACTACATACAAATGTTTATATTTATGGCATACAACATCAGTGGGATGAATGGAAGCAAAGATCATAATCTCTTTCAATAAACTCTTTCAATATCTAAATGAACTTTCAGTTCTTGGTGATGATTCTCTCAGTTAAGATTTTTTGAACAGTACACGACATTTCTTCAGATTTTAGAGGGTGGGGAAGGAAAGTGTGGACTAAGCAGTAGGTAACAATTACATACTTAAAATAGGATGTTTTAAGAACTTTTTCTAAAATTTCCTTCTACTCTGCATTTCTTTTCTTTTCAAAAGTTAATTTAAACAATCTCATGTGAAAGACTACTAATCTTTTCTCTTTTTTACCCAACTTTTAGCTGGGAATGGGAAGCTAAAGTAACATTTCAAATACTATTAAAAAAACCAGTGATATCTAAGGACAGGGAAAATGGATCTAAAAAGGCTGAGAAATGAGTAAACCCATAAGAAAACAGCAAGACATTTTAATATATACAATTTAGAGGAGACATTTCAGGTAAAAGTATATTACCGGAACTTGAATTTTAAAAGGAAGTTTTCACTCTGGTATATTATCATTTCAAAATCTGATCTAAAATGTTTCACATCATGTTGAAAATTTTCTCTCAGCATATAATTCAGATTTCACTGAATTTCACTGCAGCTGAAGAAAATGAACACTAAAATGAGAAAAAATATCTGTGTATATTCATTATTTAAAATAAATTCCTTTTATCAAGTCTGTATTTCTTACCAATTTTATAAACATTACTTTTGTTTTGCACTTCACATTTTTGAACAATTTTTAACACATCTAATTTGATACTCACAATAGAATTATTTCTGTTTATAGATGGCACAAGTAAATGTACATGGTTTGTCCAAGGTGAAATGCTCATGAAGCGATAGGCCTAATTCTCAATTCTCCCAATAGTCACTATCCCTACCCTCTGTCTCTTGTCTTAAGTATTCTGAATTCCACCAAAGCTTCACTTTGCAAACTGATACTTTTGTGTCAGTTTCTTAACTAGTGACAATCTAATCATTTTTGTGTTTGAGGTAGAAAATAAAAAACTGTTATAATAGAATAATTTTAGGTCAAGCTGTGACCCATTAGGGCAGGCATCATGGCAATTATTTCAGTACTGGCATGAAGTGTGTGGGTACCTGCCTCATTTTTCTGCTGACAGTGCTCTAAATGAGGCTTCAGTTCTTTGAGAATTCTTTCTATTTAAGATTTTAAACTATTTTCCCCTTTTTCTCAAATGTGGTATGATAACCAATCTTATGTGGAAAGGAAAGTACTGGGGGAGGGATCTCTTTAAAAGACTTCAAATATAACTATCTAACCCCATCACAACTGTAAATAAGTAAAATAGATATAAAGGATTAAATAAATCACTCCAAATAGAGCTTGTTAAAAGAAATTTATATTTTTTTCACCTCTAATGTTAGTACCACTTTAAATATAAGTAGCCAATACCAAGAAGCACTTTCCACTTACTTCATAGTACCACCCCCTTTGTGTTAAGAAGGGAAAAAAGCTATTTGTGACAGTTTATTTTTAGATATTGATCATCTCCTCTTGTTGCAATGGGAATAAAAATAATTAAAGTTGAGTGAAAAATAATTTGAAGTACAGCATATTTCAAAGTATAACTATCATCATAACTGTTCAGATGAGATTTCTTGAAAGCCTGGCAATAAATGCATGCCCTAGATATATATATTCTTTTAAATCTACACTTTGCTTATTCAAATTGGCCTCTTTTACTGGTAGCTTAAGTTTAATACCTATCTTCAGATACTGCATACAATTCCAAGTGAATGCAGTGATTAGTGTGTATACAATGGCTGAATGAGACCATTGATGGACACTGACTGTAAACTATGTCATTTAAAATATAAGTATTTGTCTATGTTGTGCTCTTTTATCAAACAAAGCAGTATTACTTTATATAACATTTTTTTTCTTCTGACAACTTGAATTCATTTTAGAAAATTTGGAAAATACAGAAAAGTAGAGTCAAAATGAAATAAAACCACTTATAGTTTCATTATCAAGAAACAAACACTTAGCTATTTTATTTCATTATTTTATCAACCTCATTCCTATTGCTATGAGAGGTAGTAACAGACTAGAGCCCAGAAAAACTTGGTACCAAAGATATGACATCACCTAACAGTAGAAAAATAATAGATTATTTTAAGAGATGATTTACAAACACTAATATATCATGCTTGTAACTGTTTCCTCAAAAGATATTTTTTGTTAGCATTCTATATTTGCATAGTGTTTCAGAAGTCTTGTTCGCTCTTATTCTACCTTGGAAAGTAGTTATGAGGATCAATACTCTTATTTTAACTCAGTGAATAAACTAAGATGTAAAGTGATGGGTATCTTTAGATATCTCTGGGGTTCTTTTTTAAAAATATTTTTTAAGTTTATTTTTATTTTTTTAATGTTTATTTTATTTTTGAGAGAGAGAGAGAGAGAGAGAGCAAGCGAGCAGGGGAGGGACAGAGAGAGGGAGACAAAGAATCCAAAGCAGGCTCCAGGCTCTGAGCTGTCAGCACATAACCCAATGTGGGCTTGAACTCATGAACTCCAAGATCATAACCTGAGCTAAAGTCAGATGCTTTAACCACCTGAGCCACCTCAGGCACCCCTAAGTTTATTTATTTTGAGAGAGAGATAGCACAAGCAAGGGAGGGGCAGAGAGGAGAGAGAGGGAGGGAGAGAATCCCTAGCAGGCTCTGCACTGTCAGTGCACAGAGCCGGTTGCAGGGCTGGATCTCAGAACAGTGAGATCATGACCTGAGCCAAAAGCAAGAGTTGGACACTTAAGTGACTGAGCCACCCAGGCACCCCTCTCTGGGGTTCTTTACATAACTAGCAGAGAAAGAATGACAGCTTTTACACAGGAGATGAAATAAAATGAGTACCAATTCAAGGATCTAATACCAAATTTTTCTTGGAAGAGTACAAATGAGCATGTGCTAACCAGAGGGGATAACTGGATCTCAGGTCAATTTATTTTACCAAGTATGTAATGTGCACCTACTATATATGAAAATCAGCAAGACACCATTCTTGTCTTTAAGAAGTTCATAATCTAATGGAAGTCAGATAATTATTATTCAAAGCAGAATATAACTTTCATAGGTAAGATGTGAAATGGTATGTAAAGTAGTATTTAGTATTATGCCATAGTTTTTAAAATTTTATTGCGTTGTTCATATTAGGACTTTTAAAAAATCCAGTATAATTAACATACAGCATTATGTTATTTTCAGGTGTACAATACAGTGATTGACCAATTCTATATGTTACTCAGTTCTTTTCATGCTAAGTGTACTTCTAATCCCCATTATCTATTTCACCCATCCTCCCCTCCCCCTGCCAGTCACCTCCCCTCTGGTAACCACCAGTTTGTTCTCTGTTTAAGAGTGTTTGTCTCCCTTTTTTTGTTGTTAATTTTGTTTCTTAAATCTCACATATGAGTGAAATCATACGGTATTTGTCTTTCTCTGACTGATTTATTTCACTTAGCATTATACCCTCCAGATCCATCCATTTGTTGCAAATGGCAAGATTTCATTCTTTTTTTATGGCTTAGCAATATTCCATTGCATGTATACACACACACACACACACAACATACAACAAAGAATTATAGCTAATGAGTCATCAAACAGGACAAAATGGAATCATAAAAAATAATTAATGAAAACATATACAGAAAAGAAAAAGAATAAAGAACATATGGTAAACATAGAAGACAAACAGCAAGGTGGCAGTTACGATCCCAACCATATCAATAGTTACATTAAATAAAAATGGTCAAGTAGGAAGAAGGTACAAAGAGCTGTGGGATATAGTGAAAGTTTCATGAATGAGGCACTTCCTAGAGGCCTTAAAGAATAGAACATGATTTTACCAGGCTGAGATAAAGATATATAGGATATGTTCTGAGGAGACCACACACCATAAAAAGATGAGACACAAAATCTATTTTACTAACAGTAAGTCATCCACATGAAGTAGACTACAATTAAGATATATGGTAGTACTGGAAGGTAAAACTGAAATTATGGTAGTACCATACTTGGAATGCCCTTGAATTCCAAAGAAAGGAGTTTGTAATCAATTTGGAAACTAGAGGAAAATTGCTAAAAGTGACAAAATTAAAGCTGGGCTTTGGGATGACTAGTCTGAAAGTGATCGATTCTATACTTATAAGTAAATTACATCAGGATGTCAGGAAGATGTATTTTATGAAGAGAAATTGGTATCTTAACATTTCCCTTAAGATACAACAGAAAAGATGTAGTTAAAGTAGATGAATTAAGTAATCTGGTCAGGTACAAGTTGGGAAGGAGTGGGCAAGGCAAGAACCAAAACTACCTATGTATAGAGGTTTTTGTTCAGAAGCATCTTAAAGGTGATGAGTGGAACAGGACATGTGATAGGAAAATGAGAGTGAGGTAGAAGGAACTGTGGCAAAAGAGCTACTGAACTTTAAAAAATAGAAACAGGTAATGTTAGAACAAAATGTCCTAAGAACGGCAAGGCATCCTCTTTAAACCAGAGTGTACAGTGGGTGGAAAGTACAGAAGGTCCTTCTACATCTGAGTATATTTGGAATATTTCAATTATTTGGAGTGTTTTCAATAATTCTGTATTTGGGCAAGACAGAATGTACATCAAGTTCAACTTCTGAAAGCACGTCTCTATACTCTACCATGTTTCCTGACCTATAAACAGCAAAACTTAAACCCATTAGTGTCTTAAAGTAAATTCCTAAGGAGAATGTTGAGCCACATAGTACATCTGTTAAAGGTTGCGTTGACAGCACAAATAAGCCTTTGAGGGTAATATCAGAATGGCATATGTTTGTTATGAAGTAGTTGTCAATAGCAGGTATTCATACATTCTGGAACAAAAGCTGAATCACTTGTTATTTAGATGGTATGTTCTTAAAAATAGCAGAATAGGTGGGAGTTAGTCATATCTGACAGAAATCGCACTTCCACCACTGGACAATTTCTCTACAGGAAATCTTAATTCACTGAAAATCATTTCAGCCATTCTTCTCAATGTAACATCTGAAGGTTAGAATGACAAAGGTATGTTTTGGAACCTGTGAGTTCTAAACATAGAAAATTCTCCATATATGATCTCACTGTACACTTAAAGGTAATTTTTTTCAAGATCACTTTGTTGATCCCTTTTTGATGTGAGAAAACATTATGCATTAATTAAGGGAAAATGAATACACCTGAGTACTCTTCCTCAAGATTTTCAAGAAAACATCATAATTGTCATTTAGATTTGCAGTCTTCGTTTTTAAGGCAACAGAGAGTCAGCCAATTACTCAAAAGTAAACTTTTAAATAGGCTATCCAGGTCCAGATGTTTGGAGGAGACACAAGAACTGAAAAATTCCCACTTTCTGTCATAATTATGCTTGGAAATGAAGTTACTTGGCAAGATGATATGAGATGGATGGCATTCTCATAGAATTGACAATAGGAGTTTCTCATGTATAAAAACTTGAAAAATAAACAATTCTCACATTCAACTTCACCATCTGTTCATTGTTTTGGGTCTCATGTATAAATAAAAAGCTTAAATAACACACATAATACAGTTATCACAGATCTTCTCATGTAGCAGTTAATAATTCTTATATTATTATTATTATTATTGTTTAATATAGATTGCTAATGAGCACTATCTATATTAAAAGGCTATGAAGAGTACTATAAAAATACTGTGTAATATGCATCTCTAAATCAGAGAGAATTTCTCTCTCATAGTAAAAGAAAGAAACTAACACACTGTTGTCCATATCTCAAATCTTTGGTTAAGTTTAATGCCTTTAAAAGAAATCGAGTTTTAAAAAATACATTTTAAAAAAATGTCATGGGTAAGAATAATAACCCATAGGTTATATTATTGCTTTTTTACCCCTGGGATCATAATGCTGCTGGTCCGCAGACCACACTGGACTAACAATGCCCTAGAACACTTGTCAGCAAAAGATGGCCCAAGGGGCAAATTCAATCTGCAGCTTTTTTTTTTTTTTTTTTGCAAAACAAGTTTTATAGGCACATAGCCACACCCATTCATTTACACATTGTCTAACGCTGCTTTTACACTAAAACAGCAGAGTTGAGTAGTTTCAAAAGGCTCTTATTGCCTACACTACACAGCTTACAAAACCTTAAATACTTAATATCTATCTTCTACAAAATGTTTGCTGAGTCTTGTCCTAAAATGCCACTCTTCTCCCCATCATCCAGTTGAGACCTTGTAAATTCAGAAATTACATTTACTGATATCAAATATAAAGACATGCAGTGAGACTGTTAGGGTATCTCAAAGCTCATAAAAATATTCACTCTCTCCATGCATGTCTCTGAGTAACAAAGGGTTGTTGACTTTATCAATGCCATGATGTAACATTGATGAATGTCTGATGTGTTCCACAATTAAAAGTCACAAAGTTACCCTCCTTCCTATAATTATCCCTGGTAATAAAAGACAGGGAGTAGAATAAAAAATTAAATCATCAGTTTTCCCCCAAATCTCCTGTATCATCTTATTTTATTGTCTGCTTTCTTTCTGAAACACTGGGTAGGTTAACAGATACCAGCACCCAAGAAAGCAGCGTCAGCAAGAGGCTGCCATCAGGGCTTACACAGAATGGTGGCTGCAGGCTTCAGACTTCTCAGATGTGTTTCATTATTAGATTTAATTAAATTTTATAAACTATGTACTAGTCAATTCATCACTCTATGATTTCTCCATATCTCATGCCTGGCTTGATTTATATTAGTGGCAGTACTCCTAAAGGCATTTGATTTGGGGATCCCTGGTTTGGATAATATTCAAAGTAAAAATAAAATCAGGTCACATAAAGGGATCACTGTTAAAAGCTATTATGAGTATTTTTTTCATATGTGCAACATATAAATGAAACTAATAATTGTACTAATAAAGAACAGGGTCTTAGAGCAAAAGTCTTAGACTGTTATCTAAATGGGGAAATTTAATTTTGTGAAAGGCAGTACAGTCCTCCCCACTAAAATGTGAGATTACCAGACTTATGATCTTATAATGATTTCTCTAGAAGTTCAGTATACTTTTACATTTTTACATCTTCTGGTAAATAAAATGCTTGTTTATTGGGATATATGAATAGTTTCCCAAACCACATATTTGGTTTATTTAGAACCATTTGTCTTTAAGTAGAAACTCCCAAACCAGTATCTTACAAACTCTTGGTTAAAAGGAATACTATTCATTGTTTGAATATGAAACAGATAATAAATTAAGAGAAGGAAAGGTTGCCAGCTAATACCTGTTGCACAATTGTTGTTAATTCCAAGCAGAGCTGTATGACATTATTCCTTGTAACTGAATAGTCTGTGACAGCAGCAAATGGTGACCTATAAAGGGAAAAGGAAAAAAAAATAGTGATTAATAGGAACAGATTTTGAAAAGTCCTAAAATGCAATGCCTAAAGTTAAGATCTTGAATAATAGGAAATGAGTTGTTTTGAAGTTTACGTAGTGAAAAACAATATTCAAGACATATTTAAGAAAAAAAAATTGAGGAAATGGCTTAGAACAATTAAATTCAAGAAACATAATGTTTGCTTTCCATCAAATTTCTTTTTTTAGTTCTTAATATTTATTGGTTCTTCGGTATATCGAAGGTCTCTACACTACCTCTACAATAAAACACCAAATAAAGGAGTACTTTAGGCAAAGACAACATTTTAGTTTACTTTCAAATGAAGATTTTCAATACATTACCTTCTTGAAATACTCACGATTCAGGGCTAACACTGACAGCCAGCACTGAAGACCTATGTGCCAGTTACTGTTCTGAATGCTTTACATGTACTAAGTTATTTTCACAAAAACTCTTACATCAATAGGCACTATTATTATTCCCATTTTACAGATGAGAACGCTGACAAAAAGGGTAACAACTAGTAAGTTGTAGGACTGCTATTCAAACCAAGGAAGTCTGAGCCCACAAGTCAACAGAGTTAAACACTAATATACTGCCTCTATCGACTTACCTAGGTTTTATCTTGTACTAAACCAATCATTTATGTCACTTCATAGCCTTTTTAAAACAACTTGGTACATATATAATAAATATATTCTGATATAAGGTTTATATTTACAAGGCTGTTATGAACAAATAGCAGCAAGCAAGCAAGCGTTTTGCCACCAAATGAATTCACAATGACTTTCCATTACTTCTTAACCTCTCTCATCTGTGAATGACAATGAGGTTTTGTAAGGCCAAAGCTTACAGGATTTAGGAGGCCCAGTTTAATGAAAAGAAAATAAGTCAGTAATATAAAAGAAGGTATGGAGGTGAAAATTTAGTAAAATTATTGAATCCTTAGTGCTTTAGGCCTACTCTTTGATATCTCTTCAGGCAATTTACTGGGAAGGCTTATATGGAACCACTTCCTGGTTACAAAAAATTTGTTTCTTCTAGGAAACTACAACTCAAGCACCTCCCACTCTCACATGGGTTCATATAAGAGAGAAGTCCTTTATTGGTTATTTTTAAGCTTATATTTCACTCATGTATTTTTGATATTGGCCATTCTATTAGCTATGTAATTATTTTCCCAAGACATTTTTTTCTGGTTTTATTTTAATCACCCACTCATCATGACAAGTGCACTCCTTAATCCTCCCACCCACCTCCCCTTTGGTAACCATCAGTTTGTTCTCTATAGTGAAGAGTCTGCTGGGGGTACCTGGGTGGCTCAGTCAGTTAAGCTACCGACTTTGGCTCAGGTGATGATCTTGCAGTAAGTTCGAGCCCAGCATCAGGCTTTGTGCTGACAGCTCAGAGCCTGGAGCCCGCTTCAGATTCTGTGTGCGTGTGTGTCTCTCTCTCTGCCCCTCCCCATCCCCCGCTCATCCTCTGTCTCTCCCTCTCTTTCTCTCTCCTTCTCTCTCTCTCAAAAATAAACATTAAAAAAATATTTAAAAAGAGTCCTTTTCTTGCTTTGTCTTTTTTTCCCCTTTGCTCATTTCTTTTTGACTCTTAAATTTCATACAAGTGAAATCATATGGTATTTGTCTTTCTCTGATTGACTTATTTCACTTAGCATTATATCCTCCAGGTTTATTCATGTTGTTGCAAATGACAAAATTTCATTCTTTTTTATGGCTGAATAATATCCCATTGTGTATATATACCACTTCTTTATCCATTAGATAAATGGATAAATTTATCCATGAATGGATAAATCCATGAACACTTGGGTTGCTTCCATGTTTTAGCTATTGTAAATAATGCTGCAATAAACATAGGGGTGCCTTTATCTTTATGAATTAGTGTTTTCATATTCTTTGTGTAAATACTCAGTAGTGGAATTACTGGATCCTATGGTAATTGTATTTTTAATTTTTTGAGAAACCTCTATACTGTTTTCCACTGTGGCTGCACCAGTCTGCATTCACACCAAGGGTGTGGGAGTGTTCCTTTTTTCCCACATCCTCACCAACACCTTTTGTTTCTTCTGTTGTTGATCTTAGCCATTCTGAGAGATGTAAGGTGATATCTCATTGTAATTTTGATTTGCATTTCCTTGATGGTAAGTGATGATGAGCATTTTTCATGTGATCATTGGCCATCTGGACATCTTTGGAAAAATGTCTGTTCATGTCTTCTCATTTTTTTTGTTTTTTTTTTTTTGGTGTTGAGTTTTATAAGTTCTTTATATATTTTGGATACTAACCTTTTGTTGGATATGTCATTGGCAAATATCTTCTCCCATTCAGTAGGTTGCCTTTTAGTTTTGTTGTTTCCTTCACTGTGTAGAAGCCTTTTATTTTGATGTAGTCCCAATAGTTCATTTTTGCTTTTTTTCCCCTTACCTCAGGGGGCATAGCTAGAAAGAACTTGCTATGGCCAATGTCACAGAAATTAGTGCCTCTGCTCTTTTCTAGGATTTTTATGGTTTAAGGTCTTACATTCAGGTCTTTAATCCCCCAAGGTGTTTTTTTCTATATTTATTTAGAAATCTATTTACATTATATTTATATCTAATTTATATTTATATATTTATATCTAAGAGTTATCTGTATTTCCTGAATGGTTTCCTAATCGGCGATGCTGAACATCTTCATGTGCATATTTGTGCATATATATATATATGTATATATATACATATACATATACATACACATATACATATACATATATATATGTCACTCTTTAGTGAAATGTCTCCTTAAGCCCTTTGCCAATTTTCTATTTGGATTTTTGGTATTCTTACTATTGAGTTTAGAGTTCCTAACTCATTTTGTATACAAATTCTTTGTTGAATAGGTGACCTGTAATATTTCTTCTCAGTCCCTAGAATGAGCCATAGCTTATCTTTCCAACCCCTTAACAGGAACTTTAGCACACCAGGTTTTTAATTTGAGGTCAAACTTGATAATTTTTCTGGATTAGAACTTTAGGGCTATATCTGAGAAAATCTTCACCTGACCCAAAGTCATATTTTGCAACAAAATTTTTATAGTTATATGTTTTACCTTTAGCTCTGTAATTCATTTTAGTGTCAACTTTTATATAATGTGTGAGGTCTGGCTCGAGTTTCACTTTTTGCCCCGATGCCTATCCAAGTGTTCCAAAACCATTTACTGAAAGGCTATCCATTCTCCACAATCAAAAATCTAGGTGTTGATCCTGTCACCAATACCAATTTTGATTACAATGGTTATATAATACTTAAAATTGAGTAATTTATTTTTCAAAATTGATGATCTATTCTTGTTTCTTTGCTCTTTAATATAAATTTAGAATCATATAGCCTGTGGCTATTAAAAAACCCCTGTGGGAATTTCTATATGAATTTCCTTATATATGTAGGGAGTCTTGAGAATTGACATTTTTACTGAGACTTCCAACCTATGAATACAGTATACAGTATGTGTCTCATTTATGTCATTTGATTTTCCACATCAGTGTTTTATAGTTTTCACATACTGATCCCATAGATATTTTGCTAAATTTATATGTAGGCAACTCACTACTTTTGGAGCAACTGTAAATTGTACATTTTTAATTTTGGTTTCCAGTTATTCATTGTTAGTATGTAGGAATACAATTAACTTTTGTGTGTGGACTTTGTATCCTACAACCTTACTATTTACTTACTAGTTCTAACATGTTTTGTAGATAGCTTGGAATTTTCTACACAGGGATATATATGATCTGCAAATAGGGGAAGTTTCGCTTTTTCATTCCAATCTCTAGTCATTTTATTTCTTTTCTTGCCTACTGCACTGGATGTGACTTCCAAAAGATTATTAAATAGGAGAGGTGAGAGCAGATAGCATTACCGTATTCCCAGTCTTAGGAGAAAACCATTCAGTTTCTTAAGGGAAGTAGAAGTTTAGCTGTTCCTTTTTATATATGCTTTATATCACGTTCAGGTATTACCAATCTGTTGCTACACTTCTGAGAAGTTTTCTAATGAATGGGTACAGGATACCCATTCATTACCAATTACCAAATTACCAATTACCATTACCAAATGCTCTTTATACATTAACGGTTACAATCATATGATTTTCATTCTTTAACCCACTTATGAGGTGGACTACACTGATATAATTTTAAATCCATTTATGTATTTATTTTTAGAGAGAGAATGAGCGAGGGAGGTAGAAGAGAGAGAATCTTAAGCAGGCTCTAATGCAGGACTCTACCCCACGACCCTTGGATCATGACCTGAGCCAAAATCAAGAGTCAGGTGTTTACCTGAGCCAACCAAGCATCCCCATAGTGATTTATTTTTAAGTGTTAAAGGAGCCTTGTATACCTGGAATAAATCCCACTTTGTCACAGTGTATAATTTTATTTATATATGGTTGGCTTTGGTTTACCAATATTTTGTGGAGGATTTTAACTTGTAGGTTAACAAGTTAACATGTAAATTCATGAGAAACGTTGGTCTGTAGTTTTCTTTTTTTTATGGTCTTCATCGAGTATTGGGATCAGGATCATGATCATCTCATAAACTGAGATGGAAGATTACCTACTTATCCTTTTTCTGGAACAGACTGTGTAGAATTGGTGTTATTGCCTCTTTAAATATATAGAGTTCACCATGGAAATCATCTGGGCCTGGACCTTTTATACCCCACCACACAAGGTTTCTAAGTATAATTCAATGTCTTTAATACTTACAGGATTATTCAGAGTATCTATCTGATCTTAGGTAAGTTTTGATAGTTGGTGTTTTTCAAGGAATTGTAATTGGTCGATTTAATCTAAGCTGTCAAATTTATGTATAAAGAATTATTTGTAGTATTCCTTTATGATCCTTTTATTTTGACTGACTTCTCCATTGTGTTTCTGTTTTCAGTTTCAATGATTTTTGATCTTTTGTCATTATTACTCACCCTCTTCTGCTTGCTTTGGGCTTATTTTTTTTCTTATTTTTCCATTTTCTTTTATTTTATTGTAAGAATACTTAACACAAGATTACCCTCTTTACAAAACCTTAAATGTACAAGAAAATATTGTTAACTACAAGTACAATAAAAACTACGGGTTAACTACAGGTTAACTGTAATATTTTATAGAAGACCTCTAGGACTTTTTCATCTTGCTTAACTGAAAATTTACACACAATGATTAGCAATTACTTTCCTATTCTCTTAAGATGGAAACTTAGCTGATTGATGAGATCTCTTTTCTGATATAAGCATTCAGTCCTATGCACATCTCTTTCATCACTGCTTTATCTGTGTGCCACAAAAATTATGATTTGTTCTCTTCTCATTGTTTAACATATTTTTTTTTACTTCCCTTGAGACTTTGTCTTTTATCCATGGATTACTTAGAAGTGTGTAGTTTGATTTCTAGTTTGATTCCATTGTAGTTATAGAATACACTCTAACTGGATTTTAATTCTCTTAAATTGTGTTTAAGTATGCTTTATGAGGCAGATATTGTCTATCTTGGAGAATATGCCAATGGGCACGTAAAAATAATTTGTATTCTGCTCTTGTTGGATTACTCTAAAGATGTCAATTATATAATGTTGTTTGGTGATGATATTCAGTTCTTCTAATTCTTACTGACTTTATGTCTGGTAGTTTTATTAATTTTGAGAGAGTGGATAGGAAGTATCCGATTATACCTGTGGATTTGCCTTTTTCTTCTTGTTCTATCAATTTTTACTTCATGTACTCTGAAACTCTGTTGTTTGGTACATACATCTTATCAGCAATTTCTGTTTCCTCTTTTTTCAAATGTCTATATGCTCATCTCTTCCATTTTGATATTAAAAATATGCATGTAATATTCACATAGTACACATCAATACTCTGCTTCTCTCATATGTTTGCTGCAAGTATTTATTTTTTCCAGTTTGTCATCTGTCTTATACTTTGACACATTTTTCAGTTTTATGTAGAAGTTAATTAGTATGTTCATTTGTATTTTATTCCATATTTAAAACACTTAAGTCTTTGTACATCTAGCAATTATTTTTTGTCTATATTTTCTATAATTTTCTTATGGATTTGTTTTCCACTTAAATAAATTATATACTTAAAATGCTTTAGTAAACAAAAGGTAGTGTTTTATTATTATTTTCCAAAGACTTTACCTAGTGTCCCAATACTATTTGTTAAATGAGTCTTTCTTTTGTCAGTGGTTTTAACATATTGTTTTCTAAGTGATTCTATATAGCACAGCCTAATATGGGCTGTCTTCCACTAATCTATATTCCAAAACTCAGTATATTTTTCATCATAATTTACTAAAACAGAAAGAGACATTAAGAATTCAATTGGAAAAAATGTATGTAATTGATTAATCTATGTTCTCAGTTAAAAACAAATTAACCTCTTTGTGAGGAACCAACTTTAAAAAATCTATTCTCATGATAGTTTTCTAAAATGGATTGTAGAGATATTTATTGCATAGGTGTATCTAAATTTACTACAACTCATTAAACTGTACACCTAAAACAGGTGAATTTTACAGAACGTAAATTAGGCCTCATTAAAACCATTTTTTAAAAAATATGTAAAATATAACACTTCTAAGACAAAATCATTAAAAAATAACTAAAGGCCATTTTTACTGCACTGAAGCGTACAAATTGGCATTTTAATTAAGAATTCAAAATGCTCTGGCATGAGTACAAAGAGTTTGGGTTCCTAGGTTTGAAAAGGTCAAAGTCTGTTAATAAAATTTTAAAACTTCATTCAAAAGTGATAAGATGAAATACAGCATGGTTTTTCCCATAAATGTGATCTTCAAAATATATAAAACGAAGAATCTATTTGATGGCAGAATGCCTGTAGCAAACTGAATTCTAAGGCGTTTTCCGCTTTCTTGACCACTCACATTTCATGTAACACAAGCTTCTTGCTCAAGATTAAATGTCAAAAAATCTGGGGAAAAACTCTAAACATAAACCAAAGAAAACACTGATTTTCTCTTTTAGTGAATTCCCCTAAAGTTTTTATTTCAAAGGCAAATCATGTACAACCATACTAAAGAACTATTCTTATTGTGAAGATATTAATGTTTGGTATGATGATTTTTGGCTATACACATACATAAATAAATGAAGAATGACAGACAGGGTTCCAATCTTTGTGAGTTACCAAAGATGATTACTCCATCATGACTTAAAGATCATCTGAGATACAGAAACAGATCTTTGTAGAGTAAATGAGCATGATGAGTTCATAAACAAAACATAAAAAAAAAAGAGAAATTTATTCTTCAGTCTGGAAAAAAAAAAAACAAGCTAGAGCTCAGCCTACTTAAAAAAAGAACATAGTGACTCCAAGTAAAGGAAATTAAATTCCTGGCAGGAAAGCTTCTTGAGGCCAGAAAGTTAAAAAGAAATTCTTGGCTCATTAATAAATGGCCACTACAGGAACTATCCTATTTAGAACTTAAAAGTTAAACAACTGTTCCTCTTAAATCATCATATAGATAATACAATGCTTATACCTCTTGCAAATGCAAACGTTGATGACCCTCTAAGACAGTATTCTTTATATGTTCTTTTCAAACAAAAGTATTACATTTATGGAAAAGTTATTAATGGTTCAGAAATGCTAAGCAAATTAGAAGCCAATAAGGAAAGTTAATAAGCTAAGAAGTTAAAAAGGACATCTGGAATGCCTTACTATTTCTCAGGCTGGCACTGCTGAGCCTGAGGGGCAGTCCGTGAACAGCAGCAGTGCTAACATTAGTGCTTCTCTCTGGAACAAGTACCAAGTGAGAGCAGTGAGCACAGGAGAGGAAAGAAGACCAAACAATGGGCCACAGTATGTGGCACTGTTTGTGGTAGTTCGGTTTTTATAATTTTTTTCCTGGTATAGAATTCATTTTTGTCCTATAGTTTCCCATCATGAAAGAAATCAGTTCAACTATTTTTTTTTAGATAAGGCTAAAGATTTCAAAGAAAATATTTTTTCCTTATCACCCTACTCTTACGCTTTAAACATTTAAAAGGTTTTCAATGATATAAAAAGATATCTCATTGATCACTTCAAAACAGAATGGTCTTGAAAGGTATTTTAGAAACATTAGAATTATATATTAATACTAAAAATGAGAGAAAATAATAAACTTTCAATATAAATAGCAAAATAAACTTTTTCTATAAATAATACTTAGAATACTGTTAATGATGTTACTGTACATCGTGATACATACAGTAATCCATAAACCCGCAAGTATAGATTGACTTGGCAAAGCCATATAAAACTGTAGGAAAGATGAGGTGTGAAGAACAGTGGGATTCAGGTTAAAAATAGACAAGTAAACCATGCATTGAAAATAAACAGTAAAGCTACCAAATGTGATTCATGTCTGAAGCTTTTCCTCTGGAAAAGCCTGATGCTTCATTCAAGTTAATATTTAAAATGGGAGAAAAAAAGCAATTTTGTCACCATTCGATTTTATATGATTTAACAAATGTAGGGGTGCGTGGGTGGTTCAGTAGGTTAAGTGTCAGACTTCGGCCCAGGTCATGATCTCATGGTTCTGAGCTCGAGTCCCACTTTGGGCTCTGTGCTGACAGCTCAGAGCCTGGAGCCTGCTTGGGATTCCGTGTGTGTGTGTGTGTGTGTGTGTGTGTGTGTGTGTGTGTGTGTCTGCCCCTCCCATACTTGTGCTCTGTCTCTCTCTCTCTCTCTCAAAAATAAAGAAACATTAAAGAAAAATTTTTAAGAAGAAATGTAAGGACCTGGTTTTTAAAAATGAATTTTATTTGAATGAAAGCTCCACTGAAATTGAAGTTTTTGTGAATTGCAAACATTTTTTCTGTAACTTTTAATTCTTAAACATTCAAAAGGTTTTCAACGATTTAAAAGATATCTCACTGAGGACTTCAAAGTAGAATGTGAACTACACTTTATACAAATAAAAATTCTATATAGTGATTTTTAAGTATCTAGGCAAAAAAAAGAGAAAAATTGCACTCTTGTTCAGCACTTGAAGAGCAACACCAAAATGAAAATAAATGTTTATTTATGCAGCATTTCTAAGAATAACTTCCTCAAAGTTTCTGAGAATTAGTCAACATTCGAAAGAAGATGTAGCATGACAAAGGAAAATCACAAATGAGAAACAAGAAGCACTTTGGTATCAGACAAAAATAGATTCAAATTTTAATTTTCATGCTAGATGAATGACTTTAGGCAAATTACTTACTGTTTCATATGTAAAATGGAGATAATGATACCTGCCTTATGAGAATTCAATGAGTTGATATATAGAAAGCATCTAGTTCAGTATCTACAAATATATTAAAGATTTTCACCTATTGTTTCTTTTCCTTTTTCCCCCTTAAAGTGATACAAAAAAAATTGTAATAAACCCATATCATATTGCTGTGCATGCAAGTTCTCCCCAAATGCAAAAAAATTTTTGATGAAAAAATATATATCACTGTTTCTTTAAATTAAAATAAATCTACATCAACAGATCAAAATATTAAGAATTTTTGGTCAACATCATTTCTATGGAATTTTATAATTAAATACCTAAGTTTTATGTTCTTCAAAAGCAAACAAAAATAAACAAGGCACAGTCTTACATTTTATAAAGAAAGCATAAAGAGATTAGTTTTGTTCTAGAACTTAAAAATATTAACTAAATTTATTTAGAGAAGAGGCAGGGAGTTAAATCATGATTCTATAAGTAATTAACAAATGTTGTTAGTGTTCATTCTTTGATATTATTTAGAAGAAAATAAGTTGGATATATTGCTCACATAGCTTTGGTGAACAAGGTCAATGAATTATAGAATATTAGTGCTTAGAAGAGAACTTCAAATTCTGCAGGTTTTACATCCTATTCTAGAAAGAAAATAAAAACAGAAGTTAATGTTCAAGATTACCCAGGACTAGAGGGAGAGCTGAAATTCAACTCTTTCTCAGCCTTCTACTCCTCTGCACTATTTCATGATACATTTTGGCTGGGACTCAAAATAATGGTAATTTAGAACACTGCTCTTGTGGCTATTCTAGCAATGATATGTGTTTTGTTTCCTGTGTAGCTTGTAGGGCATAATGAAACAAGAGGACATGTGAAGTGTTGTCTTGTGTTCTTGTTGCTACCTAGAAAACATTTTTTTTCTTTGAAAGGAATAAAAATATAATTTAAATACAAACCCACTAATAATCTCTGACAAAAGTCTGGGTTACTTGTCAGGAAAACAAACAGCCTAAACATTTCACCTGGCATAGTTACAGATAAAGTTCTATTACATTTAAATTGATTTCAGGACCTTCTGAAATTTAGCCAAGGAACAGTTAAGATATTCATACAATCCATGGCAGAGGAGGAAGCAAAGTTAAGCTCCCAAATAAAGAAGTAACCATTCATCATTTACCTTTCCTCTTTCCTAGCACCACTAAGGGATTAAGAATTTATGAAAAGGGGAAGTTAATATTACACAAAACTATTCCAAACTACATACCATTTCAAAGAAAAATTTCTTCAAAGAGGAGATCTCACTTACTTTTTTTTAAAACAAAATTAACGTTTATTTATTTTTGAAAGAGAGAGAAATAGAATGTGAGTGAGCAAGGGGCAGAGACAGGGAGACAGAATCGGAAGCAGGCTGCAGGCTCTGAGCTGTCAGCACAGAGCCTGATGAGGGGCTCAAACTCAGGAACCTTGAGATCATGACTTGAGCTGAAGTCTGAAGCTTAAACAACTGACCCACCCAGGCGCCCCATAGAAGAGTTCTCACTTTTAACTCATAACCAACTCACGTATTCCAGTTTTCATGACTTCTAAATAAAACCACTAAACTGGACAACACATATATCCTGATTCCCTCATGCAGCACACACTTTCAGTCCTTACCCTACCTAATCACTTAGCAGCATTTGATCTTACAGACCTCTTCCTTTTCCCCATAAAACTCTTTACTTCCATCTTAAATGTTCTCACTACTCACACAAAAAAAGGTGATGGATGTATTAACTAATCCTACTGCAGTAATCATTTCACAATATATATGTGTATCAAATCACCATGTTGTACACCTTAAACTTACACAGTTATATGTCAATTACAGCTCAATAAAGTTGGAAAAAAAACCCAATACTGAAATCTCAAAAAAAAAAACCCACAAAAATTTAAGAAAACCTCTTTGTTCCCTTGGCTTCCATGACCCCACTCTCGTTTAATTCTCTCCTACCTTTTCGGTTATGCCTTCTCATTTTTTTCCACAAGCAGCATTTCTACTCAACCTTTAGTTGTTGGTGGTTCACAAAGTTGAACCACCCTATCACTCCCTATCCCAGTTCTCTTCTTTTACTCAAAATATTTATTGAGCACCCACTACAGGCCAGGAACTCTTCTAGATAATTCTGACAGCAGTGAACAAATCAGATGAATATCCCTGCTCTCTTGAAGCATACATCATGTAATCAGACAGAAACAATAATATATAAGTAAATTATATAGTCTTAGAAGGGTATAAGTGTTATGGAACACAAATGGAGCAGGATAAAAGGAATCCATTCTAAAAATCTCCTTAAACCACCATATTAATATATCCATGACTTTATCATCTCTATTTTAACTATTCCCAAATCTCTATTGACCATATATCTTTTCTGAGCAGCAATACTCTAAAGACCTTTGCACAATTTATCATGCCTGACACTCAATTCAACATTCATCTTCCACCATAACCTGTTCCTCCTACATTGATAATGGCATCAACATCAACTGGGCCAGCCAAGCCAGATACCTAGATGTCTCCCATAGTCTCTAGATCTTACCTGTCCAGGAGTCTTATTTGTCTGCATAAATATCTCTGACATTATTCCATCTTCACTGCTGTTCCTCTAATTAAAAACTTCAGTAAAGAGCAGGATCAACTCTGTAGTCAGATGCCTGGACTGAATCATGGTTCCACCACTTACTTGCCATTTGGTTTTGAATTTAACTTCTATAAGTGCTAGTTGTCCTATCTATGAAATGAAGACAACGCTCCTAGGATTGCTTTGATTAAATGAGTGTGGCTGGAGGTATTAGCATCAGAATCATCAACATGATTAACTGATGTAGCAGCAGCATGATTAATTCCTAAAATAGCCTCTTAAGTTAGTTTTCCTTCTTCCACCCTTACTCTTCTTTAATTTTTCCTAAAACTACAGTTCTAGTAATTATCAAAATCCACAGGTCTAAACACAATGACCCTAAACAGGTTCCCAAGGCCTTCAGCATAAGTCCAAGTGCCTTAGCATGGCAAAAAAATTTTTTTCTCCTTCTTTCCTCTTTAAAACTTAAGCTTGTTAAAGGATCATCATTATAGTCAAGCCAGCCTGGACCTGAACTTTTCTGTGAAAGATCTTCAAAATATAAACTTCAGCTTCCTTTTTCAATTTACAGTCTTAGCAGATGATTTTAAAGTTATCATAATATTGTCTTTTTTTCCTTCCAAGTACATATTTCATTTTTACGGTCAAAATGTTAAATGGTCTTTGATTTAATCAATCATCGTGGTATGATGGAATACAAAATAAGCATTGTGAAAACCTTTGCAGCAATGAAAGCCAAACAGATGATTTAAATTATTTCCTTCAGGCTTTTTATCATGTTTTCTCTTTCTATGAAACAAACACAAAACACCATTGATTGACTTCATGGATTTTTATGCATGTGTTTGTATGTGTTTTTTGTATGTGTGTATGCACTCATATGTGTTTGTAGCTTAACTGGCATTTACTAAAAGCATCTTCTTACATGATAAAAATAACGTTACCATAAAAAATTATGTAATACAATAAAATGTGAGAAACTATCGTAGTGTTTAAGAAGCTTTTTGTATGTTTTTATAAACAGCCATATCTGCCACAAAAAGTAACAACATTCTCTAATTATTCTTTTTATTAATATATTTCACAAGTACCAGTGTAAAAAATATATATAATGAAATTTACTAAATACAAATATTGAGACCGAGAAAATTCACAATTATAGAGCAGATGATAGTTTAAGAAGATATAACAAAAATTGAGTATGTGTTCTTTACACTTTCTAATTAGTGAGAAGCCTTCTGAAACAAATATATTACACTGCTTAAGGACTAAGCCATATGTTAAATATATTTTACCTACAGATCATTATGAAACTTGTAGAATTTATATATTTAAAATGTAACCAATTTAATCAGTTGATAAATGTAGTTTAGACAATGATGAGAATTAAATTTTAATCATGTCATAATGCAAAAGAAACACGCTGTCCACCAATTAATTGTCAAAAAGCTAATAACACAGAGCTTAGTATTAAGATCTGGATTTGTTATCATCATGCTGTATGTTATTATTAATATATATAAATTCAGATAATATAGAATAAAGTTAAATTATCTTAACTTTTACTTTAAAAATACAAATACTTTATTTATAAAATAAGGCCTCATATTTTTAAAAAGCCAAAATGTTATATATAATATATATCTTACTGACATTTACTCAAGAAAGAATTCTGGTAAAATTTTATATTGCTGGAGTTTCTTATGAGAGATAAAATGTATTTTAAAATTTGGTTATGTAACCATTATAACATAGTACATACCTCTTACACCAAAATTCTAAAAATGAAAATAAAGAGCTTAATTTTTTAAATTATAATTTGTTTTACCATTACAATGTTTAATCACATATTCAATTTTAATCTTTTTCATTATATAACATGAAAACTTTTGTTATTTTATGTGTTCCAAGACAAATAAAAACTAAACTAGAAAAAAAATCTAAAACTATGTTTATGATATCTAAGATTGTGCAATGTGAGTAATAACAAAGAATGAATAAAGCAAGGGTAAGAAGACATGCAATGCAATCTATGAAAGTGTCAGTGTCTAATTACCTATTTAAAACAGCAAATAGAATCCTAATGGTCACTTCCTTAAATATGACCAATTAATTCAAAGAATAAAGAAAATTAGGAGACAAAACAGTTCTATAAATCTTGTTATGACAGGCGAAAATGACTTTGCTTATAAAGCAGTTAAGGTATTCTGAAAGTGTCAGGGACTAATTATTAATTGGCTACGTAGATATAAAACTTTACAAACAATTAATGTCTATTTGATGATACCCTTATATTGTGGTGAATCATAATTAGACACTCGTCACTTGATATTCCTCTACCTGTCCAATCCTTTCACAAGAATACATGAAATAATGTTATATTCAGGCTAGTACCTGAGGAGGATTACTTATGAAACATGTGGAAGATTTTACCTGTCCAACCAGGCAAGCAGACTCTTGGCTGCTCCTATCAGGTCCACAACTGAAGTCAAAAAGTCATTTGGCAACTTTCGGCTGGTTCTCCCATCATAATGGCCACTCCTTCTCCTCCCTGTTATAAAATTCTGTAGATTTTTGGCAGATGCATTCAACTTGTGAGAAAGGGTTTTTAGATTCTCTGTTTCCAAGCCATAATTCTGAATTATAAAAAGAGAGAAAACAAATAAACTTAAATTCAGTATTACATTCATTCACTAAAATATTTACTGAGTACATTACTATGTACAGGTAACAAAATTAGTATTTAGAATTACAAATGACTAAGATAGTATTCCTGGCCTAGCAGAACCCACAGTTAAGTGAGGATCTGGGGAAATGTCAGATAAACAAATCACAATAAAATGTGTTAGGTGCTAATAAGAACAAGCAAAGATGAGGGCATTATATCTTGGAATTCTGCCATGCAAGAAAGAAAGATCATTAAGACACATAAATGTTTTTCTTTTAAACGAAGTCCATTTAATTGTGAAATTCATTTTTATCAATAATTATCTTTAGTATCTATTCTATTAGCACATGCATAGTCATGAATGTAGATGCTATTAAAAATTCTGTAGTCTCAAAGTGAGTAAAGAAAGCACAACTCAACTATAAAATGAAAAAGCAAGAAATAAATCATATCCAATATAGCTTTATTCTGTGTCCTCTCCATGACTCACATAAAAAATTTCTTCTATAATATGGTACAAGAAAAAAATGATTCCTTAGTGAAACCAATAAACTTTCTCCTTTTTATAACAGAAATTATGAAACTAAACTTATTTTTATTTTTGTCATGGTTACATTAGCTCACAAATATGAAGCATATCTAAAGCAGTCATACTGATTTTTTGCTAAGTATGTTTTCTTACTTTCCTCGGTCTCACTTTGAATTTCTAGTAATATTTATTATTTCACCATAAATATTGCCTATATATTAATGTGGAAAGAAGTTATATGAATAAATATTTATAAATAAGCATTTTTTCTTTTTACTGCATTCAATAGGATATACTATAAGACCTCCACAAATAAACTTTAGGGAAAGATTTCATGAATTACAATTAATTTTTTTTCACATTTTATTTATTTTTGATAGAGACAGAGCACAAGTGGGGGAGGGGCAGAGAGAGACAGAGACACAGAATCCGAAGCAGGCTCCAGGCTCCGAGCTGTCAGCACAGAGCCTGACACAGGGCTTGAACCCACAAACTGTGAGATCATGACCTGAGCCAAAGTTGGATGCTCAACCGACTGAGCCACCCAGGTGCCCCAGTTACAATTAAATTTTAAAACAGCTAATTGTGACTTGTAAAACATCTCCAAAAATAGCTTGTTAACCTGCCCAAAGGATGACCTTGGTCAAACTATTCAGCAGCATGTACATTATTGTCACGTATAAATAAAAAATGTTATTTATTACCTTATAGAAAATCATAAGACCCAAAGAATTTTAGATAGCCTCTGAGGCCCAAATAAATTCTAAGTTTGACTTATGCTCCTTTTACAGTTGAGAACAATATGGCACAAAGAGATTCTCCCTTGTGTTTACAGAGCTTAGGGTAGACAGAGTTCAGAATGGAACTACAAGTCACCAGGCTATATGTGAGGGGATGCATAAGCAAAATGGGAGATAAAATACTAGGGGTATGAAAAAGGGAAGCAAATGGCAGAATAAATTTAGCTGTATTATTAAGTCAACAAGCACTGGGTACCTACTTGATATGAAATTTCGATTTATTTCTTCTATAGTAATTTAAGAAAAGAAACTTAGAGGAGAAAAAAGAGGTATCAGAGGAGTTTGCACACTTAAACATTAAATACCAAGTTATGTATGTTACCAGTGAAGATTTAATAGTGATACACGTCTGAATGTTCTTTGCTAAGAATTTAAGAACATTCCTTTTGGAGTCATGGGCTTGTTTTTTAAAAAAATAGTCTATTCAACATTCACCACTAAATATGAATTGCAATATTCTCTCAAGTAAAAAGGTTTTGTTTGCACAAATAAAACAACATTCTCTGCAGATTCTCTTGCATCTGAGTATGGATTATCTGTGAAGCATTTGGGAGATTTTGTCCAGTGTGTCAGTATATTAAGTAGGAAATCTTTTTATAAGGTTATTAAGGATATTCTCTAGTGGCTAGATAAGAACAACTTATAATTATATCGAATTATTTATTCACTTATTTGGCTTAAGACAACAGAAATTTATTTTCTTGAACTTTGGAGATCAGAAATCCAAAATCACTATCACTGGGCTGAAGTCACAATGTTGGCAGGTCTATGCTTCTTCCGGAGGCTCTAATCTTGTCTCTGACAGCATCTGGTAGTTGTTGTCATTCCTTGATTTGTGGCCATTATAACTCCTGTCTCTGCTCCTGAGATCACATGGCCACCTCTTCTGTGTGTGCCAAATCCCTCTGCCTCTCCCTCATTAGGACACTTGATTTTGGATTTAGAGCCCACAGGGATAATCACAAATAATCTCCCCTTGTAAAGATCTTTAATCACATCTGAATATGCACATTGCTCACTCTTTGGAGGAAGGATAAGGCCTTCTGCAAGTTGAAGGACATGTGCCGGTCCCCTTCAAAGCTCATTCCCAGCTGCCCTTTGGAGACTATATGAATTAAACTTAAATGATATATCTGAAGTGCTTTCCTGACGTATTTTTGGAAGTTTTCCCCTGTATTAAAGCATTTTCCTTGAAGTAGAAAAGTATTTTCATTTTTAATTTTTGTGTATTAATGATTTTCATGAAGAAATATTTGTTTACAAACACATTATAATAATTTTTTAGAGAAGCTCAATGATAGTAATAGTTCATTAGAGAGGAACCTAATCAGGCCCTGCCTGTGCTCCAGGGACTGTGGTAGGGGGTCTTCCAAGCTCTCAGTTCACCTCCCAATGGTCTAAGAGAGTCCAGACCTGGGAAGATGGAGGTGTAGGAAGACGCTGGACTCACCGCGTCCTGCTGATCGCTTAGATTCCACCCACATCTGCCTAAATAACCCAGAAAAATGCCAGAAGACTAGCAAAATGCACCCTTGGGAGCCAAGCGTAGACAAGAGGCCCACGGAAGAGGGTAGGAAGGGCAGAGAGGCAGTGTGCACTACACAGACTGGCAGAGGCCAGCTGGGGCGGTGGAGGGGCAGCCCGCCCGGCAGGGCAGAGCCCCTGAAGTCTGGCTTGCAAAAGCAGAGGGGCTGGACTCCATGAGTTCCGACAGCCAGCAGGGCTTAACATCTGGAATGTTAAAAGTCAATAGCTCTGCTCTCAGAAAGCGGGAAAGGTGAGAGGATGCCAGGAGGGAGAGTGTTGAGCCCCGGAAGACAGAACTCAGCTCAGCAGGGGAACAAAGGAGCTGGCAAGCACCATGTCCCTCTCCCATTACCCAGCCAAAATTCCAAAGGCAACCAGTTCCCTTCACTGAACTTGCTTGCACTGTGCAAATGCCCAATGTTGTGCTTCTGTGGAGCCATCCCCCTGATGAGCCTGCCTCCCTCTCAGAGCTGCAGGGCCCCTCCCACAGGGGACCACCCTTGGCAAAGCAAGCTAAGCCAGCCCTGACCACCCCTGTACACCTTGCCTATCCACTCCAGCTAATACACCATTGGCCAGATCTCATGGAAGCAGCACCACAAGCCTGGCAGTGAGCAAGCAGCCCAGAAAGGGGCCACACCACTCCACAGTGAGTCCTGCCCCTGGGAGAGGGGAAGATAAGGTACACACCAGTCTGACTGTGGCCCCAGCAGTGGGCTAGGGGCAGACACTGGGTCTGACTGCAGCCCCGCCCACCAACACAAGTTACTCCCAACAGCACAGGGGAAGTACCCTGCAGTTTGGAACTACCGCAGGGACTATCCAAAATGACTAAACAGAAGAATTCTCCTCAAAAGAAACTCCAGGAAGTAGCGACAGCTAATGAATTGATCAAAAACGACTTAAGCAATATAATGGAACAAGAATTTAGAATAATAGTCATAAAATTAATCACTGGGCTTGAAAAAAGCATAGAGGACAGCAGAGAATCTATTGCTACAGAGATCAAGGGACTAAGAAATACTTGTGAGGAGCTAAACAATGCTATAAATGAGGGGCAAAATAAAATGGAGGTGGCCATAGCACAGATTGAAGAGGCAGAAGAGAGAATAGGTGAATTAGAAGATAAAATTATGGAAAAAGAGGAAGCTGAGAAAAAGAGAGATAAAAAATCCAGGAGTATGAGGGGAGAATTAGAGAACTAAGTGATGCAATCAAATGGAACAATATCTGTATCATAGGAATTCCAGAAGAAGAAGAAGAGAGAAAGGGGCTGAAGGTGTACTTGAACAAATCATAGTTGACAACTTCCCTGATCTGGGGAAAGAAAAAGGCAATGAAATCCAAGAGGCACAGAGAACTCCCTTCAGACATAACTTGAATCGATCTTCTGCACGACACATCATAGTGAAACTGGCAAAATACAAGGATAAAGAGAGAATTCTGAAAGTAGCTAGGGGTAAACAGGCTCTAACTTACAAAGGTAGACACATAACAATAGTAGCAGACCTATTTACTGAAACTTGGAAGGCCAGAAAGGAATGGCAGGAAATCTTCAATGTGACGAACAGAAAAAAAAAAGCAGCTGAGAATCCTTTATTCAGCAAGTCTGTCATTCAGAATAGAACGAGAGATAAAGGTTTTCCGAACGAACAAAAACTGAAGGAATTCATCGTCAGTAAACCATCCCTACAAAAGATCCTAAGGGGGATTCTGTGAGTGAAATGTTTCAAGGACCAGAAAGTACCAGAGACATCACCACAAGCATGAAACCTACAGACATCACAATGACTCTAAACCCATATCTTTCCGTAATAACACTGAATGTAAATGGACTAAATGCTCCAACCAAAAGACATAGGGTATCAGAATGGATAAAAAAATATATAAAATATATTAAATTATATAAATATAATATATAAAACAATTCATCACAAACATAAGCAACTTTATTGACAAGAATGTGGTAATTGCAGGGGACTTTAATACCCCACTTACAACAATGGATAGATCAGCTAGACACAGGATCAATAAAGAAATAAGGGCCCTGAATGATACATTGGATCAGATGGACTTGACAGATATATTTAGAACTGTGCATCCCAAAGCAACAGAATATACTTTCTTCTCAAGTGCACATGGAACATTCTCCAAGATAGATCACATACTGGGTCACAAAACAGCCCTTCATAAGTATACAAGAATTGAGATCATACAATGCATACTTTCAGACCACAATGTTATGAAGCTTGAAGTCAACCACAGGAAAAAGTCTGGAAAACCCCCAAAAGCATGGAGGTTAAAGAACACCCTACTAAAGAATGAATGGTTCAACCAGGTAATTAGAGAAGAATTTTAAAAATATATGGAAACAAACGAAAATGAAAATACAACAATCCAAATGCTTTGGGATGCAGCGAAGGCAGTCCTGAGAGGAAAATACATTGCAATCCAGGCCTATCTCAAGAAACAAGAAAAATCCCAAATACAAAATCTAACAGCACACCTAAAGGAACTAGAAGCAGAACAGCAAAGGCAGCCTAAACCTAGCAGAAGAAGAGAAATAATAAAGTTCAGAGCAGAAATAAACAATATAGAATCTAAAAAAAACTGTAGAGCAGATCAATGAAACAAAAAGTTGATTGTTTAAAAAATAAAATTGATAAACCTCTAGCCAGGCTTCTCAAAAAGAAAAGGGAGATGACCCAAATAGATAAAATCATGAATGAAAATGGAATTATTACAATAAATCCCTCAGAAATACAAGCAATTATCAGGGAATACTATGAAAAATTATATGCCAACAAACTGGATGACCTGGAAGAAATGGACAAATTCCTAAGCACCCACACTAGGAACTCAAACAGGAAGAAATAGAAAACTTGAACAGACCCATAACCAGCTGAGAAATTGAATCAGTTATCAAAAATCTCCCAACAAATAAGAGTCCAGGACCAGATAGCTTCCCAGGGGAATTCTACCAGACATTTAAAGCAGAGATAATACCCATCCTTCTCAAGCTGTTCCAAAAAATAGAAAGGGAAAGAAAACTTCCAGACTCATTCTATGAAGCCAGCATTACTTTGATTCCTAAACCAGACAGAGACCCAGCATAAAAGAGAACTATAGGCCAATATCCCTGATGAATATGGATGCAAAAATTCTCAATAACATAATAGCAAATTGAATTCAACAGCATATATAAAGAATTATTCACAATGATCAAGTGGGATTCATTCCTGGGCTGCAGGGCTGGTTCAACATTCACAAATCAGTCAATGTGATATATTACATTAATGAAAGAAAAGATAAGAACCATATGATCCTGTAAATTGATGCAGAAAAAGCATTTCACAAAATTCAGCATCCTTTCTTAATAAAAACCCTCAAGAAAGTTGGTATAGAAGTAACATACTTAAAGATCATAAAAACCATTTATGAAAAGCCCACAGCGAATATCATCCTCAATGGGGAAAAGCTGAGAGCTTTCCCCGAGATCAGGAACACGACAGGGATGTCCACTCTCACCGCTGTTGTTTAATGTAGTGTTGAAAGTTCTAGTATCAGCAATCAGACAACAAAAGGAAATCAAAGGCATCAAAATTGGCAATGATGAAGTCAAGCTTTCACTTTTTCAAGATGATATGATACTATACATGTAAAACCCGACAGACTCCACCAAAAGTCTGCTAGAACTGATACATCAATTTAGCAAAGTCACAGGATACAAAAGTAACATACAGAAATCAGTTGCATTCTTATACACTAATAATGAAGCAACAGAAAGACAAATAAAGAAAATGATCTCATTCACAATTGCACCAAGAAGCATAAAATACCTAGGAATAAATCTAACCAAATATATAAAAGATCTGTATGCTGAAAACTATAGAAAGCTTATGAAGGAAATTGAAGAAGATACAAAGAAATGCAAGAACATTCCTTGTTCATGGATTGGAAGAATAAATATTGTTAAAATGTCAATACTACCCAAAGCAATCTTCACATTCAATGCAACCCCAATCAAAATTGCACCAGCATTCTTCTCGAAACTAGAACAAGCAATCCTAAAATTCATATGGAACCACAAAAGGCTTTGAATAGCCAAAGTAATATTAAAGAAGACCAAAGCAGGAGGCATCACAATCCCAGACTTTAGCCTCTACTACATAGCTGTAATCATCAAGACAGCATGGTATTGGCACAAAAACAGACACATGGACCAATGGAATAGAATAGAGACTCGAGAATTGGACCCACAAAAGTATGGCAACTAATCTTTGACAAAGCAGGAAAGAATATCCAATGGAAAAAAAGTCTCTTTAACAAATGGTGCTGAGAGAACTGGACAGCAACATGCAGAAGAATGAAACTAGACCACTTTCTTACACCATTCACAAAAATGAACTCAAAATGGATAAAGGATCTGAATGTGAGACAGGAAACCATCAAAACCCTAGAGGGGAAAGCAGGAAAAAAGCCTTTCTGACCTTAGCTGCAGAAATTTCTTACCTGACACATCCCCAAATGCAAGGGAATTAAAAGAAAAAATGAACTATGGGGATCTCATCAAGATAAAAAGCTTCTGTACTGCAAAGGAAACAATCAACAAAACTAAAAGGCAACCTACAGAATGGGAAAAGATATTTGCAAATGACATATCAGACAAAGGGCTAGTATCCAAAATCTGTAAAGAAGTCACCAAACTCCACACCCAAAATACAAATAATCCAGTGAAGAAATGGGCAGAAAACATGAATAGACACTTCTCTAAAGAAGACATCCAGATGGCCAACAGGCACATGAAAAGATGCTCAACGTCGCTTCCTCATCAGGGAAATAGAAATCAAAACCACACTCAGATACCACATCATGCCAGTCAGAGTGGCTAAAATGAACAAATCAGGAGACTATAGATGCTGGAGAGGATGTGGAGAAACAGGAACCCTCTTGCACTGTTGGTGGGAATGCAAACTGGTGCATCCACTCTGGAAAACAGTGTGGAGGTTCCTCAAAAAATTAAAAATAGATCTACCCTACGACCCAGCAATAGCACTGCTAGGAATTTACCTAAGGGATACAGGAGGGCTGATGCATAGGGGCACTTGTACCCCAATGCTTATAGCAGCACTTTCAACGATAGCCAAATTATGGAAAGAACCTAAATGTCCATCAACTGATGAATGGATAAAGAAATTGTGGTTTATATACACAATGGAATACTACTTGGCAATGAGTAAGAATGAAATCTGGCCATCTGTAGCAAAGTGGATGGAATTGGAGAGTGTTATGCTAAAGTGAAATAAGTCATACAGAGAAAGACAGATACTATATGTTTTCACTCTTATGTGGACCCTAGAAGCTTAACAGTAGACCATGGGGAAGGGGAAGGAAAAAAAAGTTTGAGAGGGAGGGAGCCAAAGCATAAAAGACTGTTAAAAACTGAGAATAAACTGAGGGTTGATGGGAGGTAGGAGGGAGGGGAAAGTGGGTGATGGGTATTGAGTAGGGCACCTGTTGGGATGAGCACTGGGTGTTGTATGGAAACCAATTTGACAATAAATTTCATATTAAAAATTAAAATTAAAATTAAAAACAAAACAAAAAAACAAAAAAAAATAAAGTTAGAGTCCATTTTAAAAAAAAGAGAGGAACCTAATCAATCAACCTGTAATGTAACATTCACTCTATAGCCATTAGCACCTATAAAACATTAATTTGTCGCTTTATATATAATACTCACATTTCAAATAGTTTTTTAGAAAAAGTCAGAATAATTTAAAAAGGATAATACAGTTGTTATATGAAGGCAAAGTAAAAATACTTTGAAGCCTTCAAAATTTAAGATAATACTCAAATTACTTTTTAAATGCAACTCAAGAATTAGAGAATAAAAAATCTTCTGGACAAAACCTGGAAGGATACCCTGAGAGAACTCCTTAACTGAAACCTAAGGGAAATTGTTGAATTTTTATCTTGAATGGATGTTGTACTTTGTCAGATGCTTTTTCTGCAACTATTGAAATGATCATAGGGTTCTTATCCTTTCTTCTATTAATGTGCTGTATTAGGTTGATTGATTTGCAAATATTAAACCACCCTAGAAACCCAAGAATAAATTCCACTTGACCATGGTGAATGATTTTTTTAATTGTACTGCTGGATTCTATTTGCTAGCATTTTATTGAGAATTTTCGCAACTATGTTCATGAAAGATATTGGCCTATAGGTTTCTTTTTTTAGTGGAGTCCTTGTGTGGTTTTGGTATCAGGGTAACGCTGGCCTCATATAATGAATTTGGAAGTTTTCTTTCTTTTCTAGCTTTTGGAATAGTTTGAGAAGAAAAGGTATTAGCTATTCTTTTAATGTTTGATAGATTTCACATGTAAAGCATCGGGCCCTGGACTTCTGTTTGTTAGGAGTTTCTTGATTGCTGATACAGTGTCCTTGCTGGTTATCGGTCTGTTCAAGTTTTCTATTTCTTCCTGTTTCAGTTTTGGTAGTTATATGTTTCTAGGAATTTTTCCATTTGTTCCAAGTTGTCCAATTTGTTGGCATATAGTTTCTCATCATATTCTCTTATAATTGTATTTCTGTGGTGTTGGTTGTTATTTCTCCTCTCATTTGTGATTTTATTTGTGTCTTTTTTCTTTTTGATACGTCTGGATAGAGGTTTATCATTTTTATTGATGTTTTTCAGAGAACCAGCTCCTGGTTTCATTGATCTGTTGTTTTTTTAGTTTCTGTGTCATTTATTTTGGCTCTATTCTGTATGATTTCCTTCCTTCTTCTGGCTTTAGGCTTCATCTTTTGTTCTTTTTCTAGCTCCTTTAGGTGCAAGGTTAGATTGTTTCTTTGAGATTTTTCATGCCTCTTGAGCTACACTTGTATTGCTATATACTTCCCTCTTAGGACTGCTTTGTTGGACTCCTTTGTTTTCATTTTCATGTTTCCATGTAGTTTTAAATTTTTTCTTTGGTTTTCTGGTTAACCCATTTGCTGTTTGGTAGCATGTTGTTTAACCTGCATGTATTTGTGGTCTTTTCAAATTTTTTTCTAGTTGACTTTTAGTTTTACAGTGTTGTGGTCAGAACAGGTGCATGGTATAATTTCAATCTCTTTGTACTTGTTGAGATCCATTTTGTGATCTTATATGTGATCTATTCTGGAGAATGTTCCCTATTAAGATGAATGTATATTCTGCTGGTTTAGGATGGAATGCTCTGAATATATCTATTAAGTCTATGTAGTCCAGTGTGTCATTCAAAGCCACTGTTTCCTTGTTTTTCTGTTCAGAAGATCTCTCCATTGGTATAAATGGGCTGCTAACATCACCTAGTATTATTGTGTTATCTACTAGGTTGTTTTATGTTTGTTATTAATTGTTTTATATATGTAGGTGGTCCCATTTGGATGCATACATACTCACATTGCTATTATATCTTTTTGTTGGCTTGTCCCCTTGATGACTATATAGTGCCCTTCTTTGTCTCTTTTAACAGTCTTGTTTTAAAGTCTAGTTTGTTCAATACAAGTATTGCTACTCCAGCTTTCTTTTGAGATCCATTTGTACAATAAATTGTTCTCTGCCCCCTCAATGTCAATTTACAAGTTTCTTTAGGTCTAAAATGAGTCTCTTGTAGGCAGCATATAGATAGGTCTTGTTTTTTTATCCATTTTGACACCTTATGTCTTTTGATTGGAGCAGTTCACTTACATTCAAAGTAATAAGTGGTAGATACAAATCTATTTAGTGTCATTTTATTACCTGTTTTCTCATTGTTTTTGGAGATTTTCTCTGATCCTTTCTTTGTCATTTTTGGTCTCTCCTTTTCACTCAAAGAGTCCCCTCTAATATTTCTTGCATGGCTGGTTTAGTGGTCATGAATGCCTTTAGTTTTTGTTTGTCTGGGAAACTCTTCATTTTTCTTTCTACTCTGATAGCCTTGCTGGATAGAGTATTCTTGGCTGCAGATTTTCCCTATTCAGCACTTTGAATACATCATGCCATTGCCTTCTGGCCTCCTAAGTTTCTGTTAGGAAATTTCCAGCTACCTTTATGGGTGTTTCCTTGTAAGTTAGGGACTTACTTGCTACTTTTAAGATTTTTTTCTTTATCACTATATTTTGCAATTTAATTACAATACATCTTGGTGTTGGCCTCCTTTTGTTGATTTTGATGAGAGTTCTCTGTGCCTCCTGTATCTGGATGTCCATTTCCTTATCCAGATTAGGGAAGTTTTCAGTTATTATTTCTTCAAGTAAATTTTCTGCCCCCTTTTCTCTCTTCTTCTTCTAGGACTCCTATAATATGAATGTTATTAAATTTGATGGAATCACTGATTCCCTAAATCTATTCTTGTGTTGCATAATCCTTCTCTCTTTTGTTCAGTTTCATTCTTTCCTATTATTTTGTGGTCTCGGTCACTAATTCATTCCTCTGCTTCTTCCAGCCTGCTGTTCATTTCATCAGGCCTCTTTCCAATCCTGTTTACTGCATTCTTCATCTCTGATTCTTTTTAACTCTTTTATCTTTGTGTTAAGGGTCTCACTGATGTCTTCTATTCTCAAGCCCAGGGAGTCGCCTTAGGATTATTATTTTAAATTCTCCAACAGGCATGTTACTTTTATTGGTTTCACTTAGATATCTGGCAGTGGACTTATCTTGTTCTTTCTTTTGGGATCAATTCCTCCATCTTAGCCTTTTGTCTCAGTCTCTGTCTTCTCTGTGTTAGAAAAGCCAATATGTCTCCTGCCCTTGAAAGTAATGGCCTTATGAAGAAGAGGTCAAGTAGTGTCCATATCTTGGTGCTTCCGGGGGTGTCTGGTGTGTGGTGCGTGTACTCTGCTGTTGTGTTTTGGCTGCTCTATCCTCAGGCCAGTCATCTGCATAGGCTCTTCTTGCCTACTGTGGGCAGTGTTTGGTCCCTGGCCTAAATGTGACAAATTTTAACTAGGTGTGCTCTAGTCTGCTTGTGAAATGAGACCTGACACTAGCTCCACCAGAACTGAGGCCTGGCAAGGCTCTCTGGTTGGGCAACATGGTGGGGGCAGGGTTTTATGCTGGTCTTCTGGGGTAGGAGCCCACTGTGTAGGGACTGAGGCAAGCTTGACTGAGGAGGGCAGCCCCACTAGGATGCAGGGGGTGGGTAGGGCTTGGTATAAGCAAGTTAGGCGGCCAATGTTCATTCTTCACTACTTCCTGCAAGTAGTTCTGGGTTTATATTGAGGGATGGGCAAGGGAAATGGTACCAGCCAGCTCCTTTGTTTCTGGGGAGACAGCTCTGTGAAAGCTGCCTCTCAGGGATACACTCTGAGTGAATACTTTCTCCCCTGTCTACCCCAGGTGTTCCGCAGATCATTGTTTCCATGCTGTCTACCCCTAGGTAGTTTGCCTACCTTTTCTTCAGGAGCAGTAGAGTGCCCTCTGGACCCTATCACAGCCAAGCCTTCTGACCTTTAAAACTCCAGGATTTAAGCCCTGCTGTTTTCAAGAAGTCATGAAATTCAGCCCCTCTTATTTTCCAAGACAATGCCTTTGGGAAAATGTTTTTCTTGTGTGTTCCCATGTGCTTCTCTCTCTCCAGCCTTTCTCCATGACCAGGGCTCCTGCCCCTCTACAGCACTGCCATTTGTTTCTCACCTAAACCACATCTCCACACTTCCTATGTTCTTTGATGTAGTAGTCTCTTCTCTCCCTTTAGTTGTGGAGTTTGTTCTGTCCATCTTCAGGTCAATTTCTGAGGTATTTAGGATGATTTAATAGTTATCTAGTTGTGTTCTTGGGACAAGACAAGGCTAGGAACCTCCTACTCTGCCACCATCTTCCTCTCCTGCCTATTGTCTCAACTTTTAAAAAGTGCAGATTTATTCATTACAGACTTGCTTTTTACTGGATATGCATGGGGAAATTATGTATTATTACTGATATAGAAAGGACTACATCACGAAAACAAAAGCTTAGCCCTGAAATGTAGTTAGCTATTTTCTTTGTCCTATATGTTACCTATTTGTTTATTTGTAGTCTGCCAGGAAACAATTGTGGCTACACTGATTTAACACAGCCAGTCTATTTGTACTGTTCTTCCTTTTAATTATATGCATGTGAAAGCACAGGAAAGAAAGAAATGAAGGATATATTTAACATTTTAGAAGATCACATTTGCTATATCCTCACTAGTAGCAAATTCTCTAAACACTTAACAAAATATTCAATATTGGCACCACATATTTTACAATGTCAATGCTATTTTATTCAGCGCTCTTAATTTGATTGCATCACATAGCAGGTGTTTAGGTTTTATAATACTTTGCTTTATAAATATGAGTGAGTAGTAAAAAGATTGCTTTAATGAATATTTTTTAGAAATGAATTATTTTGAGATGAATGAATCAAGCAATTATGTTGCAAAGAAACAAATCCTAGCAATTGCAGCCATCTAAATTTTCAGGCAAAATACCTATTATATGAAAAGTAAATGAAGAATGAAATGAAAGCTGTTCTTATCTTGTCATAAATGATCCACTTACACTTCCCAATAACAAGGTGTATTGTCAGAGCATAAATTAAGGGCTATACATTAAGCTATATATTTTATTTATGCTTACTCTTGCAGTTAATATACAATGCTCTCTATTGAGGCATACTAAATGAGAGCATAACAGCAGGAAAGAGTTAACATACCTCCAAATCATGAACAGCTTACTTCTTTCTAGAATAACATGGTACAAACAATATAGCTGGTGTTTAAATAAATACATGCTGCATGGATGAACATGTTACTAAAGAAACCTTTGATTTTCATCAACTGCCATAACATTTATTCCCCATCAGTACTAACTTTAAAATAAGACAGATGAAAATATTCCATAGCTTGAAAGAAACAAAGAAATTTGGTGAATTTTTTGTGTCTTCGTTGTATTAGGAACAGAAACTTCAGAGTCAGAGGCAAGAGAAAAATGTACAGTTCTCTGGAAAACGGCAGAGAACTTCATTCAGTAAGATAACATTAATTTAATATCTTCTGCATGTAAGCACCGGGCAGAAAGCATACTGAAGAACCAAAAAAAACCCGACTAAGTGAAAAATTATAATGTGATACAAAATGTAAGTTGCCTTTCTTCCTTTCACTTCCCTCTCTGCACCAGCCAAATCAAAATTCTCATTTTTCTCTGAATACTTCATACTCTTTCACATTTCTGTATTTACATGATATTTCTTCTGCCTAGATAACTTTTCCCCGACTTTTTGTCTGGCAAACTTCTACTCATCCTGCAAGTCCCAAAGCAAATCCCACCTACATTTCTTGGATCCCTGGATTCATTATTTCCTTCTGCAATCCTCTGGGATTTTAAAAAATCTGTATTATCTTTTAATGACTATTGTCTTATTTACTGGACTGTATACATCTTAGGAGCATGGACTGTGCCTTTTTCATCTTTGTAATTCCCATGGTATCACTATTTGATCATGAATATATAATTGTTAAAATAAGAAATAAAACCAGTAGATGTAAGGAAAAAGTAGAAAGCCAGTAGAGACATTAAAGTTTCAAAGAGATATTTCACAATACCCCATTCCCAACAGCACACCTCCTGGTCTAGTCAACTCAGCTTGCTGATGAGGGATCTCATCCCCTAATTTTATAATGGTATGTAGAAGTAAATCAGAATTCACTGCCTAGAAATTTACTTTAAATTCACTGGAAAATATCCGTTTGCATAAATTAGAAGGTATCTGCACTTCTAACTTCCTGATGTATAGTCATTAGGAAGTGGTAGAAGGGAAGTTTGATATTTGACCTCCTTGGGGAATGTAACCAATTTATTGCTGAATAAACACAGAAAGAATGAATTTAATGTGTTTTTTCCCCAAGAATATGATGCAACACTGTAGTGCTTAAACCCAGAATTGTGGAGGAATTAAAACTCAGCATATGAAGAGATTTACCACAGCTCCATGGTGAGAACATTGAAATAGTCTAAACATATATCTCTGATGCCATCTTTCTTTTTTTTAATTTTTTTTAACGTTTATTCATTTTTTGATAGAGACAGAGCATGAGTGGGGGAGGGGCAGAGAGAGAGGGAGACACAGAATCCGAAGCAGGCTCCAGGCTCTGAACTGACAGCACAGAGCCTGACGCGGGGCTCAAACTCACAGACCGTGAGATCATGACCTTGAGCCGAAGTCAGATGCCAAACCGACTGAGCCACCTAGGTGCCCCTCTGATGTCATCTTTCTAAGTAAGTTTAGGTCAGCAGAGATTGTTAATGACCCAAACTCCAAAGCCTGTAGGTTCAGACTATTTGTGGGTAGAACTGTAATCATCAATCTTATTTCCTTCTTCAAACTGACAGTGCAAAGTTCAGCACGTGAGTGGTTCATCTGTGGAGTTCTGCTTATGAGACGTAACACCCTGAACTCTGACACACCCAATTACTTACTGTTATAAAAGACATGGCAGATAGAGGACTGTTAGATGGTGTGCTCATGTCCAAGCCACTTCCAGTGCACCTTCATGGCCACACTGACTCATATTTGGAGACTAGTATGCAAAACCATGGAGGACTCTTACCTTACCTTGAGTACCATCTTTTATATCCAGCATGATTTCTGTGATCTGATTCTGATAAGGGATAGAGTGCAAGTGCATGCTCGAGTCCAAACTGATTTCTCTGATCTCAGCAATAGGAAAATAAGAAGATCCCCAAACTATCATGTGAAAAATGTCTCAAGACTTTTACAATGCCACTTTCAAAAAATATTTATTCAGTATCCACTATTGCCAGGGATCTGTGGTATACACGAGGTGTGTAATAAGCATAGTTACTTTTGCCACATAGCTTACAATCTAGCAGATGAAACAGACATTAAACTGACAAATATGGAATTACAAAATGAGATGAAGGTTAAAATAATAACAGTAAGGGGCTAATTTTAGAACAGTCAATGGTGAGAGAACAATTAGAATGTCTTTTTGAGGAAATGACAATTAAGGTTAAGACTGAGATGTCTAAGTGGAAGGTAATATTCAATCAATCTGGTTTCACATTGTAATCTTTTTTAGAAACTGTTTTCAGTCAGGTCTTTTTTTTTTTTTTTAAGTAGGCTCCACACCCAATGTGGGGCTTTAACTCATGACCCTGAGGATCAAGAGTCACATGCTCTACCAACTGAGACAGCCAGGCACCCCTCAATCACGTTTTTACTTGCTTATTCTAATGGCTTTTAGTGAAATTTGATATTATTGATGTTTCTTAATGAAAAGTACTCCCCATTGTTTTTCTGACAATTCTTTTGAAGTTATCTTCCCGCTTTTCTGACCACTCCATAAGCCTCCCCTGCAGTTTCCTCTTCTTCCTTCCCAGCCCAAATGTGGAGCTGAGTCCTTTGTTCATTATATTCTACAGGTCCTCCTTGGGTAGATCTGCTCTATCTCTATGGATTCAATCCTTATATCCTAGAGACTCCTAAATCTCTATCTTCAGCCACTTCTCAACCTCCAAATTCATTTGTTCAACTATATGATAAGTATTTCTTCATGGATAACTCAGAGATGTCTCAAATTCAACAAATCTAAAACTCAATTTATATTCCCAGCTAAAACTATTCTTGATACTACTGTCCATCTTCATTATTGCAAAATCACCTACTCTATCTCTGCAGCCAGAGAGCATGGAATCTTTCTCAACTCCCTTTATCTCATCCCTCATATTCACCACATCTTCTCTATTCCTGTTCCACATCCTTAGTTTAAGCCCTACTGGTAGCCTAAGTAGAGTATTTTACACATTACCAAACAGTTCACCTGGTCTTCAGATTATGCCCACTCCATCCCATCCTTTTCACTACCATCAGTTACCTTTTTAAAATAAGTATTTGATCATTCCTACATGGTTTTCCAATATCCACAAAAGAAAGTACAAATCTCTTACCATGATGTTTAGGTACTTTATAGTCTGGGCCTATTCTATATTTTATAGCCTAATCTTCTGCCAATGTTTCCCACGTATTTTTGTCCTCTCAAAAAGTTAACCACAGTTCAAACCTACCAGGTATGCTCTTTATTGTGTGTGCCTGTGTAGGTGTTGTTTTACCTACATGGAAAGCCCTTTGTTCTTATTCTTCCAAACACATGCTCATCTTACTCTAGGATGCTTTTGCAATATGAACCCATCTATCATAGTCAAAGCTAGCTATTTTCTCTTCTGTGTCCTCATAATACTTAGCTTATACTTTTATTTTGGTAATTATACTATAGTATTGTGATTATTTGTGTGCTACTCTCCACCCCTAAGGCTCTTCAAGAGGGCAGGAACTTACATCTGACATACAAGTCCTGGGAGTATTAACTGACAATTGAATTTTTAAGAATTATCTACTCATTTCTTATTAATTATCATCTTAATAGTTAACTACTTATTGAATGCCTACTGTGGGCCAGGCACTGAATTAGGCACTATATAAACACTATCTCATTTGCTTTTCACAACACATCCAAAAGGCAGTTGTTATTATCAACATTTTAAATAAAAAACTAAGGTTGTGATGAAATTACTTGCCCACAAGTGTCAGTAACTGAGCCAAATGTCAATCACAGATGATTATATTACAAGACTCACGTTTTCTTTCTCACTGTAGCTCTAGACCCCTTGCAACTATCTACAAAAATTTAAAATTAAATCCGGTGTCACCTTACCCAACATGGAAAAAAAATGTTCATTTCAGAATATATAATGTGTTATCAGACTCCTGAAGGATTATTTTGACATTGATTTCTCTTGTAATTTGACAAAATAAACCATATAATGTACAATATTCAATTTTTATTGGATGTATACATTTAGAACATTCAAATAATTTGATTATTTTAACAATGATGTTTCTAATAGGATTTCTTAATATTTGTGACACTAAATCAAAACTTTCAGAGGGGAATGGACTTTATAACTGATCATATTCACCTGCATACCCCAAATGATGCTGTCAACACTTCCTTGGTGAGCTCTAACATATGGTTTTGAAGTAACTAAATGTAATGTCACTAGTTGGGTTATAAACCTCTTTAATTTGTAATTTGGCACTATATAATATGCCAAATTTAATGAAGGAGGAAAATACCACTTCTAGTCAGTTGAGAATTAGGAGAGTTATAAATTTTTAAAAAATTAAATTATTTTTAAATAGAGAAGAAAAAAGAAGGGAAGAAACAAGAAAAGGGAAAAAATTTTAAATGAAATAAAACAAGTTTCACTTTCCACCAGTTAATGTCCTTACCAGTGCACACAGAAGATCAACTGCTTCCAAGATCAATTCCTGATGGCCAATGCGGCTGACCCCCAGATCTTCTAGTTCCTGATGTGTAATGCGCAGCAGCTGGTCTCCACTGATCTTCTCCCTCTCGAAGTTCTTAATATACTGCTGCAAACAATCATCAAGACCTGCAAAAGAAAAAATATGGAAGACAAGAATGAAACAAACAGTTTAGCCAAACAAATAGAAAAAATATAATAAGCATTAACTCCTACCAAGTCACAAGTTAACTCCATTTCAACTCTGGACTAGTCCACTTTTTTCCAACCTACATCTTGGCTGCAGGAGGAAAAAAAAAACCACTTCATCATATCCCTAGTTGTTAGGCTCCTATTTGAATTTTACTCAGTAATTACTGGAAATCTTTAAGTCACTTCTTAAGCAGCTCTTTTTGTTGCTTATTTCATAAAGTGTGCTAGTAAGCAGATTGTGCCCACTTCTAAACTTATCTGCACCTCACTCCCCCTTTCTTCTTCAACTCCACTGCAGAGGGAGAGGTAACTTTCTTCCTATATAAGACTGATTGATCTTCCTGTGCTCTGAAATCCCATCTTCTGCCACATTAACATTACTTCAACAATTAAAAAATTAAACACTCTTTATTTCAACCATTTCCTAGCCAATGACTCCTATATTCAAACCTCTGCTATCTTAAAAAACAAAATAAACAAAACAAAAACTTTTCCTTGTTTTCTTTGATCCTGTGTTCCCCACTAGTTTGTTCTTCCCTACACAGCCAAGCCCCTTACCTCCCCTCCTACACCTGCAATAAACTCCCTAATCCACTAACAATTGGATTTCATCCAAATCCAAAAGTGGAATCCAGAGTGGATACATTTTTCAGGATTACTCAGGGCACTTCATAAGTGATTAGCTTGGCTACAGATTGGGTCAGCATCAATCGCCTATGAATTTCATACATATGATACAAATGATGAACAAATGATGAACTGGAGTAACAAGATTACTTCTCTCTAGATTTTTAAGTAAGAGATACCAAGAAAATGAGGCAACTAGCAAAAACTAACAGGTCTTGATTTTAAATCAGGCCATCTAGATTAAATATCGGCCATCTAGATTAAACCAGTTTTATGGTTTTTCTGCTGAGTCACTCACTATCCCCTCCAATTCATCTTCCCCAACATAAAAATTCTTTAAAAAAATTTTAAGTTTATTTATTTATTTTGAGAGACAGAGAGAGAGAGAGTAAGAGAGAGAGAGAGAGAGAGGAAGTGTGAGCAGGGGAGGGGCACACAAAGAGGCAGAGAGAGAGTATACCAAGCAGGCTCTGTGCTAACAGCAGGGCTCAAATTCACAAACCAGGAGCTGAGCTAAAACCAAGAGTCAGACTCTTAACCAATTAAACAACCCAGGTGCCCCTAAAAATTTTTGTCATTTTTTTTCCTCAAAACTTTTCAGTTTCCTCATATTTATCACGGAATAATATCTGAACTCCTGTATATAGTGTTCAAGGCCCTTTCTGATCTGGACCTTGCCTTCCTATACAGACTCCATACTTCCCAATCTCCCACTCTACAGACCTCCATTACAAAAATGTCAACATTGTATTAAATTTTGTTCTCATCTCTGTGTGCCCAATACATAGCCTGGAAATTCCTTGAAGTTTGGCAGTGTATCTTCTAAATGAAAACCCAGGACTGAGCACAGTGACTAACACAGAGTAGGGCTCAATAAGTGTAAAACGAACAAATCAGATGTGTAATTTTATGCTATATCACCTGGTTGGGGAAAATCAGGAACATTTTATTTTACTTTTTTTAAATATGAAATTTATTGCCAAATTGGTTTCCATATAACACCCAGTGCTCATCCCAACAGGTGCCCTCCTCAATGCCCATCACCCACTTTCCCCTCCCTCCCACCCCCCATCAACCTTCAGTTTACTCTCAGTTTTTAAGAGTCTCTTATGGTTTGCCTTCCTCCGGAACATTTTAAATAAGAGCTAAATCTAAAATTAAGAGTGGAGAGAAAGAACATTTGGTACATGGCATTTTGAGGCACTCATGTCTTGATACATTGCAGAATAATATGAGACAAAATGTTATTATTTTGAGTTGATTTTTCTAGATTCTTCTATGTAAAGGAATGATAAAAGACCTCCTAGAGCACCAATGCCACCAACATCATCATTAAGGTTATAGACCAAGTCACATAATATGTGGCAGTGTAGAAATAAGGGAGAGAGGCTTATCTTACATCTCATTAACTGGTGCCTAAGTTAACTATCAAGGCATACTACTCCATAATATAGCATTTTGGCTCCCATATTTAAAATGTAAAATATATGACAAATATACAGCTAGGATATTATAATACAATTATAGTAATCCCACTCTGTGATAATATGCATATTTATAAACCAAAAGGTACTTTTATGTACACTTTTTCTTACTTGAATTACAAATAATTAATGACCTTATAATTTTAGAGTTGTTTTGACTGAAAGGCCAAAATCAACATCTGAAATCTGTATATGCATAAAATATGGCCCAAACAGGGAGGAGGGCACTTGTTGGGATGAGCACTGGGTGTTGTATGGAAACCCATTTGATAATAAATTATATTAAAATAAAAAATAAAAATAAAAGTAAAAACAAACAAAAATATGTGAAAAAAAAGAAAGAAAATATGGCCCCAAAAGCCATCTACAAAAACCACAAAAATCAATACATTATAATATTGGGCTACAGGCCTGAATGTCATGATTCCAGAATCTATACAGCATACATGCAATAATTAAACCTCACTCACTCATACACAATTTTATTTAAAGTGGAACTGTCCCATTTTCAAGAATGAGAAATTCTTTAGTGATCATATGACTAGTCTTCAATACTCTAATATTTATTCACTAGATAAAATGAGACTATATACCAAATTTTAAAAATATTATCTACCCTTTTTTTAAAGCTCTAATGTTGCATGAATTATTTACTCACTTTCCATCAAACTTACTCTTTCTTGTTGACATATTTCAAAATAATTATAAGTAAAATTTATAACCTCTACTTAAAAATTCCTATTCTTCTTAAGAAAACATACAGAAAATAAATTTTGATCCATACTCTAAACCACACAAGTGTACCGTGAAGAAAATTGTGCACTTTTGTCAACTGAAACATTAAACTACATGCATTACTGTGTCTAAAACGACACCCTAAAACCATTAAAAAGAATGCTTGAAATCGTTACTATGACATGTGTCTCTGACTTTTTCAATGAATTACACTGCTTTCCATCATCTTTAGGGAAGAGGAATGAACATAATCATGGATCTAGAAACATGTTCCAAAAATAATGAAACATTTACAAAATGATGACATTTGAGAGATGTCTTAAGGATGTACACATTTCCACTAAATCAACGATATTCCAAAAGATTGAGTAAAATAAATTAATCCAGTATACTGTGGAAGTAGATACGGGAGGTGTAAATTATTACATTTAGTGTTCAAAATATTAAAAACCCACTTAAAATGGTATTAAGAGGATGACTCTATTCCTACTACAGGAAATTTTACTTTATACACCATTTTATACGTAATATATGTGCTCGTATCTATAAACTGAACACTCTCTAATATTTACAGCAAAAAATAAAAATGTAAATTCATTTGTTAGAGTTCTGTTGCCACTATTTACTGTGACGAATAAAGATTGACATATGAAGATTTGTGAGGATTCTGTCCCTTCTGCAAAATAAGGTTAGGAAATTAAAACAAACACATATCAGTCCGATTTCCTTTTGCTTACTCAAATACATGAATGATAATTCGAGGCAGAAGATCCATCTAGCTTTAGTCTACTTTTCAGTCCCCTTATTTTACTTGACACTGCTTTTTTCCCAAGATCACCAATGACCAAAATCACACCAGACTCAATTGCCTCATTTACAATCTCATTCTCCATAAGCAAGTTATTTGTCTATTTCTACAACCATTTTTACAGTCTTAGAACCATCTTAGAAGATTCCCCAATTTAATCTCTTATCTTGTCAGTTAGTGAGAAACATAATTTCTTCATTCAAAATAGCTCTTGCTCTGCCCTTTCATTTCTGATCTCATTGTCACCAGATTACTCATGCTGTACAGCCTGCCCTGATGCCCATCTACTCCCCCTGACACCAGTCTGTTCAGTATATCACTGTCAGATCTCTAAAAACACTCTTTGATCAAGCCATTTCCCGATTCAAAAATATCAAGGACTATTCCTGCCAAAAGGTTAAAATTCAAAAATGTTTAATTTTTAAGGCTTTTTTAAGGGAGAGGTCTTGGATATCATTATCACTTAGCATTCATGTATTAATTGCAACAACTACTACAAGACAATAAAAGCGTTTTATACATTATAAACAGCCAGAAAGTTCATATTACCATGTTTTTATTCTATGCACAAGTAGTATATAATGATAATTGATCCAGCAAAAGACAATTCCCATTTAAGATTTTGTGATACTTCAAGCTCTGACTTCGCTCAGGTCATGATCTCGTGGTTCATGAGTTCGAGCCCCACATCAGGCTCTGTGCTGACAGCTCAGAGCCTGGAGCCTGCTTGGGATTCTGTGTTTTCCTCTCTGTCTGTCCTTCCCCCACTTGTACTCTGTATCTCTGTCTCTGTGTGTGTCTCTCTCTCTCAAAAATAAACTAAAAAAATTTTAAAAATTAAAAAAATAAGATCTTGTAGTACTCCCTAAACCAACTGAAAAGGATGAAATTATATTCAACAGCATGTTGGCACTAAATGACTTTACTGTATTCTAATTATTGGAAAACTCGCTAACCTATGTATGTAATATACAAACTACTTAAAAGATACCCAGAATATTTAATAAATCAAATTCCTGAAGTATTCTAGAAAAATGAAATTTTGCTCTAGAACCTATAAAGTTAAAAATCTGTTTAATAATTCCCATACAGTTCTGGGATGATACAGCCTTATAAATTCTTGATTTAATTCAGAGATGAGCAGCCCATTACTTTTACTTAGTAAATAGAAGTATATTTACTCCTTGATATTCTTTTAATTATACTCCAGTTTATATTTTGTTCACTCAAAAAGAAAATAAGAAAAAATTTTCCTCAAAAACACCTATGCCACTAAACAATTCTAAATTCCAATAAAAAAAGGCAGTAACTATTTTAACAAGTGAGAAACAACATGAATAAGAATAAAAAATGTGGGCAACCATACTTTGAAATACTACCCAGCAATAAAAAAATGATATATACTTGGATGGATCTCAAGGATCTCACTGAGTGAAAATTGCAAATCTTAAAGAAGTTACTCAATGATTTCATTTATAGTACATACTGAAAAAGGCAAAACTATAGCAACAGAAAGGAAATCAGTAGTTGCCAGGGATTGGGAATGTAAAGAGGCTATGACTATGAAGCAGCAGGAGGGAGTTTTTTGGGGGTGAGGAAACTGTTTTGTATCCTGACTGTGGTACTGGTTACATAATTCTATAAATATGTTGAAACTCATACAACCCTAACACCAAAAAACTCAATTTTACTCTGTAAATTAAAAAAAAATTAAATTACAAATGAATTACAGGCTATCAAACATTTGTAAAATACTATTAAACTCAAAATTTAGTTAAAAATTTTTCCTTCTGGCATTTTATCATGGTATTTGATATAAAAGACCCAGACCAGGGAACAATGTTTCTGGCAGTGTATTCAGCAACTATATATTAAGCACCTACTAAGATTAGGGCCGTGCATATTAATGCATTTAACTACCTTTGAAAAGACTGCTTTGCTCTGCTGTCTGGCAGAGCTGAAAGCTATAAACAGAATTCTGAGAAGCTGTATATGACGCAGGGTATGCAGACTGATGCATTAGAAAACCAATCACTGCCTGTTGTCTCTAAAGACGTCTTATAAGGCCAGGCCCCACTCTGCTGATCATTGCCATTTCTACTCTTCTCAGACCTAATTTTTTTCTCTAACAATATAATGCTGTCTTTAAGATACAAACTAAAAAAAATCAAGACTGGGAAACAATATGAAATTGTTCCATTTTGCAAAAATAATTCAGCCTCCTTGCAATCTGTTTCTGGTTCTTCATTTTAAACCAGAGTAGATTTTTAATGCCAGGCAACTTTAAAATGAATTTCAAAGAAATATCTGGTTGAAAATTCCCCTCTTTAGAAAAGACCAACAGAAAGCAAAAATAAAGAAGAAAACTTTATCAGCACTGAAACCAGGAGACATTGCTAACCACCTAAAAGACAGACTAAAGATGCAATGTTACAAAATAAAAAAGGTACTAGAGGAAATCTAGGTTCTGTATCAAACCAGAGTAAGAAACAGTGAAGAAAAAAGACAGATATGTTTGACTACATAAAAATTAAGTTTTTGTTATGACATATCAAAACAGAATATTCACAAAAAATGTACTTAAAATATATCCAGTGATACACTACATGAAGGCCAACTAAAGAGGACAACGTAACCCATGGACATACTATCAAGCTGCTTAAAACTTCTCAGTTTTAAAATACTGATATACGGTAATCTGAGATTGCAACCTGAAAATGTGTGTCACACAAAACAATGTCTGAATGGTTTTATAATTTTGTAATTTTTAAAGTTGTGTACCCCAAACGTGGTAAAGGAGCTGGACAAGCAGTTTTTCTCAAAGTGATTTTCAGGACAGCTTGCAAACAAACTTTTAAATGCTCTTTAAGTAATAAACTCTAAATCTTATACAATTATTCTGCACTTTCATATTTTAATTTTAAAAACAAAGTCTAAAATGATTTTGATGACATGTTCAGTACACAAAGACTGACTGCTTTTATAGTGAGGCTTAAAGCTATTAGATACCTAAGAATTCACATAGAATATTTTTCAAAGATCACACTTTCCCCCTCAAATTAATAGTCCATTTCAGGGGTGCCTGGGTGATTCCGTTGGTTGAGCATCTGACTCTTGATTTCGGCTCGGGTCATGATCCCATGGTCATGAAATTGAGCCCTAGGTCTGGCTCTGTGCTAAATGTGGAGCAAGCCTACTTGAGATTCTCTCTCTCTCTCTCTCTCTCTCTCTCTCTCTCTCTCTCTCTCCTTCAGCCCCTGTTCCCAGCTTGTGCTCTAAAAAAAAAAAAAAAAAAAAAAAGTCCACTACAGAGATGGTTGTAACTAACACTGAAACTATTTGTTTCTTTGCAAGTCTTCACAGTCTTTGCTAATAATAATTTATTAACAGAAAAGTGACTTTAATAAAAAAGGTAGACCAAGCATAAGGAATTAGTTGCAAATCTAGAGATTTGTGAAGTCTTTCATTTTACAACTTAATAGGTAATCATTTTTTATTTGTTTGTTTGTTTAAGGAAGCTTAAGGGCATCTAAGCCTTACATCTTTCATTCTAACATTCAAGAACCTCCAAGTTCAGGCCCCAACCTATTTTTCTAACATTATCTCTAACACATTTATATATCCTATGCTGCAGCCAAAGTCAACAACTCAACTATTTCCTTAATGTGATTATTCCTATTACCCAGAATAATATTTACATATTCTACATACTTAATTGTTGAAATCATGCCAGGTTTTGATCACTGAATCAGGTGGATCTCTCTTCTCTTTATATCTATGGATTTTACACTTATGGCATTTATTTATTACTCACGCTGTTTGTTATAATGTTTGTATTAGTATCTTATTACCCCCAACAGATTATAGAACCCCGAAGGATAGCATCACTGACTCCCTCCATACAGCAATGGGCAGAGCAAGCATCTGATACATATTCAGTCATTCCTTTATTTACTTAATATTTACAGAGGTAATTACTATGTGCTAGGCACTGGGAATCAAATGCCGAACAAAAACTAACATGGCCATTGACTTTATGGAGTTGATATAATACTGAAGGTGACCATTAAACATTAATTATTTGATTGACAAAATAGATGTATAAACACAAGCTATGATAATCGTCATGAAGGAAAAAAATACACAGTGCTATGAGAAAGAAAAAAGTAGACTTAACCATATACTGAGGTGGCAAGTCAAGAATGGAAGGCTTACTTGAGAGATCGATGACTATATTATGATCCACAAGCTTAAAAATGGTTAAAGGAGGAGGAGTGGAAAATTCAACCAACAGAAACAACATATGCAAAGATTGTGTGCTACAAAAAGAAACACCATACATTTGAAAAACTGAAAGAAGTTTCTGTGTCTGAAATGCAGAGATAAGACAATGAAGCAAGAGGGGGTTAGAGAGATGGGCCAGAGGCAACATGATGCAGGATCTTGTAGTCCATGGTCAGAATCCTAACCATGACCCTAAAAGCAATGAGAAGGAACTGAAGGATTTGAAAGAGACAGCATTAAAAGTGTTTTGTGAGCATTACTCCAGCTGTAGTATAGTAAATGAATTGTAGGCTGCCAAGAGAGAGAGGCAGGTTGGATGACATTTTTTTGTTAATTTAAAATTTTTAAAAATGTTAATTTTTTTACTTATGGAGAACACAAGCAGGAGAGGGGCATGGAAAGGGAGAGAGAGAATCCCAAACAGGCTCCACACTGTCAGCTCAGAACCCAATGCAGGGCTTTAACACACAAACCGTGAGATTGTGACCTGAGCTGAAGTCCGAGGCTTAACTGACTGAGCCATCCAGGCACCCCAGGTTGGGTGACATTTGAAATAATCTAATTATCAAAAAGTTGTTGTTCGTCCAAAGATGATGGCAGGAAAGGAAGAGAAGACTGGAAAGAAGATAAAATCATGCAGGAATTGGTGCTGGATTAGATGTGATGGAGGGGAGACCATGGGAAGGAAGATGACACCTACATTTCTGAATTACAGAAATGGATTAATGGTGACATTATTCACAGACAATGGAAATACCACAGAAGTAGTTTAGGGTAGCTGGCTCTCTTCTGGACATTTGGGATTACAGTTCTTTTGAGACAGGCAGGTATCAATGTTGAGGAGTCAGTCAAAAATAAAGGTCTGCTCTGGAGAAGTATATTTAAAAGTTATGGGTATACAAGTATAAAATGGAAGCCATGAGTATTACTGAGACTAAATAGGAAAAAGGAATAGAGTGAAAAGAGGATTTAGAATTGAACCAGAAGACTCCAAAATGGAAACACTTGTTACAGAGAAACCTACAAAGAAAACTAAGGAAGTGCAGCCAGAGAGGAATGAAAAAAAGACATGAAGAAAAGTAGTGTCATGGAATCCAATGGAAGAAAATGTTTCAAGATTGGCAGTAAAGGACAATGGTAAAAACACAACAAACAAACAAACAAACAAACAAACAAACAAACAAATCTTATGGGTCAGATTACTAGAATTCAAAGCCTACCAAGAATTTGACAATTAGGAGATTATCAGTGACTTTAACCAGAAAGTATTGTAATGACACAAATAGAGTGCATAGAAATGTGTCATGTTGGGTCAAAGAGACTATTGTTGTAACAATTTGAGACATGAAGGAAAAAAACCTTTGTGAGATTAAGTAGCTCCCTAAATCTACACAGTACGTAACCGACTGGCAGAGCAAGGATGAAAACCTAGTCCCAGAGGATTCTTAAATCCAATCTGTTTTGACTATATCAGACTTCTTCAAGACTAAAAAAATATATCTTAACAATCAAGCGGATTTATATGCTTGCAAAAAAGAGTAAATTGAGCTCGACTGAAACATACAGTTATCAAAACAAAGAAGGGATAACACAGGACAGTGGCTAGTAAAATCATAATATTCCAGACCTACATGAAAAAGTATTTAAAATTACCAAGGATTGAGGTGTTAAGATGGCAGAATAGTATGGGGACCCAGAGCTTGTTTCATCCCTGAAACACAGCTAGACCAGCATCAAACCATTCTGAACACCTAAGAAATAGATATGAGGATTAACGCAACAATCTGTATAACTGGAGCCAGAGAACTTGGCAGGTATGTGGTGTGGAAAGGTGAATTGGGGGAGAGAAAAGATGTAGAGGGTAGGGAGCCATTTTTGCAGAGAGGGGACAGAGAAAGAAAAGAGAAAGGGGGAGAATGCAGTACATCAGGATCGCACAAGAAAAGCACCCCCCCCCCAAAAAAAAAAGTAGCTGGAGAGAAAGAGTGAAAACACTCGCAGGGGACTGGACAAAATATCTATTTCCCAGAACCATTGATGAGGAGAAAGGAGAGGGTTTCAATACCACCAGGATTCTATAAACAGTGGAGCGCAGAGTCTGAAGGTTTGGAGCTCAGTGTCTAGTGGTGCTCTGGCGAGGAAATAGGTCAAATCCCCAAGAGCAGGCAGCGAGGTATGAGGGGTCTGTGTGCCACACAAGAAGTGGATCCCCTGATTACAGTGCATGTGGTAGAGACCATATGGCTTCCCTGAGGGCAAAAGCTCAGCGGACCCCAGAGAGCAGCCACGTTTACTGATAATGGAACAATGATGCCAAAGGACAACAAATCCTGACACTGGCTCTGTGTTGTGATTTGCCATAAACTCTGGGCCTCTGCCACTGTGCAATCACACAAATGTTTTCTGGGACAAGCTGACACCCAGCCATTGCTCGGTGAGACACTTCCCCAGCTGCAGGGGTCTCTGAAGTGTGGGGTTTTGAAAGATAGTTCCATCTGAGATAAAACCCTGGAGTGAGGTGCCACCTGGAAGGCAGACAGCTTGGACAAGGACAGGGTCGAGGCAGGGAGTGGATGAGGGCCTGAAACAAGGGAGGGGTGCTTGATCGCAGGTCTGTGAAGGTGCAGGGTTCCTTCCTGCGCCAGAAACTAGGAAGTAGGGTGAAGTCATTTTCACTTGTAGCATGCACATGTGTCCCCACACAGAAATCATACCCAGTAAGCCAAGCAGGGCTACCAAGTGGAGAATGGAGCAGTTATGCCAAGCCCTGCCCACTTGTGACCTCCAGGCACATCCCCCAGAAGACGGGTACAAACCCTTTCCACCTGCTTATTAGTCTATGGACTATAGAGTGCTTCAAAGTTTCAGTTCGAGGGGAAACTGGATGTAACTTCATTTGAGTTTCATTCTGTTTGCTGATTGATTTGTTCATTTTCTTTGCTTTTGTTTTTGCTTAAGTTGTTTTTTTCTTTTTCTTTCTTTTCTTTCTCTTTCTTGGATACAGAAAGAGCAAATTCTTTTTTACTTATTTTTATTTTTTTACTATATTTTATTTTATTCTACTTTATTATTTAAAATTCTTTATTAAAAACATTTTTAACCTTTTTTTTTCCTTTCCTTTCTCTTTTTTCTCTATTCTATCAAGCATTTCTCAACAAGTAGACTGAAACACACCTAGGATCTGGCTTCCTTTACTTTGTTTTGTTTTTAATTTTTCAATTTTAATATTTTATTTTATTAATCTTTGTCTTCCTTCAAAATTAAAAGATGGAGGAATTCACACCAAAATAAAGATCAGTAAGAAATGACAGCCAGGAATTTAATCAACACAAATATAATTAAGATGTCAGAACTAGAATTTAAAATGATTATAAGGATACAAGCTGGGGTTGAAAAAAGCATAGAAGACACCAGAGAACCCCTTTCTGCATAGATAAAAGAACTACAGTCTAGTCAGTCCAAAATAAAAAAAATGCTATAACTGAGATGCAATCTTGAACGGATGCCATGACAGCAAAGGTGGACAAAGCAGAGCAGCAACTCAGTGAGAAAGAAGATAAAATTATGGAAAACAATGAAGCAGAAAAAAAGGGACACAAAGGCAAAAGATCATGATAAAAGACTTAGAGAACTCAGTGACTTATTAAAAAGGAGTAACATTCAAATCACAGGAGTTCCAGAAGATGGAGAGAAAATGGGGCAGAAAGTTTATGTGAGCAAATTATGACTGAAAACATACCTAATCTGGGGAAGGACAAAGACATCAAAACACAAGAAGCACAGAGAACTCCCAATGGATTCAACAAAAACCAACAGTCACCAAAACCTATCATAGTCAGATGCACAAAATACAAAGGTAAGGAAAGAATTATAGAAACAGCAATGGAAAAAAGTCTTTCATATACAAGGGAAGACAGATCATGTTCACAGCAGATCTGTCCACAGAAATTTGGCAGGCCAGAAAGGAGGGGTAGGATATATTCAACGTGCTGAATAGGAAAAATATGCAGCCAAGAATTCTTTATCCAGCAAGGCTATCATTCAAATCAGAATGAGAGATAAAGAGTTTCCCAGACAAACAAAAACTAAAGGAGTTTGTAAACACTAAACCAGCACTGCAAGAAATTTTATGGGGGACTCTTTCAGTGGAGAAAACAAAACAAAACAAAACAAAACAAAAAGGACCAAAACCAACAAAGACTAGAAAGGACCACAGAATATCACAGGAAACACCAACTATACAGGCAACACAATGACACTAAATTCCTTTGTATCTTTCAATAATCACGCTAAATGTAAATGAACTAAATGCTCCAATCAAAAGACATAAGGTATCAGAATGTATAAAAAATAAGACCCATCTATATGCTACTTGCAAGACACTCATTTTAGACCTAAGACACCTGCAGATTGAAGGTTTGCAGACTGAGGAGATGGAGCGCCATCTATCATGCTAATGTATGTCAAGAGAAAGCCGAAGTAGCCATACTTATATCAGACAACTATCTCTCTCTCTCTCTTTTTTTTTTTTTTTTTGCATTTTTATTGAATAGTTTTCAGGAAAATAGTACTATTGTTTGCACACAGCAAATCAATATGTGTCAATCACCAGCTTAAATTACACTGTACAATCAGGTACTCAAACTTGGACAAAATAAATATACACCACTGCAGTGACACTTTGCACTAACAACAATGAAGTTTGTTCTCAACAATCATAACATTACTGGGTTTTGTAAGGAAAAATAAGTTGCTGGTTGACAAGTTGAAGGGGGATAAAAATGACATCAGGAATTCAAAAGGTTATTTCAGGTGCCGGTCACCACATTTTAGGCACTCAAGCATAGCAAGGTGATAAACTTCCTCCTTAGCTTCCGCCTTTACTTGTGCCATATGAGATATAAAGGTAAGAGAATGAATAAAGATTATGGGATTTCTTTCAAAAAACTATGTACAAGCTAAGCACAGACTCACTTTAGAAGACAATAAATGAATGCCTCACCAAAAAGGCCACCATGCCAAGTTCCTTTTCACATTCTGCCCAAAAGTATCCATAAAATACTTTCATTTTCCTATTAATATACAAATCAACTGTATTAGTTGTTTCTTCACATTTTATAAGTTGTAAAACAACCAACTTCAGCAAGGTTTTGCTAAAGACAACTTGGCAAAAATAAAGATTTTTTTTACATCTTGTTTTGCAAACTAGGAACAGCAAGATTTTTTAAGAGACCAGGTAAATAACATTGAATTTAGGATGGACAGTCAGATCCAAACTGAAATCAGATAGCCTGGATAGCCCAAAGCATTAACACAAGTTCAAGTGCACAAAAGTAATAAGGCATAGGAAGAAAAAAAAAGATTCTCAGTTAAGTTCAAATAAATGCATGGTGTCAATGGTTATGTTTCAATTTTGTGCTGAGCAAAGTTATCCTCCCAGCTACATCTAATTTCAAAATCCTCTGGGAAGCTATCTAGATAAGCTATATGTTGAAATTATATTCTGATATGGCCATTGGATTTATTTTTTAATTATTATAAAATTATTTACAATAGTGAAGTAGTACAAATATGTATTTTTTCCTCAGGTGCTAACTAGCTAAAAAAGTTAATTTGGGAAGTGGGGGGAAGAAAACCCTATGTATTTGAAATACAATTGGCAATGGAAGCTAATAACCAAAAGAATATATATAAGCTTCCTATCACACAAATATAATTTAACATTCTCCATCTTCTAAGTAAGTATTCACTTTTATTTACTCATGTGACAGTATTTGTAACAACACATTATCATTGAGTAGTGAATAAAAGAATATGAGCCTTACTGGGAAACTGGCATAAAGTCATATATATAGATGGATATATATTTTTTTCTTTTTTTACAAAACAAGAACACTAAAATTAAAGTCACAAAACTCCTACTATGAACTATTAATCTTGAAAAATTCATTTCAGAAAAATATGCCATTTGAATTCTAAAAACACAAGAGTCAAAATCTCAACTGTCATTATTCCCCTAAGAAGCTGCCGAGCAGAAAGAAATCTTAATATTGAAGATTTCATAGGTCATGTTCCAGCCTGGTATGGATGGTTCCATGGCAGAATACTCAAATTTGAAATAATAGTGGTACAAAATCACTACTTGACCCTTTAGATATTGCAGTAAAATCTGGCTGTAGCACCACTGGCTAAAAACTATTACGTCTTGCTGCCCAGACAACTATACTTTAAAACAAAGACTATAACAAGAGATGAAGAAGGGCATCATATCATAATTAAGGGGTCTATCCTCCCAAGAAGACCTAAAAATTGTAAATATTTATGCCCCCAACATGAAAGAACTAAAATATATAAATCAATTAATCACAAACATAAAGAAACTCATTGATAATAATAAGATATTAGTATGGGAGTTAAACACACCACTTATGCCAATGGAGAGAACATCTAAGCAGAAGATCAACAAAGAAACAATGGCTTTGAATGACACACTGGACCGGATGGACTTAACCGACATATTTAGAACATTTCATCCTAAAGCAGCAGAATACACATTCTTCTCCAGTGCACATGGAACATTCTCCAGAATAGGTCACATATTGGGTCACAAATCAGCCTTTAACAGGTACAAATGATCAAGATCATACCATGCATATTTTCAGACCACAACACCATGAAGCTTGAAATCAACTACAAGAAAAAATTTGGAAAGACCACAAATACTTGGAGTTTCAAGAACAGCCTACTAAAGAATAAATGGGTTAACCAAGAAATTAAAGAGGAAATTAAAAAGTACATGGGGCCAACGAAACTGAAAAGATGACAATCCAAAACCTCTGGATGCAGCAAAGGCAGTTGTAAGAGGCAAGTATATAGTAAGGTACGCATTCCTAAAGAAGGAAGAAAGTCTCAAATACCCAACTTAACCTTGCACCTCAAAGAGCTGGAAAAAGAACACCAAATAAAGCCCAAAACCAGAAGAAGGGAAATAATAAAGATTAGAGTGAAATCAATGATATAAAAAAAAACAGTGGAACAGACCAACAAAACCAGGAGCTGGTTCTTTGAAAGAATACACAAAACTGATGATAACCCCCTAGCCAGATTTACCAAAAAGAAAAAGGAAAGGACCCAAATAAATAAAATCACTTATGAAACAGAGATCACAACCAACACCACAGAAATACAATCAATAATAAGAATATTATGAGCAATTATATGGCAACAAATTGGGCAATCTGAAAGAAAAGATAAATTCCTAGAAACATATAAACTACCAAAACTGAAAGAAAAAGAAATAGAAAATTTGAACAGCTCCATAACCAATAAAGAAACTGCATCAGTAATGAAAAATCTCCCAAAAAAGAAGAATCAACAGCTGGATTGCTTCCAAGGGGAATTCTACTAAACATTTAAAGAAGAGTTAATACCTATTCTTTTGAAGCTGTTCCAAAAATAGAAATGAAGAAAACTTCCAAACTCATTCTATGAGGCCAGATAACCTCATAAACCAGATAAAGACCCCACTAAAAAAGGAGAATTACAATCTCCCTGATGAACATGTATGCAAAAATTCTCATCAAGATACTAGCAAACTGAATCCAACAATACATCACAAGAATTATTCACCATGATCAAGTGGGATTTATTCCTGGGCTGCAGGGCTGGTTCAGTATCTACAAATCAATCATGATACACCAAAGTAATACATCACATTAATAAAAGAAAGGATAAGAACCACATGATCCTCTCAATAGATGCTGAAAAAGCATCTGACAAAATATAGCATCCTTTCTTGACAAAAACCGTCAAGAAAGTAGGGATAGAAGGAACATACCCCAATATCATACAGGCCATATATGAAAGGCCCACCGGTAATATCAGCCTCAATGGGGAAAAACTGAGAGCATTCTTCCTAAGGTCAGGAACACGACAGGGATGTCCAATCTCACCACTGTTGTTCCACATAGCGATGGAAGTCCTAGCCTCAGGAATCAGACAACAACAACAACAAAAAAATAAAAGGCATCCAAAATGGCAAGAAAGAAGGGAAACTTTCACTCTTTGCAGATGACAGATATTCTATGTGTAAAACCAGAAACTCCACCAAAAAGCTGCTAGAACTGGTACATGAATTCAGAAAAGTCTCAGAATAGAATTTTTTTAATGTTTATTTTTGACAGAGAGAGAGAGAGAGAGAGACAGAGCATGAGCAGGGGAAGGGCAGAGAGAAAAGGAGATACAGAATCTGAAGCAGGCTCCAGGCTCTGAGCTGTCAGCACAGAGACCGACGTGGGGCTCAAACTCATAGACAGTGAAATCATAACCTGAGCTGAAGTCGGACGCTCAACCGACTGAGCCACCCAGGCACCCCGGAAAGGTCTCAGAATATAAAATTAATACAGAAATCGGTTGCATTTCTATACACCAATAATGAAGCAGCAGAAAGAGAAATCAAGGAATAGATCCCATTTATAATTACACAGAAATCCATAAAATACTTAGGAATAAACCTAACCAAAAGATAAAAGGTCTGTATGCTGAAAACTATAGAAAGCTTATGAAAGAAACTGAAGAAGACACAAAGAAATGGAAAAATATTACATGCTCATGGATTAGAAGACCAAATGTTAAAAAGTTGATAGTACCCAAAGCAATCTACACATTCAATGCAATGCTTAGCGTAATAACAGCAGCATTTTTCACAGAGGTAGTACAAACAATTCTAAAATTTGTATGGAACCAGAAAAGACCCCAAATAGCCAAAGTAATGTTGAAAAAAACGAAAGCTGGAGGCATCACAGTTTGGAACTTCAAGCTGTATTACAAAGCTGTAATCATCAAGACAGTGTGGTATTGGCACAAAAACAGAAACACAGATCAATGAAACAGAATAGAGAACCCAGAAATGGACCCACAAACATATGCCCAACTAATCAGTGATAAAACAGGAAAGAGTATCCAATGGAAAAAAGACAGTCTCGTCAGCAAAGTGTGCTGGGAGAACTGGACAGTGACATACAGAAGAATGAAAGTGTATCTTTTTTTTAAACAATACACAAAAATAAATTTGAAATGGATTAAAGACCTAATGATGTGAAACAGGAAACCATGAAAATCTGACAGGAGAAAACAGGTGACAACCTCTTTGACCTCGGCTACAGCAACTTCTTAGTAGACATGTCTCTAGAGGCAAGGGAAATAAAAACAGAAAGAAACTGCTGGGACCTCATCAAGATAAAAAGCTTCTGCAAAGCAAAGGAAACAATCAACAATACTAAGAGGCAATCGATGGACTAGGAGAAGATATTTGCAAATGACACTGTTGGACAAAAGGTTAGTATCTCAGATCTATAAAGGAAGTATCAAACTCAACACCCAAAAAAATAATTCAGTGAAGAAACTGCCAAAAGATATGAACACTTTTCCAAAGCAGACATCCAGATGGCTATCCAGACCCATCAAAAAATGCTCAACATAACTCATCATCAGGGAAATACAAATCAAAACCACAATGAGATACCGCCTCACACTTGTCAGAATGGCTAAAATGAACAACTCAGGAAACAACAGATGTTGGTGAGGATGCAGGAAAAGGGGAACCCTCTTGCACTGTTGGTGGGAATGCAAACTGGTACAGCCGCTCTGGAAAACAGGATGGAGGTTCCTCAAAAAATTAAAAATAGAACTACCCTATGACCCAGCAATGCCACTACTAGATATTTATCCAAAGGAGTGTGCTGTTTCGAAGGGGCACATTCACCCCAATGTCTATAGCAGCACTTTCAACAATAGCCAAAGTATGGAAAGAGCCCCAGTGTCCATTGCTGATAAATGGATAAGAAAGATGTAGTGTATATATACACACATACATAATGGAATATTACTCAGTGATCAAAAATAATCAAATCTCACTATTTGCAACAACATGGATGGAATTAGAATGTATTATGCTAAGCGAAATAAGTCAGTCAGAGAAAGAAAAATACCATATAATTTCACTCATATGTGGAATTTAAGAAACACCACATATGAACATAGGGGAAGGGAAGGAAAAATAAGATAAAAATAGAGAGGGAGACAAACCATAAGAGACTCTCACAGAGAACAAACAAAATACAGAGAACAAACTGAGGGTTGCTGGAGAAAAGTGGGTGGGGGGATGGGCTAAATGCTGATGGGCATTAAGGAAGGCACTTGTTGGCATGAGCACTGGGTGTTATATGTAAGTTAAGAATCACTAAATTCTACTCCTGAAACCATTATTACACTATATCTTAACTAACTTGGATTTCATAAAAATAAAAAAAATCAAAGAACAAAACAACCAAAAAAAAACTACCAAGGACTGAAAACCATGCTACTATACACTGATGGACTGAACACAATGTACAATACCCGGATGACATCTGATACGAAGTTGCATTCAAATGAATGAAAGGAGAGACAATGAATAACAGTTTTTAGATGTCACTGAAGTCGATGAAATACATGCTGACTTGAGAACTCTTCTTTCCATCTTCCCACGTTCTTCAACGCAAATCACCCACCTCCTACAAGCAAACAGTTGCTCTATAACAAATAGTGTATGAATTTTTTGATGAGGGTGCCCAATAAAACCAAATATAAGAGAAAAGAAGGACAATTTTCTTCTGGGCGTGTTCTCATTTACTCTGTCCTAATTTCTTTTAGATAATGTTAAGCTGGCAATAATCTTCCATTATTTCCAAATGGAAGAATTGATGCTGATTAACAGTAATACCTTTCATTTATTTTTTGGGCTCACCATGTGCCAAAAACTTTTTAGGCACTGTATAAATATTCTCATTTAATCCTTAGAACAATCTTATGAATTACATATTGTTATCTTGATTTTACAGTTTTAGAGACCATATCCAGAATCCCACAGCTTATTAAATAGTAAGGCAGGGTCTAAACCCAAGTCCTTCTGACTCCAAATCCCTGCCCTTACAGCCTACACTAAATTAGAGGAAGTTGGTGAAGGGTGAAAAGGGTTGTTTCCAAACCTCAGAATTGTTCTTAAACTAATCATCTGTACCATACCAAAAGATGTTATGCCAAAAATATTGTTTTCATTTTCCATTTACAACTTTAAATACAATGTTTTACAAAACACTTATTTAAATTACACTTTGCTTCAAAATGGATTTAAGTATGTTGTTTACACAAACACCCACACACAATTCACCAAGGTAACACAAATTAAAAGTAGATGAGAAAAATATGGTTAAAGGAAAATACAATTAGTAATAAACCGGAAGCCAGAAATAATGGTAATACAAGAAATTCATACCAATGAAAAATATTACACTTGTGAAAGTGTGGGAAGTGCTAGAACACTGGTTGTGAGTTAGCTAGAGGCTGATAAAGAGGAAAACAGCAGTAGATACATAGTTAATAACATTCATTAGATAAAAGTAAGCCAGTTTCTCAGAGAAACTCATCCATTCCTATACTGAAACCAAAAAAAAAAAAAAAAAAAAGAGAAAGATTTCTTAAGAAATTCTTGTGTAACATAACGAACACTACCTTCAATAAACAGTTTCAATAAATATATGTTCCCATTGGACTACTTTTTTTTTTGTTGTTGTTCTGTTTTTCTTTGAGAAAGAGAGAGGAAATGCACACAAGCAGGGGAGAGGGGCAGAGAGAGAGAATCTTAAGCAGGCACCACACTTAGCGCAGAGTTCAATCTCAGGACCATGAGATCACGACCTGATGTTTAACCAACTGAACCACCCAGGGACCCCGCCCCCCCACCCCAACACACACATACTGGACTTCCTACAGTGATGCTGAAATATTTTTTCCAATAATTATATTGTATTGTATACCAAATAACAACTCGTTATCATCAAAAATATTTACAGTTTACTGGCTTTAAAGAGGTTTCAATTTATCAACAGAGGTTATAATTCTATAGAGAAAATAGCTAGCAGTGTTTCTCTTTTATAAGGGTAAGAAACAAAGAGGCACAGTGTATTTGAATCATCTTTGGAAAATTGGTAGTTTGTCAAAAGGTGCCTAAAATGTTTTGACGATACATACTATATGTTTATTTAATACAATGGCAATTTGAAATGAAATATTCCTGGGGCGCCCAGCTAGCCTGGTCAGTGGAGCATGTGACTTTTGATTTCAGGGTCATCAGTTCAAGCCCCACAATGGGTGTTAAGTCTACTTAAAAAAATAATAAAATAAAATTAAAGAGTCCTATTGTCATACTTCTTATCTTGAAAGGCATGTTTAAAGATTTTGAATTTAAAAAGTACAAGTGAGGGGTGCCTGGGTGGCTCAGTTGGTTAAGCATCTGACTTCAGTTCAGGTCACAATCTCACAGTTCGTGAGTTTGAGACCCACACTGGGATCTGTGCTGACACCTCAGAACCTAAGCATGCTTCTGTATCTTCCTCTCTCTGTCCCTCCCCCATTTGCACTCTGTCTCTCTCTAAACTAAATGAATATTAAACTAATTTTTAAAAATTAAAAGATAAAAAGTACAAGTCACAGGTAACAAAAAATAGATAAAATGGATTTTATCAAAATTAAAAACTTTTGTCCAGCTAAGGACACTATAAACAGAGAAAAAGGGAATATACAGAATAGGAGAAAATATGTGCAAATCATTAATTTGATAAGGTATTAATATTGAGAAAATACAAAGAATGCATGTAATTTCATTTCAATAGCAATGAAAACAAGCAACTCAACTAAAAATGGCAAAAATATTAAATAGTTACTTCTTCAAAGAAGATACAGATGACAAATAAGCACATGAAAAGATGCTCAAAGCCACCAATCACTAGGGAAATACAAGTCTAAATCACAATAAGATACCATCTCACATCCATTAGGATGGCTACTATCTAAGCAATAACGACAACAGCAAACACACACACGTACACAAACCCAGAAAATTACAAGCATTTGCAAAGATGTGACTAGACTGGAAGGAACACTTGTACAGTGTTAGTGGGAATATAAAATGGTGCAGCCACCAGGTAAACAGTATGGTAGTTACTCAAAACAAAAAAGTTGCAACAGAATGACCATATGAACCACCAATTTCACTTCTCGATGTATATACAAAAGAAATAAAAGCAAGGTCTTGAAAAGATACCTGCACACCTGTGTTCACAGTAACATTATTCACAACTGCCAAAAAGAAGCACCCCCAAGTGTCCACAGACAGACGAATGGACAAACAACATACAGTGTGTATGTGTGTGTGTACATATATAATGAAATATTATTCAGTCTTAAAAAATTAGGAAATTCTGACATATGCTATAACATAGACGAACTGCGAAGTCATTGTGCTAAGTGAAATAAACTAATAATAATTAGTTTATATAATACCTTATATGAGGTACCTGGAATTCACAACTACAGAAAGCAGAATGGTGGTTGTGAGGGGGAATGGGGAGGTATTGTTTAATGGGTAAAGAGTTTTAGTTTTGGAAGATGAAGAGAGTTTTGTGGATAGATGATGGTGATGGCAGCACAGCAATGTGAAAACACTTAAACATCATTGAATAGTACATTTAAAAATTATTGATAATAAGTATGATGTTATGTGTACTTTATAATTAAAATTTTAATGGTAAAAATAGTAAATTATACATATTATACCACAATGAGAAAAGTACAAGTTACCTAATAGCCTAAATTTGCTACTTTCAAATTTTACTTAGACTTAGGCATCTGGGGAAGTATATGGGTATATGAACATCACAAATGTAAATTAGTATTTTATACATGATTATAAATGCTATGTTCAAGGGTAAACAAATTTCTCTGACAGAAACACAACTTTCCTTTTTACTGACTACAAAGAAATCATCAAAGGCAATGATTTACTAAATTCAGTACATCTTACATGGAACCAAAAAAAAAATCTTACACAGAACTTATGAATAGGACATCTCACCCAAACAAATTCATCATGAAAAAATAATTTGCCTAAGGGTGTCTGTCTGGCTCAGTTTGTAGAGAATGCAATTCTTGATCTTAGGGTAGTGAGTTCAAGACCCATATTAGGCATAGAACCTACTTAAAACAAATAATACTTTGCCTAATCACAGTGGGACTTATTAGTAAAGCTGCCATCTTTTTAATTTTTTTCATCTAATGTCTAAACAACATTGTTGAACGTTAAGACATGCCAAAAACTTGTCAGCAAGGTGGGAATTTTAAAACTTATAAAAAACTGTAAATCAGATATACCAAGAGGGAAAAAAAAGAAATTTTGTATCCAAATGCCATCTAGAAAAATTGTGAAGGAACAGTAGCACAAAGGATTAATCAGTCATCTTTGTCTGAATGCTAGGACAGAGTCCCTTCCTCCAGGGAGGAAATGCCCATGGGTAGAAGGAGGTTGTCTCTCATGGGGAGTGAGAAGGGGCGGTAGAGTTGGGTGATGGGGATAACTCTTGAGTCATGTAATTGAAAAGAGCAAAACTTTATGATTCAACCTTTCTTCTGGAGACACATCTAATCCTGGCTTATTCAGTCCCTGTCATCCCTTAGTACCCTTAATTTCTTCAGATTTTTAAATTTAAAAAAAAAAAATTAAGTGGGCTCCACACACAATGTGGGGTTTGAACTCACGACCCTGAGATCAAGTCGCATGCTCCAACAATTGAGCCAGCTGGGTGCCCCGTGATTTCTTCCTAAATCAGTAACTGTCCATTCCTTATACTTTTACCATAGTACACACCTCCATGTGACTTAGGTCTTACCAGCTAGCTTGCTGAGCTACAGAAGCCCTCCCTTCCTGTCCCCTATTCAAGATATCTACACCACTGATTTTACAATTCCTGATACCAACTTCTATTCATTCATTCAACAAATATCTATCAAATGCTTAGTTATGAGGTAAGCATTATTCTAGGAAGTATGAATAAAATGGCGAGCAGAAACAGATGTAGTCTCTTCCTTCTATGAGCTAGTAGTTTACTGGGAAAAAAGTACAATTAGTAAAGAATCACACAAGTAACCAAAGCAAGTAATCTGAAGGGAAGGAAAGATGCCTGTGCATAGTGCTCCAAAAGCCTGTAATGGGAGGATTTGACCAAATAGGACTGATTAAGAGTAGGTGTTCTGGGAGAAGTATGGCAAGAACTGAGGTCTAGAAAAGAGGGAGTCAATAAGGCAAAGAGGGAGGGAAGAGCATTAGACTCCAGAAACAACAAAGACACAGGGGTAGGAGACAAGATAGAGTGTGAGACACTGAAAGAAAGCCAGGAAGACTAAAGGTTGTGTTCAGAAATGTGTTCTAAAAAGCCCTCTGGTTTTGATGTGTAGAACAGTCACTTGTGGCCAGTTTGCTTTCTTCCATAGAAAGGATCATCTTTGGAGGAAGAGTTAATATGGTGGAGAATTAGGGGGATCCAAAGTTACCTCATCTCTCAAACACAGAAGCATTGAGGCCAGAAGACTAGGAATTCCAGGAATCCAGGCTACAGAGTCACAGAAACATCTGCAGGGGCCCATGGGGAAAACAGGGCCATAGGTACGTGATTGCAAATTGGGAGAGATAAAAAGGGCAGCATAAGCCCAGATGGGAGGGATCCCCTTCTGTGGAGAAATAAAAGGAAGAGAAAGAGAGGCTGTGGAAGTGTAGGATTGTATTTGGACAAGAGAAAAAGCATGGACCACAAAACAGAAAAAATGGAGAAAGAACCAATTTTTTTTTTAATTTTTTTTAATGTTTATTTATTTTTGACAGAGAGACAAAGCCTGAGCAGGGAAGGGGCAGAGAGAGAGGGAGACACAGAATCTGAAGCAGGCTCCAGGATCTGAGCTGTCAGCACAGAGCCTGACACGGGGCTGGAACCCACAGACCACGAGATCGTGACCTGAGCCGAAGTCGGACGCTCAACCGACTGGGCAACCCAGGCGCCCCAAGAAAGAATCAATTTCTAACACGATCCAGAAAGACCCAGGTCTTTCTCCAAACTGGGGCCTGCCTCTCTGTACACGCACCGGGGGCGGGGGAGGGGGAGCCAGCCCCAGCTCAGTAGTGAGCTCAGAGGCGAGGTTGGAGAGAACAGTCCCCTTCCTTGAGTGCTGTGGGAAGAAGGTATACAACCTCTCCAAGGACAAAATCCCTACAGATGCCCACCAGCCAGAGGCTCTCTGTCGGCTGGGTGGAGTGGCTCTATCCCGGATCTGTAGCATGTGGAGTAAGATCCTTTAAGACATCGGGGTTTGAATCCCAGCTGAGTGCCTGGAAGGTGCAGGCGACTGTGGAAAGGACAAACTAGCCTGCTTGCACCTCCAAGGCACTGTGTGGATGACCTGAACAGAGCGGTTTGGGACACCCGGTCAGGAAGGAGGGACTGGGGTGACCCATTTTTATCCCAATCACCAACAAGGCGGGGCTTCAAAGAATGGATAGCAGACCCACAGTAGAGGCAGGACCTACCTACACCAAAACACACCCCTCTGTGCCTGGTAAATGCATATCTACCAGAGCAAGATTGACAGTGACCAAACCAGATGGCCCCTCCTCCAGACCAGTGTAGCCACTAGTTCCAAGGCAACACCAGATATCGGTCCAGCAGTTTTGCATTTTCTGATTTGGTTCTTGAACAGTTCTTACTATTGAACAGTTCTTACACACACACACACACACACACACATATATATATATATATATATATATATATATTTACATATATACACATATACATACATATATACTTACATATATATAGTGTGTATATATATATAGTATACATATATACTATACTATACATAGTATACACTATATATATGTCATTTTACATAGTATACATATACATGTATACTATGTAATTTTATAGTATACATATATATGTAACTCTATAGTATAGTATACATATATACTATACCATATATAGTAAATATATATATATGTATATACATATATATATACACACATATATGTATACATATATATATAATTTCTTTTCTTCCTTTTCTTCCTCTTATTTCTTCCCTTCTCTATTCTGGTTGTTGGTTTGGTTAAGCGGACATTTTTAATCTATTCGTTTATACCTCTTCTATATTTCCTTCTTTATTTTCCTCTCACTTCCTCGATTAAGCCATATAGTTTCCCTGATTCTCTGCCCTGCCAATTTTTTTTCTTTTCTTTTTCCCTGTCCCTATCATTTCTGTCTTTGTATGGGATAAGGCTTCCACCACCACCATCACCACCACCACCACCTTTTAAATTTTTTCCAGGGTTACTCCAATGAACAAATCAAAGCACACCTGGTGGAAGATCCAAACCACAACTATGAGTAGGGAGATAAAGCAACCAGAGTCACAACACAGCACACAACACACTCCAAAAACACATGTTGAAGAGCCAGGCCCTGGCTCTTTGATCCCTATGATCCCTTTTTAATATAGTAGCGCTCACAGGTGCAGGACACATAACAAGCTATTAAAACATGTAAAGGACAGAAAACTAGCCAAAATGACGGAATTGAAGAATTCTCAAAAGAAATTCCAGGAAAAAATGACAGCTAGAAAATTGCTCAAAACAGATATAAACAATATATCTGGTCAAGAATTTAGAATAATAGACATAATATTAATAGCTGGCTTGAAAAAAGCGTAGAAGACAGAGAAACGATTGCTGCAGAGATAAAGGAACTAAGAAATAGTCACAACGAATTAAGAAATGTTGTAAATGAGGTACAAAATAAACTAGATGCAGTGACAGCAAGGATGGAGGAAGCAGACAGGAGAATAAGTGAAAGAGAAGATAAACTTAGGGAAAATGATGAAGCTGAGAAAAAGAGAGATAAGAAAATACTAGAATTTAGTATTTTATTTAGTAAAAATACTAGACTACGAGGGAGAATTAGAGAACTAAGTGATTCAATGGAATGTAATGATATCTGTATCATAGGAGTTCCAGAAGAAGAGAGAGAAAAAGGGGCAGAAGATTTACTTGAACAAATTATAGCTGAGAAGTTCCATAATCTAGGGAAGGAAGCAGACATCCAAATCCAGGAGGTACAGAGAACTCCCTTCAGATTCAACAAGAATAGATCTTCACCACAGCATATCATATTGAAACTGCCAAAATACAAAGATAAAGAGAGAATTCTGAAGGAAGCTAAGGACAAACGGGCCTTAATCTACAAGGGGAGACACAAAGGGTAGCAGCAGACCTGCCCACTGAAACTTGGCAGGCCATAAGGGAGTGGCAGGACAGATTCAATATGCTGAATAGGACAAAAATGCAGCCAAGAATCCTTTATCCAGCAAAGCTGTCATTCAGAATAGAAGGAGAGAGAAAGGCTTTCCCAGGCAAACAAAAAGTGAAGGAGTTCATGACTACCAAACCAGCCCTGCAAGAGATCCTAAGGGGCACTGTGAGTGGAATGCTGCAAAGACTACAAAGGACCAGAGACATCAGCACAAAAACGAAACCTACAGATAATACAATGACACTGACTCCATATCTTTCAATAATCACTCTGAATGTAAATGGACTAAATGCTCCAATCAAAAGATACAGAGTATCAGAACGCATAGGGGCGCCTGGGTGGCTCAGTCGGTTAAGCATCCGACTTCAGCTCAGGTCACGATCTCACGGTCCGTGAGTTCGAGCCCCGCGTCGGGCTCTGGGCTGATGGCTCAGAGCCTGGAGCCTGCTTCCAATTCTGTGTCTCCCTCTCTCTCTGCCCCTCCCCCGTTCATGCTGTGTCTCTCTCTGTCTCAAAAATAAATAAACGTTAAAAAAAAATTAAAAAAAAAAAGAACGCATAAAAAAACAAGATCCATCTATATGCTGTCTACAAGAGACTTCGTTTTAGACTTGAGGACACCTTCAGATTAAAAGTGAGGGGGGGATGGAGAACAATCTATCATGTTATGGAAGTCAAAAGTAGCCATACTTATATCAGACAAACTAGATTTTGAACTAAAGGCTGTAACAAGACATGCAGGAGGACACTATATCATAATTATGGGGTCTATTCATGAAGAAGAGCTAACAATTGTAAATGTTGATGACCCCAACTTGGAACAACGAAATATACACATCAATCAATCACAAACATAAGCAATCTTACTGAAAAGAATATGGTAATTGCAGGGGACTTTAATACTCCACTTACAACAATGGATGGATCATCTAGGCAGAAAATCAATAAACAAACAATGGCCTTGAATGATATACTGGACCAGATGGACTTGACAGATATATTCAGAACTTTTTATCCAAAAGCAGCAGAATACACATTCTTCTCGAGTGTACATGGAACATTCTCCAAGATAGATCACATAGTGGGTCACAAAACAGCCTTCAATAAACATAAAAAACTGAGATCATACTATACATATTTTCAGATCACAACACTATAAAACTTGACATCAACCACAAGAAAAAACTTGGGAAGCCTCTAAACGCATGGAGGTTAAAGAATCCTACTAAAGAAAGAATGGGTTAACCAGGCAATTAAAGAAAAAAATTAAAAAATATATGGAAGTATATGAAAATAAAAACACAACAGCCCAAACCCTTTGGGATGCAGCAAAGACAGTCCTAAGAGGAAAATACATTGCAATCCAGACTATCTCAAGAAACAAGAAAAATCCTAAATACAAAACCTAACTGCACACCTAAAGGAATTAGAAGCAGTACAGTAAAGAAAACACAAAGACAGCAGAAGAAGAGAAATAATAAAGATTAGAGCATAAATAAACAATACAGAATTAAAAACATAGTAGAACAGATCAATGAATCTAAGAGCTGGTGTTTTGAAAAAATAAACAAAATTGATAAACCCCTAGCCAGACTTCTCAAAAAGAAGAGAACCCAAAGAGATAAAATCATGAATAAAAGAAGAGTGATCACAACCAACACCACAGAGATACAAACAATTATTAGAGAATACTATTTGAAATGATATGCCAACAAACTGGACAGCCTAGAAGAAATGGACAGATTCCACACACTACCAAAACTCAAATGGGAAGAAACAGAAAATTTGAACAGACCTATAGCCAGCCAAGATATTGAATCAGTTATCAAAAGTCTCCCAACAAATAAGAGTCCTGGGCTAGATGGCTTCCCAGGGGAATTCTACCAGACATTTAAAGCAGAGTTAATATGTATCCTTTTAAAGCTGTTCCAAAAAATAGAAGCATAAGGAAAGCTTCTGGACTCATTCTATGAAGCCAGCATTACCTTGATTCCCAAGCCAGAGACCCCACCAAAAAGGAGAATTACAGGCCAATATCCCTGATGAACATGGATATAAATTTCTCAACAAGATACTAGAAAATAGAATTTAACAGTATATTAAAAGAATTATTCAGCACGACCAAGTGGCATTCATTCCTGGGCTGCAGGGCTGGTTCAATATTCACAAATCAATCAATGTGATACATCACATTAACAGAAGAAAGGATAAGAACCATATGATCCTGTCAATAGATGCAGAAAAAGCATTTGACAAAATACAGCATCCTTTCTTAATAAAACCCTCAAGAAAGTCAGGATAGAAGGAACATACTTAAACATCATAAAAGCCATTTATGAAAAGCCCACAGCTAGTATCATCCTCAATGGGGAAAAACTGAGAGCCTTCCCCCTGACATCAGGAACATGACAGGCATGTCCGCTCTCACCATTGTTGGTTAATATGGTGTTGGAAATCCTAGCCTCAGTAATCAGACAACAAAATGAAATAAAATGCATCCAAATTGGGAAAAAAGAAACCAAACTTTCACTTTTTGCAGATGACATGACATGGAAAACCTGAAAGACTCCACCAAAAAGCTGCGAGAACTGATAAATGAATTCAGCAAAGTCTCAGGATACAAATCAATGTACAGAAATTGGTGGCATTTCTACACACCAATAATGAAGCAACAGAAAGAGAAGTTAAGAAATCGATACCATTTACAACTGCACCAAGAACCATAAAATACCTAGGAATAAACCTAACCAAATATGTAAAAGATCTGTATGCTGAAAACTATAGAAAACTTATGACAGAAATAGAAGAAGACACAAAGAAATGGAAAAACATTCCATGCTCATCAACTGGAAGAAAAAATATTGTGAAAATGTTAATACTACTCATCTACACATTCAATGCAATCCCAATCAAAATCGCACTTGCATTCTTCACAGAGCTAGAACAAACAATTTGTTTGGATGGATGTTTGTTTGTTTGTTTATATGTTTTGTATTCCAACAAAAAATTTGTATGGAACCACAAAAGACCCCAAATAACAAAGTAATGTTGAAAAAGAAACCCAAAGCAGGAGATATCACAATGCCGGACTTTAATCTCTACTACAAAGCTGTAATCATCAAGACAGTATGGCACTGGCACAAAAACAGACACAAAGACCAATAAAATAGGATACAGAACTGAGAACTGGACTCACAAATGTATAGCCAATTAATATCTGACAAACCAAGAAAGAGTTATCAATGGAAAAAAAGACAGTCTCTTTAGCAAATGGTACTGGGAGAACTGTACAGCAACATGCAGAAGAATGAACCTGGACCACTTTTTTACACCATACAGAAAAATAAACTCAAAAAGACCTAAGTGTAAGACAGGAAACCATCAAAATCCTATAGGAGAAAAGAGGCATAAACCTCTTTGACCTCAGCTGCAGCAACTTCTTATTTGACATGTCTCTGGATAGAAGGGAAATAAAAGCAAAAATGAACTATTGGAACCTCATCAAGATAGAAAAAAACTTCTGTACTGCAAAGCAAACAATCAACAAAACTAAAAGGCAACTGATGGAATGGGAGAAGATATTTGCAAATGACATATCTGATAAAGGGTTAGTATCCAAAATCTATAAAGAACTTACCAAACTCAACACCTGAAAAACAAATAATCCAGTGAAGAAATGGGCAGAAGACATGAATAGACACTTTTTTCAAAGGGGACATCCAGATGACCAACAGACATATGAAAAGATGCTCAGCATTGCTCACATCATCAGGGAAATACAAATCAAAACCACATTGAGATACCACCTCACACCAGTCACAGTGGCTAAAACTAACAACTTAGGAAACATCAGATGTTGGCAAGGATATGGAGAAACGGGAACCCTCTTGCACTGTTGGTGGAAATGCAAACTGGTGCAGCGGCTCAAGAAAAGTGTGGAGGTTCCTCCAAAAATTAAAAAGAGAATTAACCTATGATGCAGCAATAGCACTACTAGGAATTTATCTGAAGGATACAGGAGTGTGCATTCAAGGGGCACCTGTACCCCATGTTCATAGCACTATCAACAATAGCCAAATTATGGAAAGAGTTCAAATCTCCATCAACTGATTAATAAAGAAGATGTGGTTTATATATACAATGGAATACTACTTGCCAATTGGAACGAATGAAATTTTGCCATTTGCAACAATGTGAATGGAACTGGACGGCATTATGCTAAGTGAAATAAGTCAAAGAAAGATATCGTATGTTTTCACTCTTATGTGGAACTTGAGAAACTTAACAGAACATCATGGCACTGGGGGGAAGGTGAAAGACAGTTTCAAATAGAGAGGGTGGCAAACCATAAGAGACTCTTAAATACAGAGAACAAACTGAAGGTTGATGGGGGGGGTGGGGGAGAGGGAAAAATGGGTGATGGGCATTGAGAAGGGCAGCTGTTGGGATGAGCACTGGGTGTTGTATGTAAGCGAGGAATCATGGGAATGTAGTCCTGAAGCCAGGTGGACACTGTATACACTCTATGTTACCTAACTTGACAATGAATTATATAAAAAATAATAATAATAAAATAAAATAAAAAGAAAGGATCATCCTTGGTAAGAACTCATCTTCCTGCTTAGCATCTTCACTTTGTATGCTATTTCAGCTATGTGAGCTGAAGCATAAAGATTTCCCAAACATGTACTTTCTTTGGCCATGTTATTCCTCTGTGCCAATCTATATCACTCTTACTCTTTTCTTGGTAAAAGAAGATAAGGAAGAGACCTACAAGTAGAACCTATTCCATATGTTATGTTGAGCTAAATCCATGGTCTCCTTAAAAACAAATCAAAATCAACAGAAAAATGTGGTAAGAAGATGGGGCATGTTGGTGCCTCAGTCGGTTAAGTGTCTGACTTGGTTTCGTCTCAGGTAATGAGCTTGAGGTTCGTGGGTTCAAACTCTGCACGGGCTCCGTACCGTCTACTTTGGATTTTCTCTTTCTCTCACTCTCTCTCTGCTTCTCCCCTGCTCATGTTCTCTCTCTCTCTCAAAATAAATAAATAGACCTAAATAATTTTTAATTAAAAAAAAGAAAAATGTGATAAGAAGGTTGAAACATCTTTTAAACTGGTGATTTTAGAAAAACGGTATGGCAATAGCTAAAAACTGCTTTTAGAAGTTGCACTAGATAATTTTAACTCAGACACAGGCAACTCATGAATTCTGACTGAAATAACTTCCACAAAAGAAAACTAGCATAAAAGTGACTATAAAAACAAAGGGTACTATCCACTATTAAACCTAATTTCAATACATCTCCTATGACTGTTCCTTAATACAAGACAAATCTTTTTCAGCATTTCATATCCATTGTTTGGAGCCTCCTATTACACACACACACACACACACACACACACACACACACACACACACACACACTTTCCCACTATAAAACAATGTCAGCATTATTAACCAATATTTTCACAGGATCAAGCAAAAAAGAAACCTTTGGCGTTTTAAAATCTTTATGTCTCCTAAAACTGGTTCTAAAATACTAGGCCCAATTTAATTTTCAGTCAACATGTATTTTCCACCTAATATTTTTGTATCGCTTAGTTTTACTTAATATTAAAATTAAAAGCTATGAATTTTGGCCTTCTAACACAAAGTTAAGATGTTTTCATAAGGATTTATTTTCAAGATAAAAGGAATCCTACATTTATTCCATAGCCATTTCTAGGTTGTCTAATAAAAACATAAGTGGTGATATTGAATTTTATATTCATTTTTCTTCACGTGTCAGAATCAATGTGTAATAGCATATAGTTATATTAAAAGCCAAATAATTTTTATTAGCCTATGATGTAAATTTTATTTGACCTAGGAAAACAGGCTATATGGAGGGGCTGACTTTTCCCCCAAAATTCCTAAGATGTTTTCAAAATGTTTCTAATAATTATAATTCAAAACAACACCAGTTTTCCACTGCTTCTCAAGTTTCATGTGCACACAAAACACCTGAGGATCTGATTAAAATGTAGATTTGATTCAGTTGGTCTGGCATGGGGCCTGAGATTTGTGTTTCCAACAAGCTCCCAAGTAACAATGGGCATTACCAGAGAGCAATGCTTGTCAGAAACAAAAAGAAACTTGATTTTTTCCTACAAGTGATGAGGTCATGATGAAACAAAACAATTATGATGATTGATAATACACATAGACACAAGTAGGTTTATGTTGCTAAATATCTAGCCAAATTCATTATGGGCTTACCAGTCCCAATTTGGATACACATTTATAAAGATACCCAAGGATCAACAAATATTCATTATAAATTTATAAACCACAGAAAAACAAATTTGTCAAACCATAAACTAGGCATATTATGTTAACTAAGTGGAAAGAAAAAAGGCTATTCCAAACTAATTGTAATTATACTTATTTAAATAAACCCTTAATTGCATGTTTTCAGGATATACATTTAGAAAACTTCCTAATTTTCCAAAATGTGAAGCCCAAGGAAAAATTCATCAGCTTAAAAGAGCACAATTAGTCTCATCCATAACAACTGTTATCAATTAGAAAAGAGTGTGTGGTGGAAGTACTTCAAAATAAAGGAAAAGAAACCACAAACAATACAAACTCATGTTCCTTATCATTAAGCATTTCTCAAAGAGCTCCTAAAATGGGAGAATCTTCTAATATTGCTCATAATTCCTCTCTGCTCAGTAAAATCCTCCTTCACTATGATAGCTGTCACCAAACTGGAAAAGGGTATGAGCAGGCATTGCTTTCTCTGTGTTCCCTCCAGATGTCAAATTCCTTTGTGTGGGTCAGAATCAGAAGTACTGGAAAAGTAGAAAGGAGAAAAAAGTTCTAAAGACACGCATATGAATCAGAAAAAAAGTGGGCAAGGGAGGGCTCCAGGGCCTTGACTAAAACTGTGTCAAATCATTTGACAGGCGCACTTTTAAAAAAATTTTGCACTCACTCCTTACTGAAGAGACAACATTGCTTCTCTAGTCACAAATTAACCTCCATAACATCTGTTTCTTAGCAGATTGCAAGACCTTGCCAGGAATTTAAGAATTAACTTTTAGGTGACATTTGCAAAGTTCCAAGTCATAATTTAATCCTAGATCCATATTGTTGTCAATCTAACAGTTAATGGAGTTTAATGTCCTTGTGATTCTCTTCATTAAATTACTGTTGAAAAGCCTAGTTTCATAGACAGCGGTTTATAAAAAAAGAAATACATGGACATCATCTTCACTCAGTTCTGAGAATTTAAAAACTGTCTAACATGCAATGTAATTTAAGATCACTAGATAGGAGAAGACAGTTTTTAAAAAATTACCTCCACAAGACACAAAGCATAAACAATTATCTCTTCAAGGGAAAGACAACTAAGAAAGAAAAAAAAGGAGTGTGGGGGTTGGGGAAGTTTGGGCAAGGGCAAAAAACCCAATACATGTAATGACTTCATATTATGCAAAGTGCTACCCCAAAACTTCTGAGCTAGGACCAACAAGAGCATATTCACTCACACTCCAATGAGACTCTGGTGTATGCCTGAAAGCAGCTGTGCGAACAATCTTTCATCAAGCTTGTATTTCAATTCAGTCTCAAGTCTCTCCATTGGTGAATTTCAATGGAAAGATCCTGAGGGATTCAAGATTTGCACGTATATAAATATACTACCATTGACTGCATCACAGGCTTATATTCTCAACAGCTGTATGTCAACCTGTGAAAGGAGCTAAGCACTTACCAAGTCATCTAGAGTAGCCACAAACTAAGAGCTATTTCCTGCACTGTTTTGCAAATGTTATAAATATAAAAAGTAAAAGTGTAATAAGCACTACAAATAATCCAAGTGAAAGATATGAAAATATTGGTAGATATTTCTAAGTGTGTAGGATTAATATTGTCTATTTTAATTTTACAGTTGAGTCAAAACTGCTCCTTTCCCAAAGGCAATAGTTCACTATTCATAACCTTTAACAGCAGGCTACTGAATTGAAGGTGTTTTTCCAGAAATGGAAAGCTTTTGGAAGGAACCTAGAGTGAATAAGAATTTCACATTTGAATAAAGAAAATATGAAATATATTAAAATATATAACAACGCAAGAAAACCTACAATTAATTTTTATTGTCAGCAGTCTCCTAGGAAACATGTTCTCTTTAGTTACAGCATCAGAGATTAGAAGTCATTTAGGAAGAGTGTGATTCATTCAATAATGATAAAGACAACTTTAAATTCTTGTGAAAATTTTGGACACCTCTATTTATGAACAAAGCACACTGATCCTGACCTCCCAGAGCTGTAAGTCAAAAAAAGGGTAAAGAATTCAAAATGAAAATGTGCATTTCTATTCAAAACTGAGTCATGTCATCCCAGCAAAGCATTATATAGAAAAAGAGCTGATTTCATTACTTTTCATGGCAATCTTTAACTTTGTCAAAAAGGAGGAAAACCAACCAAAATTATTTCTGCTTGAATAGCAGGGGCATGTAGTTGGTGATATCTTGCAAGAACACAGCAGTGGTGAAAAAAAGAAACTAAAAATTATAAAAGCCTACCATAGGAAACAGAGTGGAACTAATCTGGAGAAATTGGTCTTCTGCAGCAAAATATGGTTTATACTGTGAGTCTATCACAACTACTCCAATGCTTTACTATGACATCTTTTCTCCAATACATACACTGTATTCCAGCCTTGAGGTTAACTAGTTCAAACTTAGGCAGATACTAACACCTAAATATTGGTGCTAAATTAGGGGCATTTCTTCTGAAGTAAGATTTATTTATTTATCATACATTTCAAGCTTCTAATCATTTTTAAGAGTACAATGTTAACTACAATTTTACATTTGTTTCAAAATATCTTACAAGTCTTAAATTTATTTTAGAAATAATAAAGTTCTAAACCATGTTTCACAACTAAAAGTCTCAGCAGAGTCCATCAAACGGAAAAAGAGTACTGTTACTCTATGACCATGATCTAGTAAAGTTACAAAATCTAAAAGGGTTACAATGAGGAGCAGAAGCAATGACACTTTTCAATTTATGGTTCTTACACAGTGTGATTATTAGGGAAAAAATGGAGGATAATACAGACAACACTTCGCTTTTCTTATTTTTATTTAAAATCTTTTTTAATGTTTACTTATTTTTGAGAGACAGAGACACAGAGCATGAGCAGGGGCAAAGAGAGAGGGAGACACAGAAGCAGGTTCCAGGCTCTGAGCTGTCAGCACAGAGCCGATGCGGGGCTTGAACCCATGAACTGTGAGATCATGATCTGAGCCGAAGTCGGATGCTTAACCGACTGAGCCACCCAGGTGCCCCTCACTTTTCTTTTTTAAAAGCAGGTCTTACGTTAGCAATAAGATTAATATTCCTCACATATTTAGAAGACCTCAAGAAGATTGCAAGCTTGGACTTGAAATCACCAATTCTATAAACTGAAGAAAGACATAATACTGACTCTTCTACTCCCATGTCTTCTTTCTTCTTGCCTTGAAACAAAAGAATAGAGAGAGGGGTCCAATGGTCTCAGTTCTGCCCTTACTCTCAGAAGCTTGCTTTATGAATTTCCAGAGGAATACAAAAAACAGTTTTCAGAAACTTTGCACATAATAATGGGGGCACATAGTTAGGGGCCCTAATGGTTCAATTATTTAAATATTAATGATACCATCAATACATATAAACTGAAATGAACTCAAAATAGAATTGTTTTACAGCTAAAATTGCATTTTTATCATAAAATCTGAAAGCCAGTTACTTGATAAACTAAGTGAAAATATGTATAAATCATCCTCAACGTAAATTTGCTTCCTAGGAGATAGGAAGCAAATTCCTTAACTGTCAGAGACCATTAATGATCATTTCCTTAAACTTTTCTAAATCAATTGTTAGGATTTATATATGGGATATTTTTTAATTAGAAAACTTATTTATAAACTTAAATTTAACATATCAATTAACCAGACCTTGTCAAATCAGAGGCACAATTAGAACAATTCAGAATCATACAATCAATATAAAAATGAAACTCAAAAAGTATTCTAAGGACAAGAATATTCAACATTGAGCAGTGGCCCTAGCCAAACACAAAAAGGAAAAAAAATAAGAGTTACAGACAGTATGAGAAAAAACTATCAACTACTTAGAAAATTCAAGAAAATCAACTGCAAAACTATTAGACTAATCAACAAGTTTATTAAAGTGACCAAATATAAGACCAGTATACAATAATTTTCCTAACCCACAGCAAAACCAATTAGAAAATATAATGAAAAAAATTCCATTGACAATAGAAATAAAAATAAGCTACATAAGAATAAACTTAAGAAGAAATGTAGAAGACATTTTCTAAGTTTATTTATCAAGAGAGAGAGAGAGAGAGAGAGAGAACAGGCAAGGGAGGGGCAGTGATGGAGGGGGACAGAGGACCAGAAGCAGGCTCTGCGCTGACAGCAGAGAGCCTAATACGGGGTTCAAACTGCAAGATGATGACCTGAGCCATGACCTGAGCCAAAGTTGACACTTAATCGACTGAGACACCCAGGCAATGCAGGAGACATTTATTTTTTAAAAAGCTATCAAATTTCACTGAAGACTATAAAATAAGATCCAAGTAAACAGAGAACACATACATTCCTGGATGTGAAAACTCAATAGCAAATGGGATATGAATTTTCCCCAAATTAACCAAAATATGGGTTGGGGGGAAGCCTGCCATTCAGACAGCAAATGTTCTATAAAGCAACATTAACTGCACTGAAAGAAAACAGATAAATGAAACAAAATGAGAACCCATAAACAGACCTATCCATATGAATTTTAGTTCACATGATTGAGATTTATCATTTTAATTTCTTATAAAGTTGGCAATTAAAATAAATGGGAGGAAAAGAAAGACTATCCTATCAAGTTGTGTTTGAACAAAGGGCTATCCATTTGGTAAAAATATAAAGTCAGACCCCCTACTTTATGTATTGTACTTTTTAAATTTTTTTCATATTGAAAAGCTAAATTAAGGTTCAAAAAAATGAATGTAGTGGAATAATATATAGAAAAAGATTTAAGAATAGTGGAATGGAAAAGGTCTTCCTAAGCAAGATACAAGACCGAGCTGTCATAAAAAGGGGAAAATAATGACAGATACAGCTACGTTAAAATTTAGTATTTTTCTAATGAAAGATACTTAGGGGACTTTTTCAACTACACACATGAGCCCTAGCTTCGGACAAAAATCTCATCTTCCCTTTCTCCCTTTAGTCCTTTAAGAAGCTAAGCTTCAGCGAGAACTGTTTTTTTTTTTTTTTAGAACTGTTGCATGTTGCATTTTGATCCCAGAATCAGTCTTTTTTTTTTTTTTTTTCTTTCAAAGCAGACTCTGTGAAAGGTTAGTGATTAAGTGCACGGATTCTTTAACTAATTAAGCTAATCTTGCAATCTAGTTGACTTTACGAACATGTTGCTGTATGTTTTCTATTTATGAATATAGAAGCTACCAAGAAGGACCCTACATGGGGGGTGCCTGGCTGGCTCAGTTGGTGGAGCAAGTGACTCTTAATCTTGGGGTTGTAAGTTTGAGTGTCACATTGGGTGGAGAGAGTACTTAAAAAAATAGTCTAAAAAAAAAAAAAAAGAAAGACCCTATGTGGAATAGTATGTTACATAATGCTATTTTCTACAGGCAGTGAAAATGTACCACAGTTTAACCTTTGTTATGACAAGCGGCATGTGGTTTAAGTAAAATATAGCAACTAAGCAGCTTTATTCTTTACAGCATAAAGAATGGAAAGTCATATACTGGAGTCAATATAATGACCCTTACTTAGGATATGATTCTACATTTAATTTTAGATATTTAATAAGACAAGCTATGGGACTACATATACCATTTTTGTATTTCTAGAGCAGAACTTAGCTCACAGAAGGCACTTAATACATATTTGCATAATGAATATTTCTTCTGCTTTATTTTAAAATTCAACACAGATTTCAACTAAATTTTATCTACGATTTTCTCCTTCTGAAACCTTTATGTACTGAACAATCACCAGTTAACTCCTTTTTAGAATTCAACTTTATACTCATTAGCCACAGTCCCATAATTTAACATACATTCCCTGTCTCACCATCATGGAATATGAGTTCTGAGTTGCCTTTGATATTTTATGTTAGAAAAGCTGACACCAGGGGCACTTGGGTGGCTCATTCGGCTAAGTGTCCCACTTCAGCCCAGGTCATGATCTTGTTCCTGAGTTCAAGCCCCACATTGGGCTCTGTGCTGATAGCTCAGAGCCTGGAGCCTGCTTCAGATTCTGTGTCCCCCTCTCTCTCTGCCCCACCCCTGCTTGTGCTCTGTCTCTCTCTGTTGTTCAGAAATGAATAAACATTCAAAAAAATTTTAGAAAAGCTGACACCAAAGTTCATGTAAAAAAAAAAAAAACAGTGTAGAATTGCTAATGTATGCAAACCTATGTTGGTCATTGGGAGTGAGTCTAATTTTAAATTAGTACCAGTATGAATTCAGTTTTGGTAGTGATGTTTAAAAAAATAAAATACATGTACTGGGTTATAAGATTCAGAATACTGAAGGAGAACAGATTTCCACCATGTCTGTTACCTGACAAGGATGACATCTGCAAAATGAGGGGGAAAATGTCCAATTTTAAGAGAAAATTTTCCTAATATATGGAAATTTTCATTAAAAATGAAGACTGAGGTAAAATCTTGGTTTTTTTCTAGTACTTTCGTGCTTTCCTCTTTTACATTTAGATTCTTCATTCATTTGGAAGTTATTATTGTGAATGGTATGAGGTATGAATCTAATTTTACCTTTAACATATAGTAAATTTCTGTGTGTTTGGGTCTAGTTTAGGTTTTCCATTCTATTCCACTGGTATATTTGTTTATTCGTGTGGCAGCACCCTGCTATTTTTATTATAGGAGCTTTATAATGTTTTAATGTCTGGTAAAACTAATCCCCTTACAGTTTTTCTTTTTCAGTGTTTTCCTACCTCTCCTTTTTCTTTATAGGTTTGAGAGGTTTATAGGTTTGATGATTGATATACTCAATTATAAGCTTAAGGATTCAACAGATTAATTTAAGAATTATGTCCTAGGGGCGCCTGTGTGGTTCAGTCAGTTAAGTGTCCAATTTTGGCTCAGGTCATGATCACACGGTTCGTGGGTTCAAGCCCTACACTGGGATCTGTGTTGACAGCTCAGAGCCTGGAACCTGCTTCTGATTCTGTGCTCCTTCTCTCTCTGCCCTTCCCTTGATCACACTCTGTCTCTCTCAAAAACAAACATTTAAAAAAGAAGAAAAAAAAAGAATTATGCCCTAATCATAAACTAAACATAAACTAAGCACAAAAAATTAAATTGTTAAATAAATATGAAAATTTCACTGTCTACTATATTAGCATGATCTTCTAGTATTTAAGAGCTAACTAACTGTCAATTATTTTCATGTTCTGGGATACCAAAAAATGTACTTTTATTTGTAAAATGTTATAGTATAATCTATATGTTCATTTTCCATTAAAATTTCAGATTAGTTGCTAGATTAAAAACAAAATTATACCAACATTGTTTTCTTTAAAAATATTAAATCTGTTAAGTATCATTAAAATTCAAATATAGCCTTTGGCATAAGCATTTACCTAATTTAAGTATGGACTTATGCAAAATCATTCTAAAATATAAATGATTTATTTGTATTTTCTCAATTTTACTGGAAAAGCAAAATCAATAATTTTATGAAGTTTCCTTTACTTAGCCGAAGACATTCAAGTTGTGCAGTTGTGCAGTGCAAAACCTGCACAACCATATACAGTATAGTAAAAAGCTACACAACTGAATGCAGCAGCCATGTGTTTGCCTTTTTTCTGTTATCAGAGTAAAAAAAAGCACTTCTTCAAATGCAGCAGGGTGTCAGAGAATTCAACTCAATTCTGACACTACCCAGAGTGTGTAAGAGATAGCATCAGTTTCCACATGTAAAGGGCTTAGTCTCACAAGACCACTTTCTACTTCAGAGGCTAACTGCAAACCCAGTTTGTTGTTAGCGGTGCTTCTGGCTGAGCAGTTACAAATTGGATGTTCCAAAAATTCCCTGTAAATCAGGATGCCAATCCCAAATCCAGGTTGTTACCTCTACTTCTGATCAACTGTCTATAAATTGGAGATTCCCATGACCGCCATTATCCTTGGGTTTGATTAATTTTCTACAGTGGTTCACAGAACTATAGAGACATTTTACTTACTAGATTACCGCTTTATTACAACTCAGGAAAAGCCAGATGGAAAAAACGCCTAGGACAGAGTATGGGGAAAGGGCACGGAGCTTCCTTCTTATCCCTGAGCTGGCCACTTTTCCCAAATCTCCACGAATTTAAAACCCCAAAAAAGTTCTCCAAACTCTGTCCGTTCAGATTTTTATGGAAGCTTCATTACATAGGCAGGGTTGATCAAAACACTGGCCACTATTGGTTGAACTCATCTCAAACCCTCTCCCCTTCCAAGAAGTCGGGGGGTGGGTCTGAAAGTTCCAACTCTCCAATCACATGGTTGGGGGTCCACTGGCAACCAGCTCCCATCCTTAGGTGTGGACCAATTCAGCTCATTAACATAACAAGACACCTTTAACACTCTCATGGCTTAGGAAATTACAAGGGTTTTAGGAGCTCTAGGTACTAAAATGAAGGAAGAGCGAATACAGATTTCTAACTGTAACACACTTTCTGAACCCACAAGTGATTTGTCTGGCTTTGAAAAAAGTCAAAATGAATTATCTCTGAGCCAGATATTAGGAGCTCATACCATCACCATTTTGATTAAATGTTTGCAGTTAGATAAATATCAATAAACAGGAACATATATTATTTCCAGTTTTAAAACCCTATGTTTCTGACCATACACATAGAACCTCAAAAGGTTACTTACTATCTGCTTTTATAAATTTCAGCTATTCTAAGACTATCCTTTTAGTGGACTGTCTGGCCTTCTGACTGTTTCCTGATCATTTAACCAAGTTTTCCAAACATACTCATTCTAATACTATTAGTATTGATAACATCCAGGCTTGTAATGGAATTCCTAACTTAACTAATCACTGCTCATAAAAGATACATCTTGCCAAAAGGAACAAGCTTGAACAGGTATAGCTGTATGTTTCAATTCTAGGGTGTTCTTAAAAAGCAGAACTAAAAGATTTAAAAACTTATTTGCATTCTTGTACTGCTGCAAAATACTTGTAAAGACCTAAGGAAGAAAGGAATGATAAAATATATATTAGTTTTAAAATGTTTCTTTCATCTACTCTTTCTTTTCAATGAATTTTCCAAATTTAGGTATCTTCCCAAAATTAATTAAGAAAATGTATTCATTTAAAAATGTTTTCTGGGGTGCCCGGGTAGCTAAGGCGGTTAAGTGTCTGACTTCCGCTCAGGTCATGATTTCATGGTTTGTGAGTTCAAGCCCCATGTCGGGTGGAGAGATTACTTAAATAAAACTTAAAAAAATAAAAATGTTTTCTTTATATATTTTGATCTGATTTTTCATTCAGACAACAAACTTTGAACTTTTAGTTCATAGAAGAAAAGCTCTCAATAAAACGTTTAATCTACACAAACATAAAAAGGGGAAATATCTGCTTTTGAAATAAAAAAAATCTTTCTTAGATCTTTTTTTTTTTAGCATTTATTTATTGTTGAGAGACAGAGAGAGAGCACGAGTGGGAGAGGAGCAGAGAGAGGGAGGACACAGAATCTGAAGCAGGCTCTAGGCTCTGAGCTGTTAGCACAGAGTCCCATGCAGGACTCAAACCCATGAACTGTGAGATCATGACCTGAGCCAAAGTCAGACGCTCAACTTCCAGAGCCACCCAGGTGCCCCTTTCTTAGATCTTAAAAAGAGATGAAAAAAATATTCCTGGTCCTGTCCCTAAATTTACATATGAAACTGAAATTTAAGAGTAGACGTTATCGTTATCTTCAATTGGGTTATAATAGGTAGGTTGATTTCATTAATTCCTCCTTCATTTGACATGTATTTATTACACAGATATGCTAGATGCTATTATTAAAGTCTTCTAAAACTCAGATATTGGTAAGTCTGAACAAAATATTTCCTATAGCCAAATGAAAATATGTAGAGTTCTCCATTTCAGAAGTATGGCTTTTTAAGTGGTTAGAACAGGGTTATCCAATATATCAAGACATGAGCCACCTAATGAGAAATTTTTATATGAAGTCATGCTGAGTTGGTGGTCCATTCTTTGAAGACTCTTGATTCTGACTCCAATATAAAAGTACTTATGGAATCTTTAGGTCTATGGTAGTCTTTTATTTTTCTCCAGTTTCATTCTGTAATTTCAATGAAGTTAAATCGGAGTGGCTCAAAAACAATCTCTTTACATTTATCATCAATTACAGTAATTGTTTGTAGGCCACTGGCATGACACCTGGCAGTAACAAATAATAACCAGTACCTTTCAGTACCTACTATGACCTTTGCATACATTATCAGGCCAACTACAACCCTCTTTTATAGGTGCTGTTGGTGGTGATAATAACAATAGTCAGTGTTTATTTAGAATTTACCAAGTACCAATGACTGAGGTATATGGCTTTTATATAGATCACTTCATTTAAACCTCAACAGTCTTTAAGAGGTAGGTGCTGTTATTCACTCATTTTATAAAGGAGGGGCGCCTGGGCTAAGCGACTTTTGAATTTGGCTCAGGTCATGATCTTGTGGTTCATGGGATCAAGCCCCACATCTGCCTTGTCAGCGCCTGTGCTATCAGCACAGAGCCTGTTTGGGATCCTTCCTCTCGTCTCTCTGCTCCTCCCCTGTTCATGCTCCCTTGCTCACTCTCTCAAAATAAATAAATAAATAAGTTAACAAGTAAATAAATAAACTTTAAAAAAAAGGAGAAAACTGAAACTCAAGAGGTTATTACATGTCCAAATTCATACAACAAGTAAGCAGCAAAGCTGAAATTTAAAGCTAGGTATAGCTGGCCTAGTGTATTTGGCTTCAAAGCCCAAATTTTCCCCACTGTAATGTAGTGACTACCAGAGTGGTTTCTGTAAAAGAATGACCACTCAAGTAGATAACTAGAGGTGGTTAGTTATACAACTGTCATGGTGTTCAGGCCTGACAGTTCAAATTGATGTGATTAAACAATATAGAAATTCTCACAAAGTTCAGAATTAGAATATGCACATTCTGATCACCTAAAGAAAAGAATAACTGCACTATCCCTTTTTTTTAAGTAAACTCTACACCTAAAGTGAGGCTCAAACTCAAAACCCTGAGATCAAGAGTTGCATGCTCCACTGACTGAGTCAGCTAAGTGCCCCTACCAAACTGTCAAAAGGTTGTGTAGGCTCCAATGTGGAGGGCAACTTTTAAAAATACCTAACTATGGGGATGCCTGGGTGGCTCAGGTGGTTGAGTGTCCAACTTCGGCTCAGGTCATGATCTCATGGTTCCTGAGTTTGAGCTCTGGTTTGGGCTCTGCGCTGACAGTTCGGAGCCTGGAGCCTGGAGCCTGCTTTGGATTTTGTTTCTCTCTCTCTCTCTGCTCCTCCCCCGCTGGTGCTCTGTCTCTGTCTCTGTCTCTCGAAAATAAACATCAAAAACATTTTTTAACACTACCTAATTATATAGCAACACATTATATTTTACTATGAAATACTAAACAATCCACATATAAACATAAATATTACCCAAACATACAGAAAGAACCCTGTTACAATTAGCAAAGTACAAGTTTCAAGTACGACTATAAAGATAGACGGGAAAATGTCTCTAAAACAAATTTCCTTTCATTTGAAGCATATATAATTAACTTTCACAAACAAAAATACAATGTAAAACTTGAGGATATACCTTCAAAAAGAAGCCATTCCTTTAAAGGTTTTGGTCTTATAGGGTGCTTATTTTCATCATACTGATATTGACAATCATATACTCCAAAAAAGCTTTTGTGCTTTAAGGTTGTTTGAGTAGGTGGAGGTGGACACTTTCTGTGATTCAAAATTTTATTGATATTTATCAGGGCAATCAACTATGTTTTCTAATATTGTATTACTATTCTTCATACTTGTATAAATACTTCAGAAGTCCAGCAATTATCTAGGCTATATTAACAGTCTAGATATAAAATATAAAAAATGTTAAGTGTCACAGTGCAGTGTTGTCTAGGTTATTAAGACTAGTAAAAAAACCCCCAGAAAATGAAAAATTAAAAAAATAAGACTGGTTAACACATTAAGAACTATAAAAACAAGACTCAATTCTTTAGCTTTTTACTGTACAAGGTGCTTTAAGTTTCACCATATCAAGCTATAATATAAATTTAGCTAAGTTAAAACACAATTACAAATTTTTGCAACTAACATACCTAAATTAAGAATTAAACTCTACTGGTTCAAAGTAAGTTATAGGCTTCTGTTTCTATACTCCTTAACATTATTTTTTTTGGGGGGAAGCAGACATTTGAGAAACTTTTCAGTTACACCATGTGCCAGTTTGCCATTTATCATGGAACATGAAGAGCCCAGGTGGCTGCCAATGAAGCAAACTTTTCCTACTGACCCCAGAAGTATGACTCAGTGCTTGTCCTGAGTTGACCACACTTCTTATAGTGGCAAGAAGAGTATTATTACTCCATCTTTGACACCAGCTATCAGAAAAAGTACATAATGCTACATTTCATTCTCAAGTAATTAAGTAATATAATTTTGCCTTTCTTAAAGGAGACAAATCTCAACAAATACCTAAAAAATAACATGTAAAAGAAAGTAATTCCTGAAGGACAGTAAATGCCATTATAAAGAAATTTACATAAAAAAAAGAAATTTACAATAGAAAACATACAATGATATTTCAGTAAAGGAAAAGTACTTTCCATTTTTATCTACTTATTGAATACTTGACAGCACACATAAAACCCACACACATATTAAACTTGGAAAAATCCATTAAACTGTTTTTAAAATATCCATTAATATGTTTGCTTCCATTTTGTTAAATATTTTTATTTAGTCACCTCTCCCTATTTGACATCCATATATTTATTAACAAATAATTACCAGAAATCTCACTATGGTCATGTAATTTACATACCATATCAAATCACTGATAAATGCTTATATCACACTGCTATACTCTACATTTTATTTTATTTTTTTTAATATTAAAATTTTTTTAACGTTTATTCATTTTTGAGAGACAAAGTGTGCATGGGGGAGGGGCAGAGAGAGATGGAGACACAGAATTCAAAGCAGGCTCCAGGCTCTGAGCTGTCAGCACACAGCAGGATGTGGGGCTTGAACTCATGAACCTTGAGATCATGACCTAAGCTGAAGTCAAACGCTTAACTGCCTAAGCCACCTAGGTGCCCCTACTCTAGATTTTAAATAAATAAATATTCATTGAAATCAGAGATTCTAACTGTTAAGATTTTAACTCTGAAACATAGGGATGCTGGAAGGAGATAAGAACAGCATCAATAAAAAAAAAAAGAACAGCATCAATGATGCAGTATCTATTATATAGAGGAAGAAAGCAATATTTAAAACAGTCCAAAGGAGGATATCATAGTAAGCAAGCTCTATGAACAAATATTAAAATAATTCAATGGCCTGATCTTTCAAACATATATATACGTATATATATATATATATATATATATATATATATATATATATATTAATCAGAATAACAGTGTAACAGTATTCGACTTTAAAGCTTTTGAGAAGTATCTTTCACTATGATTTTGTTGTTATTGCTTCTTCCATCCTTTTGATGTTGATATGTTTCTGAATGACGGGTCAACAATATGCCACATTTTTTGTTTCATTCAAATTTTGAAGATCATTTGGATTGTTTTTAGTTGGCCCTGAGCTATATATAACTCACTTTTAAAAAACCATGTAAGTTTTTAACTAAATGAGTGCCTTAAAAATGGTATCATGAGACAGCTCCACTTCTATCAGTTACCTACAGAAAATAATTTGAATATCTGGTTTTCTTTACTATAAAAGAAAGTTGGGTGATATGTTCTCCTTTAAAACTCTTGCATTTCTGTGGTTTTAAATTTTTAATGCATTCTCATATTTGTTTTAGAAGCAATGAATGATGAGCCTTATTTTTTTATATCCATTTTAATTACCCCTAGAGATACTTGGACCTTCTGAATTTTTAAAAGGTATACTTTTATTTTATCCTATAAATTCAATGCCAATTAACTGTAAGCACTGCTATATTACACAAACCATGATTTTAGCAAGTATGATTTTTTTCAAAGTTTATTTATTTATTTTGAGACAGACAGCATGAGCAGGGGAGGGGCAGAAAAAGAGGGAGAGAGAGAGAATCCCAAGCAGGAGCCTCACTGTCAGTGCAGAGCCCAACGTGGGGCTTGAACTAACGAGCCATGAGATCACGACTTGAGCCAATGTTGGATTCTCAACCAGCTGAACCACTCAGGTGTCCTACAAGTATGATTTAAAAATGAACATCAAGAACAAAATGTACTGGTTTTTCACAGATTCTCTACAACTTACATTTACTACTCTGTTTTCCTTGCTCTTGTGAGTGCGTTTATAATTCATATTTTTATTTTTATGTAGGACTTTAGAGCCAACTGAAATATTTTTAAAAAATATTACCAAAGGCAGGCAAAGAAAGACTTATCCAAGTCTTAGAAGGTATCTGCTCAATGGCCTGCTTGCTAATTTGCAACAGTAATAGTTTTTGGTATTCCTTTAAACTAAATTTTATGTGTGAGTTGACATCATTTACACAAAGTGCACCAATGTTGGATATATAGAGCATTTTTCCAAGAAAAACACAAATGCAGGCCAAAATGTAAATGCTAAAGAGAAAAAAAAAAAACTACTGGTAATGAAAAAAAAAAAAAAAGCCAGCATACTAGCTTCAGGAAAGTACATTTTCCAACAACCATTCTATACAACATGGGAACTAATTTGTTCTCTTAATGCTTTTCAATTGTCCTCAATCCAAATACTACTTGTGACACATGAATAAGAAAAGGCATTGTTTTGCCAGTGATTCTCTCTAGTTTTCAGTGATCCAAGCTCAAATGAATTGGTTCATTTGTTTCTTACAATTGACTGTTTCTCCTATGAAAAGTCAATGTATTCTTATCACTTAAATAGAGCTCTAGTGCTCAGAAGTGCCTGTAATTTTCATTGCACAAGTCAGTGTTTAATAATACTGATCACCATTTATATGCCTGTGATGACAAAACTCTTATATTCCAATCTTCTGACAAAGTCAGTGAAATGAGATTTCAATGATCGGGAACCTTCTGATTAAATAATGCTGAGAAGTATGAGGAACTATGACATGCAGAGCCTACTACTGAGATGAGGCTTACACTGGTTCAGACTTAGGCAGGAATGGCAGTAATCAATAGCAACACCTTAGGGGGCCTTCGTACTGCCTTCCCTCACAGGAATAGTGAAGATATACCATTCCAATAATTAGGATGAATTACCTAAGTAACCATTTGACTCAAGAAAAAACTCGTCTGGTTAGAAATGCTCCAATAAAGCTGTTAGAGAACTAGCTACCTGAATCCATACCCCACATACATTTTTTAATCAGTATAATCTTCTTTGTTATGCCAAATCTTTTTTTTTAATACTTTTTTCTTTTTTCTTTTTGTTATTTATTTTTGAGACACAGAGACAGAGAGTGAGCAGGGGAGGGGCAGAAAGAGAGGGGGACACAGAATCCGAAGCAGGCTCCAGGCTCTGAGCTATCAGCACAGAGTCCGACACGGGGCTTGAACTCATGAACCACAAGATCATGACCTGAGCTAAAGTCAGATGCTTAACCGACTGAGCCACCCAGGCGCCCCTGTTATGTCATGTCTTAAAACAAACATATGTGAGCTATATCCAGTAATTTATTTCTAAACTGAAATTTAATTCTTAAAATAACCTTTACAGAAAGGTCATTTTAAAATCATGTTCAGTTATTAATAAACTATTATTTGCCAGTATCAACATGCTAACTCCATTTCTATGTGGACTGCATACTGACTGTTCTTTACAATACCCTATGAAGCACATTTTCCTTATCCCCATTTTTAAATAAGGAAATTGAGGGCTTGAGAAGAAATGAATAAAACACATAAGGCAAATAAAGGACAGAACTGAGGCTGGGCTACAACTGGAGAGACTTTCAGTTCCAACTCAATACTACAGACAATTTGTATTGTCTTTTACATAAAGTGCTTCCTGCTAGATACTTGTCTCTTTAATCTTTTTTTACCCATGGGTATGAAATATAGATGAAGAGAAGATTGTAGGTAGGAGACTAAGTCTTTTGATATGGGTACAGGTGATAAAGATAAAGGTGATAAAGAGGTTTTCAGCAGCCCTGAAAAGCATCATTTGGCATTTTTATTTGGGACAATAGAATACTAAATTCATGGCAACCTACAAGACAATGGTTACTATACAATGATTATTTTTAATTAACTTCACTGAAGAACTCATGTCCATCTGCACTCTGAAAAAAGTTTCCAAGTCTACTTCTAAGCCATCTGTATTTCATAAGTCATGCAAATGACACAAGTTGCTTCTAACATTGGTTTTAATTATTATAAGACTGTATTATTGAAATAGGTAGTCATCCTAAATCTATACATTTTGTTATGAAAAGTATCATTGAAAGGTTGTGAAAATAATTTCAATGCAAATGTTGCTCACCTATCTTGAGACAGATTCTATCCTGGAATATATATTGAAGAATCTTGGAAAGTTAAAACATCCTTTCCAGTCACATATTTAAAGACAGCTTCACTTGTACCCCAATGTTTATAGCAGCACTCTCAACAATAGCCAAATTATGGAAAGAGCCTAAATGTCCATCAACTGATGAATGGATAAAGAAATTGTGGTTTATATACACAATGGAGTACTACGTGGCAATGAGAAAGAATGAAATCTGGCCCTTTGTAGCAACGTGGATGGAACTGGAGAGTGTTATGCTAAGTGAAATAAGTCATACAGAGAAAGACAGATACCATATGGTTTCACTCTTATGTGGATCCTGAGAAACTTAACAGAAACCCATGGGGGAGGGGAAGGAAAAAAAAGAGGTTAGAGTGGAAGAGAGCCAAAGCATAAGAGACTCTTAAAAACTGAGAACAAACTGAGGGTTGATGGGGGGTGGGAGGGATGGGAGGGTGGGTGATGGGTATTGAGGAGGGCACCTGTTGGAATGAGCACTGGGTGTTGTATGGAAACCAATTTGACAATAAACTTCATATATTGGGAAAAAAAAGATAGCTTCAAACCCTTGATACTTAGTGTATAAACTACACAGGCTGGTTTTTTTAAGATTTTTTTTTTTCACGCAAAGCATTCTTACCTTACTAAAACAAAGCAGACAAACAAAGCAAACTCCTCTTCATTCCTGTGCATGGAGCTTAAGAAACACCACTTTGTACAAAAAGCAGAAGCATTTCACAGAGAACACATTAAGGTTTATCTTGGCTCGTAATCATAGAGCATAAAGTCAGAACAAGAAGAAGACATTCAGTAGCAATCCAGGAAGACAATTCTAATACATTCACATCAACATCAGCAGAACTTCACGCTTTTACAGATGTGGATTAATAACAAAGAATCAAGTAAGTTGAAACTGTGATAATTATAACATTTCGATATTATTGTGGCAAGAAAAGTTATCAGGTTAATGCATTAAATTCCTGGTCAGTTTTATCTACTTATTACCAGAGCTTGCTCCTTTTAGAATGTTCACACTAGTAAGCTAAGAAACATGGAAGAGCTTAATCAAAAAGATACAGGAATAAAGTGCAAGTATTAAAGTAGTTCTGTTTTGGGGGCTCCTGGGTGGCTCAGTCGGTTAAGTGTCCAACTCTTGATTTCAGCTTAGGTCATGATCTCACGGTTCGTGGGATGGAGCCCCACACCAGGCTCTGCACTGAGAGCTCGGAGCCTGCTTGGGATTCTCCCTCTCCCTGTCTCTACCCTGCTCAGCTCTCTCTCTCTCTCTCTCGCAAAAATAAATTTTAAAGTAGTTCTATTTTGAAATATAATTTCTTAGATATGTGACCAAAGGAGGCCTTAAGTTACAACCACCCTCATTTCCAAGCCTAGCTACTAACACACTACACGATCCCATAATACAATGAAAACAAGGTGTAATATTTAATGACAAAAAGAAAAATGTTGACTTCTTTCCAGAAAAGCAGTGAGAAAAGGTCATTTAGCTATATTCAATTTCAGTATATCTGCCCCAGGCAAATATATGCCCTAAGTAAATATGTACACGTATTTACACTCGCATTTATATATTCAGCTTAAAATCCATTATTATAACCTACAACATTTATTTGCTCAAAAATTTTCATGCCTTGTTTAACATTCCTAGATAGTGTTTGCAAGACTCAGAAACTACAATTAAAAGGAGTATTGGGAATCAGGTTTTGTTAACAAGTTTAGAAATAGCACACTCTTATGTCCAAGGAATTCTCTGTATGGGAGATTTTTCTCTTTTCCCTCATTTCTTTATTTATTCAGATGTTTATTTACATCAGTATGGATTCATGGATATTTGTTTTATATACGGACTTATAATTCAATACTACTTTCTTGCTCAAATTGTTACAGTTTTAACCAGTGAGACCTCCTTCAGAATGGATCCCAAGTCTTCGACATGCTCTCATTGTGTTTTTGAGCACTTCCTTATTTTCTGGCACTGAAAGATGCTCCAGGCTCACCTTAAATATTCTGTCCCAACCCCAGAGTCTGGCATTCCTCCCAAAAGCTGTGGTTCCTTCCCACATGACTTTTAAATGCTCAATGGGAATTAATAGGATGACATATCAAACAAGCCTAGCTTGTACTACTTCTCCTAATAATCACTTTTAGTCCAGTGTCTATCATGTCATCTGCTCTTCCATATTCTTGTATTTATATGGAATGACTTCTGAACTTACTACTTCTCTTAAATCCAGAAATGCTCATTATAAGTAGGGAAATATATCAGTTAATTTCTCCTAATATAGTTACATTGAGCACCTACACATAGAAATCTATTTTATTTTTACAAATTATTATCACAATATGGTCATTACAGTAATTTTTAAATATTATACTAATAGTTAGGCTATATTATTTATGAGTTTTGCTTCAGGAGACATTACATAAGGTACCTACAGAGGGTATTGGGTCCTAAAGAATTGATGTAGGGAAAAAATAAGGTAGACTACAATGTGTATGCTTTATTTTCTTCCTGATTTAAGAAAAACACTGTAAAAATGTTTATAACATTGCTGAAACTAGAAATTTGAACCACTAGATATTTAATGATATAAAGAAATAAATTTTGGTGTGATAATCGTGTTATAGGGGTGAATGGGTGTGATGTATATATTTTTAAGTCCTTACTTTTTAGAAATATATACCAGCTTTAATTTTTTGTTTTCTAATTACTGGTGTGTCACTTAGGAGAGAAAGGTTATTAGATCCATAGCTATTATTCTTATATATTTAACTTCTTTGTGTATTGGTGACAAATATAAGAATAAGGTGGCAAAGCAGCCTCATGTGAAAGAAAATCCCCAACTTAGAAACTATTTCCTTTGAACATTAAATAAGAAACATCTTAAAATTAGTGCAGATGGACATTCATGGTGTTAGCATATTTAAAAGTCTATCTCTGCCAGAATGCTTATTAACATGGAATGTCAATAATTATTTCAAGGAAAGTAATGAAATTCTCAAACATCCCCAAAGAAAATTAATCTTAATTCATATGTATTTTAAAAGATAATGAGCACTTTAGAAGAGAAAAGGTGCTTTACATACCCAATGGACAATAATACTAAGGCAACTTCAAAACAGCTGGTAATTACCAGAGTTTTTTTTTTTTTTCTTTTTTTTTGCTTATTGTCCTGGGTACTGTCGTAACTTTCATAGTGAGAAACTTTAAATTATTCTCTCCACAAGCAAAGAACAATTTAAGTTGTTTCCCCTTATTTTAATACTTCCAGTCTAAAGCAAACTCACCTCAATTCCATTAAAGAAAAACAAAGAAAAATAAGAAATATTATCTTTGTGTTTTTGCTCTGAACAAATCCAACTTTATGTTCCTAAATACATGCTAGAATGAATATATATATATATACATATGTATATATATGTGTATATATATGTATATGTGTGTATATATAGGTGTATGTGTATATATATATACACACACACACACATCGCACACATGCGATGTGTATCATTTTATTTTATTTTTCCAAAATTTTATTTCAATTCTACTTAACATATAGTGCAATATTGGTTTCAGGAATAGAATTTAGTGATTCATCACTTACATATAACACCCAGTTATTAAGTGCTCTCCTTAATGCCCATCACCTGTTTAGCCCATCCCCCACCCATCTCCCCTCCATCAACCCTCAATTTGTTCTCTATGGTTAAGAGTCTCATGGTTTGCTTCCCTCTTTGGTTTTTCCTTCCCATATGTTGATCTGTTTTGTTTCCCTTTGTATCATTTTAAAATATAATGTATATGGAATTTTACCTTTCACCACCATTTTATAAGTACTCAACTGATCAAACATCTCTACCTCAACTTGACCACTCCATATTTTACATTGATTTCACAGTAGCTTTTGACCAATTACGATTAATTTGCGATTAACTATGCTAGCATATCATATCACAATTTCGTTGATGATAAAGAGTTTCCAAACAAAACAAAACAATTTGGGGGGAAAACCTACTATCTGATAGGCAGGTAAGGGTTTCAAAGCTATAGGAATGCAGTGATTAAAGTCTTCTGTTCAAAGACACACTAATGAAATGCAGATAGCAATTGCTAACCACTGCTAAGTAAAGCTGAACAAAAGAATATAACAGAAGCCATTACTTCTGGTATAATGTAAAGCTGTTATGAACGTCTATTATAAGGCACCATGTATTTTTATTAACAATACTTTAATTTTTTATTTAAATTTTAATTACTTTACATATTATAACCTAACAGTGCAATATAGAACAAAGCATCTAGCACTGGGTGGGTAGTAGCAGTGGTCTTAAGTAGATCTTTTGCCTAGGTCTAGACTAAGCAGAGGTGAGAATCAAACTCCTGAGGTTTATGTCAAATCAGGAAAATGTCACCAAGACTACAATTATATGTGTTATCTTTGTCACTGGCTAAAGTCCTACTTGAAGCAGAAATACCTCAACACACACCCACCTACCTCTAGAGGCCAAAAGGACCCAAGAACCATAGTCTATCTTACCACACACAATAGAAGGTAGGTCTGATGGAGAGGACATGCACATCTTTGAAAGTATTCCCAGGAGTCCTCTCATTTCACATCTATCTCTGGTAGAAAGCCAAGGTGGAAACATATGTTTTGGAACCAGTTAGAAACCTATTCAAATTCAAATTCTGTTTCTTCCACTTATTATTTATTCATTCTTTAAAATATTTATTGAACACGTGCACACTAAGTAATTGAGTATATAGAACAAGTCATTCAATGTTTCTAAGCTAAAGTGTCTTCATTTGTAAAACGGGGATAATTCCAACCTTTCAGGGCTAGAATAGGGATAAAATAATGCAGAGAAAGCATCTAGCACAGTAAATGGTATGTAGTAAGTACTGAATAAATACTATCTATTATTAGTTGTGCCTCTGAAGACTACCAACAGAATGCAAAAAAAAAAAAAAAAAGCTGACATTTATCATGAACTTACTATGTACCAGGCATTATTTTAAGTATACCACAAACCTTACAAGGTAGGTAATATTATCACCCCTATTTTACAAAAATGAGAGAATCTGGCAATTAAATTCTCCCTCAAAAATCACACAGCCAGGAAGTAATAGAGTCTGGATATATCTAACCCAGGCATCTGATTCCAAAGTGCTCTTTACTGTATACTATATGGTACCAATTTTTACAGGGTGGAAAATTTAGGAAATTTTTTAGAAATCAAGTCTGGTATGGAAGTGTTCAATCACTATATTGTACACCTGAAACTAATATTATACTGCATTTTAACTGGAATTTTATTTATTTATTATTTATGTATTTATGTATGTATATATGCATGTATTTATTTATTTATTTATTTATTTATTTTAGAGAGCATGAGAGCAGGGGAGGGACAGAGAGAGAGAGAGAGAGAGAACCCAAGGAGGCTTCATGTTGTCAGTGCAGAGCCCCATGTGGGGCTCAGTCTCATGAAGCACAAGATCATGACCTGAACTGAAATCAAGAGTCAGATGCTTACCCAACTAAGCTACCCAGGCACCCCAATGAACTGGAATTTAAACAAAAACTTAAAACTTAAAAAAAATAAAAGTCAAGTCTGAAGATAATCATGTACAAACCTGAATTGTGTCCTTGAGCTATTAAAGTGTAAATCCAATCCAACAGGGGAAAAAAATTGATGTCCAACCTCATTCCATCACTGAATGGTTGTACAATCCCTGTTGAGCTCCTTAACTTCTCTGTACCTTACCTGTAAAAAGGTGTCAATAATGGTTCTTTGTTTTAAGGACTACTACTAAAAATAGACATGAAATCTTCCTAACTTTGGAGAATGAGAGGAAGAAACAAGCTGTATCACAGAATGTTTACAAAAATATTCTGAAAAAATTAAAAATCATGACTCCAAATATGCAGAAATTCTAATTAAAAATACAACTCACTTCTAGTTAGCAGATTTCCAGTATGGAAATGGCTCCTGGCAAAGTACAGTACTTGAAAACACTGTATCCCCCAGCGTCAAACAAATTTTTTCTAATCTTGTTTGCATTATTGGATTGATCAGCAAACCCTTCCTTCACATATTAAGACTAAATTTCAATAAGAACCTACTACAATTATCACAAATCCCAAATAGATGAGATCTGAATTAACATATTTTTACCATAAATATACTTACAGCATTATGTCTAGAGACAAAGTAGAAAGAAAAATTATCTACTCCTAAATATTTAATAGATCAAGCTTCTCTGTGTGTGACAATTCAACATCAAACTGAAAACCCTGGATCTGACAGCTGGAAGGAAAAGAACAGTCTTTTAGATAAGAAAACCTCTGCCACTGATTTAATACAACAGTGATGTCAACAGAGACTGCCACAAGACTCACCATGGAGGCTACTATGGAGGGAAACTGGGAAGGAGCAGCTAAGCCCTGTCATGCACAATGGATATTTACCACATTGAACTCAGCATCCACGTAGGTTCTGGCAAGTGGGAAGGAAAACCAGCAACTGAACTACATGTCTGTTTTGAGCACCATTAACAAAAACTCTATAACACTTTCTCTTTTATATGTTTTTAACAGCTCAGTGGTTTGCTTTGAGAGTTAATATATAAATGAATTACATGAAATTAAAATATGAATTTTCTGTTCAGCCAAGGGAAAAAAAATCACAACATCCCAGGACTATCAAACATTTTGAAAACAATGTATATGGTTGAAAGCAAAAAAAAGTACATGAAATAAACTCATATATATATGTATATATATATAACATACTAAATTTATAGTACATATAGTATATACTAAAATTATAATAAGAATTCAGCTAATGTTGAAATTAATCATTCAGTGTAATTATTTAAGATCAGTATTTTAAAGGTTTTTATTAATAAATCACATTATAAGAGCACCTGGGTGGTTCTGTCAGTTAAGCATTCAGCTTTGGCACAGATCATGATCTCACAGTTCATGGTTTCGAGTTCTGTGTCGGGCTCTGAGCTGTCAGCTGGAGCCTGCTTCAGATTCTCTCTCTCTCTCTCTCTCTCTCTCTCTCTCTCTCAAAAATAAAATAAATAAACACTAAAAGATTCTCTCTTTAACTTAAAAAATAAATCACATTATAAATCTAATGACTTGCTAGAAAATAGATTTTCATAATTTTTGGTAAACAAGTTGAAAAAAGTAAAATCCAGGATCAAAGCCAGTCTTCAACTGATTTGTTGTAGATATTATTTGAGAAAACATGTTGCAAGCCCATTTTAAAAATAGCAGATGTAGCTGACATAAAATAAAAAATCCAAACAAACAAAAAAAGGGTATTGGGCAACACTTTAAAAACAACTAACAATGTGGTTTCTTCTTATCTATCACCTTATCAGAAGACTTTGTAACCCACCTAATGAAACTAATTTCCAAGAACATTAATGTCAAGTAAATATAAAAGAGATTGTGTTATACTTGATATTAGTTATGTAATGCTTTTATGTGTTTTAAAAGTTTTTATTATTGAAGTATAATTGACATGTTATATTAATTTCAGGTGTACAACATAGTTATACAACAATTCTGTATATTATGTAATGTTCACCACTATAAGTATAGTCATTGTGTGTCACCATACAATGTTATTACAGTATTATTGACTTTATTCTTTATGCTGTACTTTTCATCTCCATGACTTACTTATTTTATAACTGAAAGTTTGTACCTCTTAATCCCCTTCACCTGTTTTACTCATCCCCCAACTCTTCCCTCCAACAATTACCAGTTTGTTCTCTGTATTTATGAGTCTGTTTGTGTTTTTTGTCAGTTCTTTTGTTTTCTAGATTCCATATATAAGTGAATTCATATAATATTTGTCTTTCTCTGATTTATTCCACTTAGCATAATACCCTCTGGGTCCATTCATGTTATCATAAATGACAAGATCTCATTCTTTTTTAAGGCTGAGTAATATTCATCTGTGTGTTTGTGTATGTGTGTGTGTGTGTATCACTTCTTCTTTATCCATTCACCTACTGATGGACACTTAGGTTGTTTCCATACCTTAGCTATTGTAAATAATGCTGCAAAAAACATTGGGGCACATATATCTTTTCAAAGAAGTATTTTTGTTTCCGCTGGATAAAAAGTAGTGGATATAACAATCTTTTCATCTTGGCAAACTATAATACCTTAATGCCATTTTGAATTTGGCTTATTTAATAGTTTTTAAAACAATTTTATGTTGTGACAAAGTATTCAGTAGATGAACACAGAAAACTAAAATAGCAGTTATCGTACTCAGTAAATTTTAAAATTCAATAAATTTATGCAAATACCCACTACCCTTTCTTTCCTGAAATTGCAAGAGTAAGATTAATGAAAACTTTTATTAGAAATTAATTACTGGGGGTGCCTGAGTGGCTCAGTCGACTGAGTGTCCGACTTTGTCTCAGGTCATGATCTCAGAGCCTGGAACCTGCTTCGGATTCTGTGTCTCCTTCTCTCTTGGCCCCTCCCCCACTCACACTTTGTCTTTCTCTGTCTCTCAAAAATAATAAAGGTTAAAAAAATTTTTTTAAATAAAAAAATTAATGACTGTAATGTAAATTAAAACCAATCAGAAATTAAATACATCTTTAAAGTTTAAAAAATTCTATCATATTGTAATTTGTATTTGCAATTTATTTGTATTTAGTGTATTGTACATTACTTGCAATTTAAATCAGGGCACAATTGCAAAACATTGTTTTATACTGCTAACTAGAAAGGTTAAGTCTGAAGGTGGTGTTTCTTAAGAGTTAACAGATATACAAAAAGCTATGTTAAAGTCTTAAAATTTTCACTTATTCTGGAGTGGCTGGGTGGCTCAGTTGGTTAAGCGTCCAACTTTGGCTCAGGTCATGATCTCATGATTAGTGAGTTCCAGTCCCACATTGGGCTTTCTGCTGTCATCACAGAACCCACTTAGGATCCTCTGTCTCCCTGTCTCTCTGTCCCTCCCCCACTCATGCTCTCTCCTTTTCTCTCTTTCTGTTTCTCAAAAATAAACATTTAAAAAAGTTTAAGAATTTTTTCATTTACTCTGATTTATACAGTAACCATTGTAAATTTGTAGGTAAGGGCTTGCTTTATTAGAAGAATCTCCTATTACTTTCTATTTGATTATCCAGTAAGATGTAATTAACAAAAAAATCCAAATGAGGCACATATATTCAAAAAGTTACGCTTCACGATAACTCTACATAGGTTCTTAACAAGTGACCTTCAAAAATTAGCCAAAATTTGTATTTACTTTAAAAAGTTAAAATTCATCTACCAAAATCAGGAGGGAAGGAAAATTATATAAAAAATTCTGATTTAAGATGCATTTTTAAATATCTGAGTTTTATTCCTATTAATAAATAATATAAATTCAACATTAAATATAATAAACATAATGGTTCTTATTAAATTAAAAGCAATTTTTCCATTTTTATCCTCCAAATTAACAAATAAAAGACATTTTCTTCTCACAAGAGAAAAATACATTTTAATTTGTTACATGAATTTTTTCTTCTCATAAGAGAAACTTAAAGCATTTATCAATTTCACTCTACCATGCATTCCGAAATGCATAGAGTTCTTTTAAAAACACCAAAATGAAGAAACAGTTGGAAAATCTGCATAAAAAATAAATTTAAATTCTTAAGGGGTATGTTTTAATTTTTTAAGCAATGTTTGCCTATTGTGTTGGCCAATTAAGTGACATCAGCAAATAATATTTACAGCTTAAAAACAGAAGTGTCGTAGATTCATCGAAATTATTAACATTTCTTAACAAAATGAATCTAAACTATGATTTAGGCCATAATGAATCTAAACTATGAATTGGCTAGAGTGATACAACTATGAATTAAAGCAACCCTTCCACTCTATTCTGGAACACAGTATACAACTTGGCACTGAAGTACTCATTAGAGTACTTATTATAAGGGACTTTACATGCATTGTCATTTAGGAGAGCAGATTTGCTGACAGACCAGTAATTTGTGAATACGTATGTATTTCTTCACTCAACAAACATTTCCTGAGTGCCTGCTTTTCACCAGATACTTTCTTATGAATTGTTATGCAAATAAGATGATGTCCCTGCCCTCAACAAATAACCATAGAAATTAATGTAAAAATAAAACTGGCATATGGGACAAAGATACAAATGGTACCAGGAGAGCACACAATTGAGGATTTGATGTGACTGTGGCAATGGAGAAAGCTTTTCTGTGGTGTAGTAGGGGAGGCTTGAGATGTATCTGATGGATGAGTAGGATTTAAATGGATGAAGAAAAGAGGCAAGAGAAACTGTATTAAGTGCAAAGTCTCAGTGGTAGGCAGACAAAATTGAAAGCCAGTATAACTAGTACCAGGAATAAGGCTTACTTCAAAGGCAATAGCCAACCTTCAATGGTCTTACATGCCATATTAAGGACTCTGATCTTTATCCTAAAAACAGCGAGAAGCCATTAAAATTTTTAAGCTGATGGGGTGAGAAGTGAGAGGATTGGATAAGATGAAAACATTCCCAAGAAGTTTATTCTGACTACAGGTTTATGGATCAAACACAAACACACACACACACACACACACACACACACACACAAATAAACAAACAAAAAAGTAAGATGCTATAATTATCATGACCTTGACTGAGTTTGGTACCTTGCAATAGAAGAAAAAGAGTAAGGACATTAATTTTACCTTTCTTAAACCCAAACCAGCACTTCTCAAACTTTTCCACTGATGTATCCATAATTGCTGAATGAAGTATACTCATAACCCTGGAAGGTCTGGGAAATGTGGTTTGAAACAGCTTGCTGCAAGCTTAAATTCCTGTAAAGCCTCTGGTCTCATCTTTAAAATCATGCCAACTTTGCTTTCTACACCATGAATATATTTTTAAAAAATTTTTTAATGTTTATTTATTTTTGAGACAGAGAGAGACAGAGCATAAGTGGGGGAGAGGCAGAGAAAGAGGGAGACAGAATCTGAAGCAGGCTCCAGGCTCTGAGCTGTCAGCACAGAGCCCAACACGGGGCTCGACCTCATCAACCGTTAGATCATGACCTGAGCAGAAGTCAGATGCTCAACCAATTGAGCTACCCAGGCACCCCCTACACCATGAATATAATATCTATGTTTGTTTTAATACAAAAACAATGTTTTAAAATACTTAGCAAAAATCAACTCTTTGTCTTCTTTTGATCATTTAGTTCCCACAACAACAGAAATGTTCCATTTTGGGGAACAGAAAGCTATGATATGCATGAAAACTGAATTCACTCAATGAGTGTTCTTCAACACAAAGATCCTGTAGTGAAGACTATTTGCTTTTCTTTAGCGGACACTAAACTATGGCAAAGTCTTAAAAAATAAAAAGCTTTTGGGGTGCCTGGGTGGCTCAGTCTGTTGAGCGTCCGACTTCAGCTCACATCATGATCTCACAGTTCGTGAATTTGAACCCCACGTTGGGCTCTTTGCTGTCAGCACAGAGCTTGCCTTAGATCCTCTGTCTCCCTCCCTCTCTCTCCATCCCTCTCTCTCTCTCTCTCTCTGGGCCCTTCGCCGACTTGTGTGTCTCTCTCTCCCTCCCTCTCTCTCTCAAAAGTAAATAAAATATTTTAAAAGGGGGTAACATTTACAAAAATAAAAAAAATAAAAATCTTTAGACTGTATTTTTTTTCAAATTACTTACTCTCACTTCCCTTTCTTAAATTACTACAGATGATCTATTCTTCTAGCACTCTTCATAAAAGCTAATCCTTCATCTTTCACAATAAACCTTATGTTTTGAGGTGCTGTAGTGAAGTCACATAGAAATCTAAAAGTTATTAAGAACAAATTTAAGTCCTAATCTGAGATCACTCTGTTATACATGAAAATGAAAATTTATCATTGCTTTAAGAACAACAGCAATATTTAAGTCTATATTCATTTTTCATATCAGAATTTGGATGAGTAAAATTCTAAATATCCAACATGTTAATGATGTAATTAATTTTCAAAATAACTCACTTAAACATTATTTCCAAATTATTCCTAAGAAACAGATTTGAAACAGCTGTACTAATTCAATACACACTCTTTGTGGGCTTATTTTTGGCAGCCAAAGTTTTATAATGTGGTATTTATTTAAACTCAGGACATGATGAGAGTTTTATTGTCTTTGTAAAATGCAGATTTGTTCTTGTACTTTTGTGCCACCTACTCATGGCTCCACCCTCACTTTCCCTCTACTGCCCACCTCTCTCCTTCAAGCAGACAAACTTAGACATAACCCTTCTGGTTAATAACCTCATTTCAACTCTAGAGTCTCCTGCTGTGCCTCTGCATATGGACTAAATCCATCTAAGAATATAAATTAGTTAAATAAATTGTGTAAAAGGTTGTTAAAACCCCACCTTCCCCATGGATTCCTCCGACTTACTAAAAGCATCATCTTGTCTTTCCATTGGTGCTTGTATACATAATGCAAATGTTTTTTAAATTTAGCAAATGTTCTAGTTGGCACCGGTCTCTGTCTTGGCTTAGGCTTGTCAATGTCACTGCCTTCCCTTACAAGAGACTAATTTCACCAAAGCAGAGAATAATTTATTTAAAACAATCCATTAAAGCCCCTTCCATGCAGACATACTGAGTAAATAATCTCTAAGCAGCAGAATATACCTACATAAATATACTCTTTTTTTTCCTAATCTGCACTAAATCATGAATGTTACCTTAAAGAACAAATGTTAAAGATAGTATAAATAAAATGATGTTCCCTGTGAACTAAACTCTATGTACAGAAAAGGTAAGTTTCTTCTTTGTGTGAAATGACAAGTATTCAGTTTCAAAAAATGTCAAATCCAAAGCAGGTGATTGTTGTTGACTATGTAGTCATCCTGCAATTGAGAAAAAAAAAAAAACCTAATTTTTCAAAAGTGATACGACCAGTTTGATCATTTAACATATTTTCTTCTTACATATGCACTGTATGCACAGTATGAACTTCTCAAGTTCCTGCCAGAAATTTTTTTCCTCTCTCTCAATACAGTTTAACTCAAAAATTTGACATTTTTCTTTATCTAATTAAAATAAATTTCAACCTCAGCTCTAGGTCCTATGGTGGGGGAACTACTCGAGAGCATTGTGCCTGTCAAAATTTCTTTATCAGATACATTCTCCTTGTAGCATTTAACTTTAATAATAATAAATAGGCCTTACTTCATCACTGCATTTTCCTCTTTTGTAGGGTTGTATGCAAAGTGTTGGTTTTATCTTTGTTTGTTATACCTAAAATAATGTGTTTCATTTTCTGTCCTCAAGATGGCTGAGTCATCAGGACAGAAAGTAGAAGTTAGGGAATGGTTTTTAAAGAAAATGGTTTATAGTAAACAGGAAAGAGCAGAGCAGTTAACTGTGGGATGGTTTGCAAAAAGCTATCTTAAAATTTAAAATTTTAGGAATCATATTACAAGAGTAGAAAAAGTTAAGTCACAGAGACCATAAGAGGAGACCAGCAAAGCAGGGCCTGTTGATTGACTCTAAAAACAATAATGCATTTTGTTTGATCAGAAAAGGGATTAAAGAGCACTGGAAAAAAAATGCCATGAAGGGAGCTGGTCACAGAAAATATCTTAGTCATATGGATATTCTGAAGGAGTTTCAAAGTTGGAAAAAGTGTGAGAAGAAGAAAATTGAATTATTGGGTGTGACATAGACAAGGAAAATTAATAATGAAATTAATAATAGGGGCCTGAAGTGTTCAGACATTTTTGCTATATTTCAGTTGGCAAAAAAGTAAATCAAACAACTACAGATTATGAAGTATTTCTACAGGTCCTGCAAGTGAACAGATAAGAACTGAGATATGATGTATTTTAGAGTAAAACACTGAGCAAAAATTAGAAACCATTATTGGCCTACTTTTTAACCTATACCTTCTTCCAATAAACGTTTTGCCTTTACTCTAAAAAAGCTTACATTTTACAATTTTGTCAAAACTATAAGAGGATCGAATGCAATTTCCTATTGACAAAAAAGGGCTGTTTCAAATGCTAAATGATGAACATTTGATTTTCTCAAAAAATACTTTTATAAAATGAATTAAAATTTTTTTTTAACATTTATTCATTTTTGAGAGACAGAGAGAGATAGAGCATGAGTAGGGGAGGGGCAGAGAGAGAGACACAGAATCCAAAGCCGGCTCCAGGCTCTGAGCTGTCAGCACAGAGCCTGACGCAGGGCTCAAACTCACGGACTGTGAGATCATGACCCAAGCTGAAGTCGGATGCTTAACCGCCTGAGCCACCTAGGCACCCCTAAAATTAATTTTCAAAATTAATTTTGAGGCTATTTATTTCCAAATTCCCTGAAGTACTATCAAGATTTCTGGAATATAACTGCTTATTTTACTGACTTATGAGGAGTTCATATATTTACAGTAACTAACATTGACAGTGTGCCACATCAAATTTTTATTATCAGGAGAAAATTCAGTGAGTATTGGATTTTACAAATAGTGGAGTTGGGGGTGAGCAAAAAATAATGCAAGTGTTTCCTTATATCTTTAATCATAATATATAAATTTAATATTTGTCTCCCTCAAATATATTTTAATAAAAAATATCAAAATGAATTGCAATGTAGAAATTGTCCTTCATGAATAATCTTGAAAATATGCTACCAAAGCTTAATAATCTCATTAGCCCATTTTTCCCCTTCATTTCCCTCTCTGCTGAGTTTCTATACCATTTGTATAAATTGTCTAGAAGCATGAATATATGGCCATGCTATTTTTATATGCTCAATGGCTCCTTTTCTGTTTAGTAAAGAGAAAAATACCCTAGAAAGAGCATAAACCATGTACCTTACTAAAAAAAAAAAAAAAACTATTTATGATTGTGACTAGCTGAGAGCATATGCCATATATTTTAAATGTTAAGGATGATGAAACTGTCACATTAGGAACATGCTTTGAAGAACTCCTACAATGTTGCAGTTGTTTAAAAGTCCTATTCATTCTTTGTTACTGTTTTTGTAACACAATATCTTATACAACACCAAATGAAGTTTAGTCATTCCAAAGCTACAGCCTAAATTAGTTGAGTTTTAAACATTACTGCACCTGAGAAAAGGGGGAAAATATTTTTAATGTGTTTTATAAAGCTTATTTGAGGAAAAGGGTAGGGAGAAAAAATTAAGGTAACAGTGTAATTACAACTTGAGGAAATGTTCATTTCATCCAACTATTCTTCAAAATCTTATTTTATGATAATATCTTACATCAAATTTATATGAATATTATAGAAATTTCAGCAGTAAGCAGTTTGGGACTTGAAATATACAGATAATGACACTGGTTTTTTCTTCCAGTCTAATGTGTTCAAAAATACACAAATTATATCTTGGCTACTTGCTTGATCTTTTCAAATAGCTCTAAAATGCATCACCAACAGGTATGAAAACAAGTTATTCAACTTACATATGACAATCATTTAAAATCACAGCTAACAATGTTAGCCCAACTTCAAAGATGCTCATTTTAGACTGGAGACATTTTTAAAGGGCTGGAGAGATCTTTAAAGGAGTAGTGTTCTGGAAAACTAAACGCGTGTCAGAATATGTATATCACATGTTCTACTTGTTTCAGTGGACCTAAACTGTAGATAAAGAAGAACTGCAAGATTATACTGGGAGAGTGGAGGCAAAGAAGATGGAGTATGCATCACTCACTACAAGCATCATGGGAATTTGTGAGAGGTAGTCTCTGAAGGTAATCAGACTCCCATGGAGCCAAGATAGCTTTTTGTTGAGTATTTCAGTATAGACTCCAACTAAAGTAACCTTTTAGGCAAATTGAAAAAAAGGTTTTAATTAAGCATTCTTGCTTCTTGCGCCTAGCCTGGCTGTTTATCCCATGACTGAAAAACAGAGAAGGCAGATGTTTGTCTCTGACAATCCAAAGGGGGTGGGGGTTGGTGGAAATCTAGGAAAGCAGAATTTCAATAGCAAATATGAAAAGAAGAAACAGAAAAGATGAGCCACTGCAGGACTTTGTCTTAGTCACGGCACCCATGGCACCCTAGCACAATGCACCGCACACAGGGGGGCAGTCGATAATTAATTCCACTTAATTCAATAGACTCTCAAGTGTACTGTGCTTTGCAGTTACGAAGCACTTTCACATATTAGAAAAGAAAAAACTAAATGAGGAATAAAGGGGCAAGCAAGGGAATAAAAAGAAAACAAATGTAAAAAGGAAAATCCGTAAGAATAAGCAAGAGGCTGAAAAGGTTCGTAAAAGGGGGAAAAAAATTGACTTTCTCTCTGTCGTTCTTAATCACTTCCAATGACCCTACCTTTCGTTCTAAAGTACCCGGAGCTTAGAAAGTCAGTCGGCTAAGCAAGCCCTCAGAAGGGGCTCCCTCATCTTTGCAACGTGCATTTTTACAAATAGTAATCCCTTGGTCCTTGACTAGAGTTTGCGCCTAGGAATAACCACGAGCAAAGCTCTAACATCTCCCAAGTGTGGTCAAGAGTCTTTTATTTCAACCCATCCATCCCCGTCAGAATTCCCCAAAATTTAGGAATCTGGGTGATGAGGGGAGGAAGTGCTCATGGGGAGGGGGCAATCCTCTACAAGCCCCTTAACTCCGACAACAGAGGGAGATAGTGAGGCAGGAAAGCCCAGGGACTAAAGAAAAAGCCCACGTTTGCGACTAGGAGGGCGAGTGTCTACAACCGGTTATTAGAAATTGCCAGGGAAAAAAAGGGGTGAGCCTTCAAGATGGAAGAAATGGGGGGGCACTTGAATGCGTATCACTTTACACCTGGCGTCGAGGCCCCAATAAAAAAGCCATGAGGTCCAAAGCCTCAACGGGTCAGAAGAAGAGGCGGCTGCAAAGGACGCTAGGGTTTGCGGGGGTGGGCAGGGGTTTGCGCAGGAGGGAGCCAACAGACACCACCGCGGATGCTGTCCCAGGGGAAAGCACGTTTTCCTCTCCCCCAAAGTAGCGCATCCGCCCAGCATCCTCGGCTCAATCTGGGGAAGCTACCGGGATCCAAACCCAGGCAGCCGCGTCCTGACCCCATTATATGGGCTTAAAAGTTGTAGGAAGAGTTGGCGCTGGAAAAGGCACCTGGCAGGGGCAGCCGCTGAGGGGGCGTTAGGTTTCCCGGGAACAAAGGGGCCCGGGAAGGAATGAACACAGGAGCTGGTCCCTGGGGGCTCCTCCCTGAGGGGAAGAGACAAGGGTGGCCACGTCCTCCCAGCCTATGGGCGACGTGGGCAGCGGGAAGCGGGCGAGATGCACCGGGATTCCGCGGCCCGCCTTCTAACCTCCTATCGGGTAGCGCCGGCAACCCCGGCGCTCTCCGCGCCCCTCTGTGGCTGGGGAGCCACCACTGAAGACAATAGGAGATCGAGATCCCGAGCCCCCCCCCCTGCCCTGGAGGACCCCGCCGTCGCCTCGGCGCACCACAAATCAGTCAGTGGAAGCCCCGATGGCGTGCTCGGCCCTGATCTGCGCCCCATCCCTCTGGCGCTCCGGGACCACCGGCCCTAGAATCGCCTCGCCCTCCGCACAGCGGGCATTACCTTTCATCCAGTCCACTACTTGACTCGGAGACCATTTGCTCACGGGTTCCATGATCAGAGCCATGAGCACGGGGTCGCTACCGCGCGGGGCGCGGAGATCAGACACAAAACGAACTCGGCAGCCCGAGCCGCCCTCAGGTGGGGTCCTTTGCTGGCCGTTGCCTCGCTGGGCGGGTGGCGAGAAGACGGCTTTTGTGTGTTGGGTCTCGCGGCTTCAATGTCTCTTAACAAACGGCCGACAGCGCGGTGGGAACGGCGACGGGGAGAGAAACGCGCCGGGGTCGCTGCTCAGTGCAGACTCTCTGCTTGGTCCCCGCAGAGACGACTGCTGCTATTGCTCCCCGACTCCGCTCGGGTCTCCGTCCTTCCTGGGCTTCAGTTCATGCCTTGCACCGCCGAGGGTCGAGACGGTGAGGAAAGGAGCCGCCGCCGCCGCACGCCCGCAACCAACTTGCTCGCTCGCCTCGCGCGCGGGAGTGAAGCCCCGAGCACCACAAGCTGCCCGGCGGAAATGACGAGGGGCCTCCTGCCACCCAAAATATCTCTCCGCAGCCCTCGGGTGCGGGGCGCGCGCACCACGAGCCCCCCGCCTGCTCGCTGCCGCGCGGTCCCGCCCCCGGGGCCGACGGCAGGCGCGCGAGGCGTGTGCGCGTGCGCGCTCCAGCACGAGGCCCGAGCCCGGGGTCTGTCAGTCAGGCAGGTGCGGGCGGCTAGCAGCTTCGTGTTCCCGCCCCGCGAGCCGCCCCGGGACAGAGGCGCGCTAGGAGCGCGTGCGCAGCGGTGTCCGCGCGAGTCCCAGCCCTGGGTCAGTCAGTCAGGTGCTGGCGGCTCGGAGGGGATTCTGAGCGGACGTGGCGGCTGTGGGACGGGCCGCCCACCAGTTGAACGCTGAAGGCTGAGGCGGCTGAGGAGGTACCTGTGGCCGCGCTGCCGAGGGGTGGGGGACACCGCCAAAGCGCGGGGGTTACAACGACAGCCCGGGCTTTCCTCGCTCTCGCCCTCCTCACTGCTGAGTGGGCTTCCGAGGTGATTCCCGAGCCTCGCGCACGCCTGCGGAGACCTAGGCGGGGAATGCTGCGGACGGTGACCGGCTCCGCCAGCCAGAAACGCAGCGATGACGAGGCAGGATGGCCAGTGCTGTCGGACCGCCCCTGGTGGTGCCCCGGGCCTGGGAAGTCAGGCGTGGAGCCTGGAACCTGCAACTGCTGGTCGTGGTGATACGGAGACAGGTTCGGCCCCACGTGCCTTTTGAAGGGCGCTGTGTTGGGTTTTTGGCCAACTCCTTCAAAGCCGAGAGTGCTCAGTACCTATTTTAGAGGATGTCCTTTTGTTTTCAGATAATCTTACGTAAGAACCAAAGGGTGACACTGGTATTTAAATGAGTAACAAATTGTAAACATGATTCTTCGAAACTCATGTTCTTCAGAAATGTTTGGAGGCTACTGTGAACCCTTAGTAAAAGACAGTTTGTCTAATGAGACTTCACTGTAAATGACAAATAATCCTAGAAAGTATAGATGCACACTCTCTACCACCATTATAGATGTTTTCTCTTTGTCATTCTTAAATAGCCCCATTGAGTAAAAGAGAAACTCATTTTATTTATGTAACCATTTCAATAATGTCATTTGTTTTTGCCAGTTCCTGCAGTAACCCATTTTCTCTAGTTCTATTGCATGAGCTGCAGAACTGCCACTTTTCTCAACTAACTTAAGTTGCCATCCCTGCACACATACATACACAAAAAGAACTCAAACCACAGTAGTTAAAATATTTTGATGTTTTCAGGCTAATGATATAAACCAAGTAAAACTTAAGATGGCCTGTCTGTACACTTGTTTATTTTTCTAATAATCCAAACTTAAAAGTATATGGGAAGAAATTTAGAAGATTATCTAGACAAGTCTAGGTTCAGAGATATAGCACCTTCCATTCACAATCCAGATAATAGCTGTGATTTACAATTCTTTTTTAGCTAATCAGGTGTGCAAGATATTTTGGAGTGCTTATGTTCCAATTGAGTTTCAACATTGCATCAGTATTTTCTAGAAAAGATCATTTTTAGCATCAGTAATTTATGGAGTAGCTTTATGTTCAGAAGTGGAATGGATGCAAATCCATCATGAATCAGAGGTTACAGTCATAGGGAGACGTTAAAAGTAATTTCATTAAAGTAATACTGCTAATAATAACAATGAACATTTTATTGAGCAGTGTGCTAAGTATGTTACATACATTTTATCCTCAAAACAGCTCTGTTATTAGTCACATTTTACAGATGAGAAAATCTTGGCTATCACATTCACTTCCTATTCCCAGAGCTTATTACACATTGTTCAATACATGTTGAAAAAAATTAATGAATAAGGCTTAAAGAGGGTAAGTAATTTGTTTGAGGTCATGGTACATGATTGTAATACCAAGTTAAGGTGATTCCAGAATATGAACTTTAAAAATTTTTTTTAAATGTTTATTTATTTTTGAGAGAGAGAAAACAAACAGGTGAGGGGCAGAGAGAGAGGGAGACAGGAATCCAAAGCAGGCTCTGTGCTGACAGCAGACTGTGATATCATGACCTGAGCTGAAATCAGACACTTAACTGAGTCACCCAGAAGCCCCAGAGTAGGAGCTTTTAAAACTAGTAAGAACATTTATGTCAGTATCATAAGACGGAACAGTACTTTGGAAGGAGAAGGTCCATTGAATGTTAACTGAATATGTCTCATCAGAAAGTTAACTACAAAGGAGTCTGTCAGTCACCATAAGTGTTCCTGACCAGCAACTGTGAGAATGTAGGAAGTGACCAAATTTGACTGAAACTCCAAACTGCATATTCTGATTGGGTATGCTTAACAAGCAACCAGCCTATATATTGCAAAGAAGTTTAGAGTGAGATATTGTTTGCATAATGAATGAAATATCAATCAAAACAAATGCCAAAGACCAGGATGCAGTAAAATTTAAAAAATACGTATTTCATGAAAAGATTGGTGCCGAAGAAGATTCCAGGAAGAGAGGATTTTAAGGAAGACCCTACATCAGAATTAAGTTGTACATATTCTCCTATTTATGTTACAGGAAGGAATTTATTTAGTCTAATTACCTGAAATAACTAAAATAATTCTAAGAACTAAGAATGAGCAAAAATGTTGGTATGGAGTTACACTATCTTACAGAGTTCACCAAGGCCTTACATGTTCTAAGTTCTCCTCCTCAAGACTTCTACAAAACATACAAAAAATCAAAAGAATTGCCTTTGATTTTGACAATATAATAGGCATTAATTATTTCATTGAATTAGTTCAGAGCATAACTGGCTTTTCACTCAAATATCCTTAATTTGGAGAAGAAAACGGATTAAGTCATCACTGCTTTCACTCTTTTATTCCTAACTCCGAATGACTCAGCTAAATCTTTCCTTCACTTTTCTTTCTACAGCTTTTCAAATAAACTAGGTTTTATATTCTTTTGCCTATTATTTAAAATGTTGATACCTGGCCCCATGTTTGTAAGTATAATACAATGTGATTATGTACAAACTTTGGCAGCCTAACTTTGCCTTCTCTTAATGCACAACATAATCCCAAAGATTAGGGGAAAAGCTATGTTGTCATAAAATACACATCAAAACATAATGGTCCAAATTATATGATACCACATACACTTCAACAATGTAGATATAAAAGCCAAACTGATTCTTTGGAAACAAACTTGGATTCTTTTTGGAAGCAGGCAGAGGGTAAATATACTAAGTTAAATTAATTGGAGACATAAAACTTGTGTGATGTTTGCAACCATATCAAAACAAATCATTTAAAATAATCTTTACATCCAGCTGTTCTAGTTTTGCCTTTTTATTCTTCTCCTTCTAGATGTCAATAAAAAATTAAAATCTCTTGACCAAAATATTTTCAGTTAAGATTTTATAGTATATATAATAAGTCTAAGTACTTCAGATGTGAAATTTACAAAGGTTCTCAGACTGGAATCTAAGTGCTTAATGGATGTGACTCTTAGGGTTTGGGTCAGATAGGGAGGAAGTCTTCCACTGGAAGGACCTTCAAGCCTTTGTCTCTTTGCGGCTGTAGACAGAAGTAAATAATGTGAATGCTTCTTCTGGAACTGCAAGCTGAATATCTCTAACCTCCACACATTCCAACCTAGGTTATCTTATAATGGCCTTAATAATCGTTTCCTATTTCTTTTATTAAGAAGCTAGCTCTGCATTAGACCTCAGACTTGCCATGCAGGACATATTTTAATGTTTTTAGTTATTTAACATTTAGAGAAAATGTCTTGTAGAGACTTTTCTGGTGATTTTTCCCGTTTGTTTACATTGTGTTTTTGCTACAGCTGTCTAATTTTTAGACTTCTTTTTTAATAAGTAATATTTTATCATAATTTTTTTCTCTTATATCTTTCATTTTTGAATGATGAGTGAGAAGTCACAACACAGAGCAGCTATGAGGGTAGTCCATGTCCTAAAATACAGGAAAGGATAGGAGCCCTTTTTTTCCATTTAGTTTTGCCCAGACTTTTACTATAATTTCAAAAGCAGGTGTTCTATGCTGGCACAAGTTGTATACCCTGATCAGAAAAATTAGCTAAGCACTTTACTAAGACTGGTAGTGATAAAACAAAATACAAGTTATTTTCAAGAACAGTATATGAAACTTGCTTTAGAGAAGGCTTAGCACAATTTTTGGAACAATGTTTTCATTTTCTTGCAGTGCAATTCAGCTAACAGCTATGAATAGCTAATAACTAGCCTTTGATATAACTGAGGAGATAACAATCTCCCCTGCCTCCAATAGTCAGAGATTGAGTAGGAAGAGACCTTGAAATGTAAATGGGGCTATAAACTTGATGCTCTGGGCCAAATCTCCCTTTAGATTATCAGGGAGAAGCACCCAGAGACTATAATTAAATTAGTAAAATTCTTTCTTTGCTGCTCTGCCACTAGGGTAAACTATTAAATCAAGCCTTGTCCTTTGCAGACCAAGATTCACAGCAGTCGTCTCTAGGTAAGGAGAAAATGGCTGGAGTTCAGGTTATCCCAATAGGGTTTTTTAAGGATTCTTTCTAGGTATTCCCTGATATACTAATCATAGTCTAATAAAAATCCCAAAGCCCACCTAGATTAGGAAATCTAGGTGTTTTTTTTTTTTTTAAACACACGAAGCCCTAGCCCATCAGGGAAGTTTCTAGTGTACTTTGCAGCCATTAATTAAGAGCATATAAAAGTATTCAACAAAAATTGTTTAAACACTACCAGTGTGCTGGCCCAAGTTGTATCTTTTGATCAGAAAAATTAGTTTGATTTTGTGCATGCAAAGATAACCCAATATACTCAGAGACTGGTAGGGGAACGGAAACATTCACAGTTAATTCAATAGGATAATGTGATAAGTGCAATGATAGATGTGCCCAGTACTATGTGCTGAGGAGTATGTAACTCCTTGGAGGAAGACTTTATAGAGTAGATAATGACTATTGTAAGTCTTAAAGGATAACAGCCAAACAATAATGCAGAAAAGACCTTATAGGCAGGACAGTATGAGCAAAGTTACAGAGCACTATGTAGAGATACCTGGAAGCCTAAATTTGAAAAGAGGTGACAGTAGATGGACTGGGAGAGGTAGACACCAGCAGATCAGGGGAAGAAACTCAAACTAAAATATAACCTAAAAAGAGCCATTTAAGAATTTTAAGCAATGAAGTGCTCGTATTTATATACTTATGTTTTATATTGACTGCCAGCTATGGAGAGCATAGAGTTGAGAGGGACAATACTGAGGGGGGAGGTCAATGTGGAGGATGTGGCAATAGACCAGTGAATAGATGTCTTGGGTCAGCAATAGAATAGTAGAAGTGGGTATGGACAGAAAGGGATGGATTTAATAAATATTCAGAACTTGGTGATTGATTAGAAATGAGAGGTTTGGAAAAGAGCAGTATCAAGAATGATACCCAGGATTCTAGACTGGGTGACTGAATAAATTATTCCTTCTCCACTTAAAATAGAAGGAGCAGATTTGGGAGGCAGAAGTAATCTGAGAAATTAGTTTTGTATTGGACATTCTAAACATGAGATTCCTATGGACAGCCAAGAAGGGATTTCCAGTGGGCATTTTCTGCATTCATATATATGAATGTGAAACTCAGTTTGGGCTGAATATAAAGATTTGAGAGTCACTACTAAAACAAGAATATGAATGAGACAGGAAGAGTGTGAGATGCCCCTGGAGGAAGCCCATAGAAGAAAAAGAAAATAAGTGAATTATAAGAAGAACCAAGAGAATTGAATGTCATGATAGCCCAGTGAGAAGAGAATTTCAGGTAGAAAGGCATGGAAAGCTGTGGGAAGTGCAAAAATGATGTTGTTCCAGTAAGAACTGAGAAAAATCTGATGGTTTTGTCAGTTTGGATATCCTTCATTGCCTTATTAAGATCTGCAAAAGAAATGGATGTCAAAATGGGGAGGGTTGGTATATAGGGCATTAACTTTTTCTTGAGTCAATTTTTCTTCTTCCTCATAGCCACCTATGTGTATATCTAATTCAGATGGCTCCACGATGAATGCTAATGATCCTTCAATTTACCACCACCACTTGCATTTCTCTTTTCTGATGAAATTCCAGACACTAATGATGATCTCTACTCTTATCTGATTATATTTTTGCCACTTATAGAATGATAGCATCTTTTAAACTAAGCGAGGTTTGAATTCCTCTCCTCATCAGATTGTAGAACATGTTTGCCATGGCATCCTGGCGATCTTGCACATCTCTACATAGGCCATGTAGGCAAGACTCAACCTCAGTAAGACACATGTCTTGGCAAAATGCCCGGTGATCTTCCTTGGAACGTGGCAACAGAGTCTTGTGCAGAGCTATCCCAAGTCCATTTCTCATTTGCCACCCTGGTTCCAGTGAGGCATCAGCTTCAGGTATAAACAGTTCAGACTAAAGAACTGTTCAGCTGTAGCCTAGAGTTGGCTCCTTGATGACAGAGCACTGCATCACTTGTATCCTCTGGCCCCTCTGGTTTGGTATCATCCTGAGACTAGGGACATTTGGAGTTGAGACATGCTGATCTTGCGTTGCTGTCTGTGTAAATAATACATTTTCTAAATCCATGTGGGGTTGTTTTCACCTTACCCAGCGAATCTATGGAAGTGTGATAAGCCAGCCTAGCAGCTGCCACCATTCTGTTGCTCAGGTACTGCTTGACCATTTGGCACAGATCTGATCTAGGAAGTCCATAAGTACTCCCCAAAAGAGTGAGCTCTGCTGAACCTCTGTCTGAATAAAGTAGGGCAGTCCAGCTCTGGCCTAGTAAAGTAGCAGCAGCAGCAGCAACTTGATTTCAAATTGGGAAAGACTGCATTTTCCCTAATTATTTGGGTTCCCTAAGTTAACCCCATAATTAATTTAAAAAAACTCTATTACTGTTGCATGATAAAAACAAAACCGTGATCTAAACCCTTTCTTCTGAGGTTTGACATTATTTTTTATAAAACACCTAGATTTTAGGGAATTCCTTCATATTCAAGATGTTAGGTCCATTTTCCTCTGAACATTTATCAGTCTTATTTTCTAGTGGAAAATGTGAACTGGCAAAATTGGTGCTAGATAAGTTCATAGGTCCTGTTTATAAGGTAAATGGTACATCCCTATAGATCATATTTTTTAAATGCAAAAAGTACTTAAGGTAGGAGACAAATTGTTTAATCCTTATCTAATAATTGACAGACTACAGAGGCATAAAGGTGGGGAGTGGGAAAGGAAGATTGCTTTCTTTCTCCATGGATTTTTGTCTTTGTTTTCCTGAAATGGGTCTTATTTACTTCTAGGAAAATTGGCATATTAAGGATGCTCATACCAAGTGGAACAAATGACTTATTTTCACTGACCAGGAACTGTATCCTGAAGGAGAGAGAGACGTAAGTTTGTCACTACTTTTGACATTTTCTTGATTTTGAAAGGAAACTTAGTGATTTTGGTGATCTAATTAATGAAAATATTTTCCTTAGTTTCTCTTCAGCACTGTTTGAAATACTTTGTAGCACAATGCAAGGTACCATTTATTGATTTTTCATCAAGAGCATCTACTCTGTATATATTTTGTGCTAAGCATTATTACAAAAATGAGTAAAATATGGTTGCTGTCCTCAAATCCTATAAACCAAAGCATACCAGTATATATTTTTGATATAATATAGCAAGCAAAATGACAGAGACATACAAAAGTATTTTGAGTATATTCCATAATATGGAAATATGAATTCATACCAAATGAATAAATAAGCATCTTTCTAGATTATAAGATGGCAATGTAATTTGTACATTGTACAATAGGCTAAGCTTTGTGGATAAACTAGTGAATATAATGGATATGGCTCATGACCCTAAAGAGTTACAACATAGTTGTAACATAGTGAGAAATATACAATATACAAGTAGACAAATGCAAATTATGAAAAGTACTGATATGATATGTACAAGGTATAGTGATAGAGAATTATTGAGATGAGGAAGAGACGAAACTCCTAAAGGTGATCAGAGAAGACTTTTCTGACTAGGTGACTTCTTAGGCACAGTCTTAAGATGTAATAATATAAGCAGGAAAAGATCAGAAATAGCTCATTCAAGGGGAAGTAAAATCATGTGTGAAGTCCAGGTGGCAATAAAGAATTTGAGGTGATTGAGGAACAGAAGGAAATTACTGTGGCTGAAACATAGTGAATGAGCAAAGGCATAAAGGAAGCTAGAGAAATAGGATGGGGTTGGAGAAAACAGGATCTTGTAAGTGTGTGGTAACTAGTTTGTAGTGCAGTAAAAAGACATTAAGACTTGTAAGCAGGTCAGAAAAATGATCTGATTTATATTTGTAAATTAAGGAGGGGGACTTCTTTTTCCAGAAGGATCAAGTAGAGGTACCTTTCCCTATTATTCCCACTAAATACAACTAAAAACCCTGGACATTATGTATAAAACAAACATACGACTTTGAAAGAAGTAAAAGGGGGATCATTACTGCCTGGCAAGGATGAGTGTTCCAGTTCCCACTTGGCCTTGTCTGATACCACCATGACAGGGGCACTGGAGTGCTATGCTACATCCTAGCAAAGTAGAAGTGTAGGCTCCCTACTTTGCCTTTGCTGGCATAGGTGGGGGTAGGGTCACAGATCTTTTCTGTTGTATTTGGCTGGAGCAGAGTGGTTATTATTTTGATGTTTTCTACTTTGCTAGGCTGCCCCTTTCCTGGTCACTTAGCTAGAGAGCAGGCTCTTCCTGAGATTTTTTTGTTTGCACCTTCCAGGTTTCCAGGGTGCTGCGTTATTCAGCTCTGTAATATATGAGCAAAAATGTAAAAACCCAGAGAACTCACCAGCATGTCATTCCTTGCGTCTGAGTTCCATTGCTGGTTTTATTTCTTCTCTTTTTGAAATAATAGATATTACCAAATCTAGGGGCACCTGGGTGGCTCAGTTGGTTAAGCGTTTTACTTCGGCTCAAGGCATGATCTCAAGTTCAAGACTTTAAGCTCCGCGTCAGACTCTGTGCTGTCAGCACAGAACCTTCCTGGGATCTTCTGCCCCGACCCCCCGTCCTTCCCCTGCTTGTGCATGTGCATCCGTACTTTCTCTCTTAAAAATAAACATTAAAAAAAATTACCAAATCTGAACAACAAAGAGGATATAGATTTTAAAAAAAGAATAGAGCCTCAGGGACTTGTGGTACAAAAATAATAGATCCAGAATTCATGTCATTGAAGTCCTGTAGGAGAAGGAAAAGAGGGCAGGGTTGAAAAAGGACTCAAAGAAATAATGGCTAAAAACTTTCCAAATATAACAAAAGACATAAACCTATAAATTCAAGAGGCTGAATGAACTCCAAACGGGATACCCAAACAAACCCACACCAAGACATGCCATGGTCAAATTCCTGAAAACTAAAGACAAAGAAAAAAATCAGCCAGACAGAAACAGTACCTTACTCATAGGGGGAACATGATTTAATAGCTTATTTCTTATCAGAAACCATAGGATCCAGAAGGATGTCAGCCAAATGGCTACCTGGAAGCTCCAAGTTCTTGTTCCCCCACAGAAACATTAAAAAACAACAGTAACAACAACAAAAACCCCAGAAATTCACATGCAAGAAAATGAATATGGATACTTACCTTATACCATATATAAAAACTAACACAAAATACATCAAAGATATAAGTGTAAGAGCTGAAACTATAAAACTCCTAGAAGAAAACATTGGAGACAATCACCAGGACATTGAATTTGGCAGTGAATTTTTAAGTATGACAACAAAAGCACAGGCAATGAAAGAAAAAATAGATAAATTAAGAACTTTTGTGCACTAAAGGACATTATAAAAATAGTGAGAAGACAACCTATAGAATGGGAAAAATGTTTACAAATCACGTATCTGATCAGGAATTAATATCCAAGGGTGCCTAGCTGGCTCGGTTGGTAGAACTCTTGATCTTGAAGTTGTGAGTCCAAGCCCCATGTTGGTTGTGGAGATTAAAAAATAAAATCTTAAAATATAAAATCTTAAAAATAAAATCTTAAAAAATAATGAAATATCCAGAATATAAAAAGAACTCTTACAAGTTAAAAACAACAACAACAAAATAACCCATCTAAAAAAGTGAGCAAATTCTCACCATCATTAATTATTAAGGAAATGTACATGAAAACCACAATAAGATACCACTTTACACTCATTAGGTGAGCTACTACGAAAAAAAAAATTGGTGAAGATGTGGAGAAATTAAAACTCTTATGCATTGTTGATGCAAATATGAAATGGTGCAGCCACTGTGGAAAATGGTTTGGCATTTCCTCAAAATATTAAAAATAGAATTGTCATATGATTTAGCAATTCTACTTCTAGGTATATACCCAAACGAATTTAAAGCAGAGACTCAATCGGATACTTGTATACCAATGTTCATAGAAAAATTAGTCACAATAGTTAAAAGGTAGAAACAACCCAAATGTTCAACAGATGAATATATAAACAAAATATGGCATATACATACAATGGAATGTTATTCAACCTTAAAAATGATTGGAGTTCTGGGGTGCTTGGGTGGCTCAGTTGGTTAAGTGTCTGACTCTCTTGATTTCGGCTCAGGTCTTGATCCCCAGGTTGTAGGATTGAGCCCCACATCAGGCTCTGTGCTGAGCACGGAGCCTGCTTAAGATTTTGCCTCTCTCCCTCTGCCCCTCTCTCCTGCTTTCTCTCTCTCTCTCTTTCTAAAAAAATAAAAATTAAAAAAAATATTTTAGGGGCGCCTGGGTGACTCAGTCGGTTAAGCATACAACTTCGGCTCAGGTCATGATCACGCTGTTTGCTGTTCATGAGTTTGAGCCCCGCGTTGGGCTCTGTGCTGATAGCTCGGAGTCTGGAGCCGACTTAGGATTTTGTCTCCTTCTCTCTCTGACCCTCTGCTATTTGCGCTCTGTCTCTCCCTGTCTCTTAAATATAAATAAACATTTAAAAATTTAAAAAAAATTAAAAGAAAATTTTGAAAAATGGATTGGAGTTCTGACACATGCTGTAACTTGGATGAACCTTGAAAACACTATGCTAAGTGAAATAAGTCAGACACAAAAGGACTACTATTATGATTCCACCTGTTTGAGGTACCTAAAATAGGCAAATTTATAGAGACAGGAAGTAGGATGGTGGTTACTAGGTGCTGGGGGGAGGGTAGTATGAGGGGTCAATTTTTTAATGGATGTTTAAGAAATGGGTAGTGGTGATGGTTATACAACATTGTGAAGGTACTTAATGCCACTGAATTTTACACTTAAAAATGGTTAAATGGTAAATTTCATTATGTCTATTTTATCACAATAAAAAAATTCTTAGAAAAGGCAAAAAAAAGGAGGAAACTGTAAAGTCCAGAAAGAAATGTTACGTTTTTCACATCCTGAAAGAGCCATCAACCCAAAATTCAGAATTCTGTATTCAGCAAAAATATCCTTCAAGAATGAAGGATAGATCAACACATCTTCAAATGAAAGACAAGAAATTTTGTCAGCAAGTCCACCCTAAAAGAAGGACTAAAGGAAGTTCTCTAAACAGAAAGGAAATGATAAAAGAAGGAACATCCAGATAGAAGAAAGAACACACTAAGCAAAAATATGGGTAAATACAATATAATATAAACTTTCCTTCTCTTGTTTTTTAAATTATGGCTGATGGTTGAAGCAAAAATTATTACACTGTCTAATATAGTTCTCAATGTGTGTATAGGAGATATATATATATATATGATTATTATAGTATAAATGAAAGAGAGTGAAGTCATACAAAGAGAGGTAAGGTTTTTAAACTTCAGTTTAACTGGTAAAATGATGATACTAGTATGCTGTAATAAGTTATGTATATATAATACCTAGAGCAACCACTAAAAAGTTGTACAAGATATACCCTTAAGGGGCGCCTGGGTGGCTCAGGCAGTTAAACGTCCAACTTCAGCTCAGGTCATGATCTCATGATCTGTGGGTTCGAGCCCCGCATGGGCCTGTGTGCTGACAGCTCAGAGCCTGGAGCCTGCTTCGGATTCTGTGTCTCCCTCTCTCTCTGCCCCTCCCCCACTCACGCTCTGTGTCTCTCCCTCAAGAATAAATAAACATGAAAAAAATAAAAAAAAAAGATATATGCTTAAAAACACTATTGATAAAATGAATTTCTAAAAAATATTCACGTAACCCACAGGAATATAGGAAAAAGAACAAATGAAAAACAGAGAGAACAAACAGAAAAAAAATAAAATGACAAACTTAAGTTCCAACAAAATAATTACCTTAAATATAAATGGTCTAAAATCATGAATGAAAATGGAATTATTACAACCAATCCCTCAGAGATACAAACAATTATCAGGGAATACTATGAAAAATTATATGCCAACAAATTGGACAACCTGGAAGAAATGGACAAATTCCTAAACACCCACACTCTTCCAAAACTCAATCAGGAGGAAATAGAAAGCTTGAACAGACCCATAACCAGCGAAGAAATTGAATCGGTTATCAAAAATATCCCAACAAATAAGAGTCCAGGACCAGATGGCTTCCCAGGGGAGTTCTACCAGACGTTTAAAGCAGAGATAATACCTATCCTTCTCAAGCTATTCCAAGAAATAGAAAGGGAAGGAAAACTTCCAGACTCATTCTATGAAGCCAGTATTACTTTGATTCCTAAACCAGACAGAGACCCAGTAAAAAAAGAGAACTACAGGCCAATATCCCTGATGAATATGGATGCAAAAATTCTCAATAAGATACTAGCAAATCGAATTCAATGGCATATAAAAAGAATTATTCACCATGATCAAGTGGGATTCATTCCTGGGATGCAGGGCTGGTTCAACATTCACAAATCAATCAACGTGATACATCACATTAACAAAAAAAAAAAGAGAAGAACCATATGATCCTGTCAATCGATGCAGAAAAGGCCTTTGACAAAATCCAGCACCCTTTCTTAATAAAAACCCTTGAGAAAGTCGGGATAGAAGGAACATACTTAAAGATCATAAAAGCCATTTATGAAAAGCCCACAGCTAGCATCATCCTCAACGGGGAAAAACTGAGAGCTTTTTCCCTGAGATCAGGAACACGACAGGGATGCCCACTCTCACCGCTGTTGTTTAACATAGTGCTGGAAGTTCTAGCATCAGCAATCAGACAACAAAAGGAAATCAAAGGCATCAAAATTGGCAAAGATGAAGTCAAGCTTTCGCTTTTTGCAGATGACATGATATTATACGTGGAAAATCCGATAGACTCCACCAAAAGTCTGCTAGAACGGATACATGAATTCAGCAAAGTTGCAGGATACAAAATCAATGTACAGAAATCAGTTGCATTCTTATACACTAACAATGAAGCAACAGAAAGACAAATAAAGAAACTGATCCCGTTCACAATTGCACCAAGAAGCATAAAATACCTAGGAATAAATCTGACCAAAGATGTAAAAGATCTGTATGCTGAAAACTATAGAAAGCTTATGAAGGTAATTGAAGAAGATTTAAAGAAATGGAAAGACATTCCCTGCTCATGGATTGGAAGAATTAAATATTGTCAAAATGTCAATACTACCCAAAGCTATCTACACATTCAATGCAATCCCAATCAAAATTGCACCAGCATTCTTCTCGAAACTAGAACAAGCAATCCTAAAATTCATATGGAACCACAAAAGGCCCCGAATAGCCAAAGTAATTTTGAAGAAGAAGACCAAAGCAGGAGGCATCACAATCCCAGACTTTAGCCTCTACTACAAAGCTGTCATCATCAAGACAGCATGGTATTGGCACAAAAACAGACACATAGACCAATGGAATAGAATAGAAACCCCAGAACTAGACCCACAAACGTATGGCCAACTCATCTTTGACAAAGCAGGAAAGAACATCCAATGGAAAAAAGACAGTCTCTTTAACAAATGGTGCTTGGAGAACTGGACAGCAACATGCAGAAGATTGAAACTAGACCACTTTCTCACACCATTCACAAAAATAAACTCAAAATGGATAAAGGACCTGAATGTGAGACAGGAAACCATCAAAACCCTAGAGGAGAAAGCAGGAAAAGACCTCTCTGACCTCAGCCGTAGCAATCTCTTACTCGACACATCCCCAAAGGCAAGGGAATTAAAAGCAAAAGTGAATTACTGGGACCTTATGAAGATAAAAAGCTTCTGCACAGCAAAGGAAACAACCAACAAAACTAAAAGGCAACCAACGGAATGGGAAAAGATATTTGCAAATGACATATCAGACAAAGGGCTAGTATCCAAAATCTATGAAGAGCTCACCAAACTCCACACCCAAAAAGCAAATAACCCAGTGAAGAAATGGGCAGAAAACATGAATAGACACTTCTCTAAAGAAGACATCCAGATGGCCAACAGGCACATGAAAAGATTTCAACGTCGCTCCTTATCAGGGAAATCCAAATCAAAACCACACTCAGATATCACCTCACGCCAGTCAGAGTGGCCAAAATGAACAAATCAGGAGACTATAGATGCTGGACAGGATGTGGAGAAACGGGAACCCTCTTGCACTGTTGGTGGGAATGCAAATTGGTGCAGCCGCTCTGGAAAGCAGTGTGGAGGTTCCTCAGAAAATTAAAAATAGACCTACCCTATGACCCAGCAATAGCACTGCTAGGAATTTACCCAAGGGATACAGGAGTACTGATGCATAGGGGCACTTGTACCCCAATGTTTATAGCAGCACTCTCAACAATAGCCAAATTATGGAAAGAGCCTAAATGTCCATCAACTGATGAATGGATCAAGAAATTGTGGTTTATATACACAATGGAATACTACGTGGCAATGAGAAAGAATGAAATATGGCCTTTTGTAGCAACGTGGATGGAACTGGAGAGTGTGATGCTAAGTGAAATAAGCCATACAGAGAAAGATAGATACCATATGTTTTCACTCTTATGTGGATCCTGAGAAACTTTACAGAAACCCATGGGGGAGGGGAAGGAAAAAAAAAAGAGGTTAGAGTGGGAGAGAGCCAAAGCATAGGAGACTGTGAAAAACTGAGAACAAACTGAGGGTTGATGGGGGGTGAGGGGGGGGGTGGGAGGGAGGGGAGGGTGGGTGATGGGTATTGAGGAGGGCACCTTTTGGGATGAGCACTGGGTGTTGTATGGAAACCAATTTGACAACAAACTTCATATATTGGAAAAAAAAATAAAAAAAATAAAAAAAAAACTGAGAACAAACTGAGGGTTGATGGGGGTGGGAGGGAGGGGAGGGTGGGTGATGGGTATTGAGGAGGGCACCTTTTGGGATGAGCACTGGGTGTTGTATGGAAACCAATTTGACAATAAATTTCATATATTAAAAAAAAAGCTGACTTAGAAAATAAAAATAAATAAATAAATAAATAAATAAATGGTCTAAGTACACCAATTAAAAGATATGTGGAGTGATTGAAAAAACATAACCCAACTATATGCTATCAGAAACTCCAAAGATAACAATACAGGCCGGTTGAAAAGTAAAAGGATGGAAAAAGATATTTTCAACAAATGTTAATTAAAAAAATGCAGGAGTGGCTATATTAATATCAGATAAAGTAGATGTCAAGGAGGGAAAAAAACTAAAGGAGAAAAGTAGAGGTGCTGGTTTATTCATCTTACATGGGAAAGAGTGATGGGATATTTTATATATTTGATGGTAAAGAAAATAAACATGTAAATATATTCTTTAAAGTTACAATGGTAAGCAACACATGAGCTGAAAATAATCATATTGGAGGGAATGGATGAACAGTATAGGTATGGTATAGATTAGTTAAATCCTGTTTTGCCCTGGAAGAATGTCCATGGATAATGTCCTAAATTAGCAAATCTATTAATAGTAACAACAGCTTAAATGAGTTAAAATAGGAATACAGGAGAGTGGGGCAAAGTACTACGGCTTTCTCATTTAAATCCTTCTATCCTACTTGATTGTTAAATCTCGTGCATGTATTATTGTAGCAAGCATTTAAAAAATATTTTAAATAAAACCAGAAGTGTCTACTGTGACTGACTAGAGCATAAAGACTGAAATTCCATGCATGGTGGTCGAAATAGTTTATAGCCAATTTAGTTTTTCTGGTCATTTCCTAGAACACTTTGTTTTAACCACATGAAAAAATAGTCTTGTGTGTCTTATCATCTCTTCTTCAAGTACACTTCTCAGCCATCTAGACCCTATTGAAATGTAACTTCCTCTTTGGAGCCTTTTCTAAATCAGCCACTCTCCATCCCCGGGGACAGAATTGTTATCTCCTTTCCAGCATGTTTTTTTTCAAATTCTGCTTTTGTATGCAATGGGGTATACAACCTTTTGAGTTTTAATAAGTAAATAGAAACATAAATTCTGGGAATTCAAAATAGAAAGCATTTCACATATTCACAGGGAAAAAGTAAAGGAATTGTGTATAAGAAAATATGGGGACAACCACATTAAAAAGGGACGTTTGTTAGTAGTAAAGTACAGTCTGTCCCCCTGGCAATTCTAATGGAGCACATTTCATGACAACTCGTCCTCTCTCCCTGACTTCATGAAGATTCACCATATGTCTTCTAAGTCAGAAACCTTATATTTAGAACAATATATTATTTCTAAGCTTGACTGAAGCAGCACATCTTTTTAGTTATAGCAGGTAAACTTTTTCCCATGTCATTATTATAAGTTAGCACAATTTTCATGGGATTTGGAATGTGATAGAAGAAACTGGAATCAATTGATAATGAGATTCTGACAGCACTTTCTTGTTTCCCAAGCAAATAACTTTTAGCAGAAGTCCTATATGACAGTATAATTACCAAGCCTTTTTCCATTGGTGAATGGCTACTTTTATATTCTACAAAGGAATCTTAGTTTTTGGTTTATTTCATGGTAGATTATGACCATTAAGAGAAAGAGTGAACTATAGTTTATTGTCCTTTGAATGTGTCCAGATTTTAAATTGGTATCAAGGATTGGTTATTCTAATACAATGACTTTTATAGTACCAGATGTCCAGAAATTTGGAAATGACAATTTGAGGTTTTACATCTGCTTAGGTATTAATCTGAATATGTGAATTCAAAGGCAAAGTTAAGTATGTTTTCAGTAGCAAACGTTAATTTTTATTGAAGTATATGTTCTCATCAAAATTATCTCAGAGCAGCTGCATAATTATGTTATTACAACTTATATTAGAATAAATTTCATATAAAATTATGAGAATAGTCATAAGCTTCCCAGGATATGTAGAATTGCAAAGCAATATGATGCATTTAGAAAGAGAGCTAAATTAGGAGTGAGAAGAATTGGACCGCCTGTGTAAACTTCAAGTTCAATGCTCTATAATGTTGGGCAAATCATATAACTCTACTAACCTTCAGTATTTTTATCTGCAAAATGGGTATTCCCATCTCTCAGAACTATCATAAAGCTCAAATGAGAAAATATATTCAAAATCACTATAAACTATACAAATATAAGCTAATATTTTTTCAGGTTGCATAGAATTCATAGCACAGTCTTCTAAATATCTTCAAAATTGGCAACCTTTTTTTTTTCTTTAAGGATAACTTTACTAATCAAAATTTATGTGAAACCATGTCTACCCAGTGAAGTTGATGCTGCATTTAGCTAATACTATTTTTGGTTAAGGAAGAAAAAAATAAATAGCTATAAAATGGACATTTTTAGAAGCATGCCACATAAAATTACTGAAGGCAATTTTTTAAAAGTTCCAAAAATGTTTTGAGTTATATTAGCATCCAAAAGATAACAAGGCTTAACACTAATAGGTTATACTTCTTTGGTTATGTTTCTTAAAGGAATATGTTTATCTACATTTTACTAATGTTTCCATATAAGTTCCTATGTTATTTTATCTTTTTAAAAATATTTATTTTTTAATTTACATCCAAATTAGTTAGCATATTGTGCAACAGTGATTTCAGGAGTAGATTCCGTAATGCCTCTTACCCATTTAGCCTATCTCCCCTTCCACAACCCCTCTAATAACCCTCTGTTTGTTCTCCATATTTAAGAGTCTCTTATGTTTTGTCCCCCTCCCTGTTTTTAAATTATTTTTGCCTCCCTTCCCTTATGCTCATCTGTTCTGGGTCTTAAAGTCCTCATATGAGTGACATCATATGATATTTGTCTTTCTGTGACTAATTTTGCTTAGCATAATACCCTCTACTTCCATCCACGTAGTTGTAAATGGCAAGATTTCATTCTTTTTGATTGCCAAGTAATACTCCATTGTTTTTATGTACCACATTTTCTTTATCCATTCATCCCTCAATGGACATTTGGGCTCATTGCATACTTTGGCTATTGTGGATAGTGTTGCTATAAACATTGGGGTGCATGTGTCCCTTAGAAACAGTACACCTGTATCCCTTGGATAAATACCCAGTAGTGCAATTGCTGGGTCATAGGGTAGTTCTATTTTTAATTTTTTGAGGAACCTACGTACTGTTTTCCAGAGTGGCTGCACCAGCTTGCATTCCTACCAACAGTGCAAAAGAGATCCTCTTTCTGTGCATCTTTGCCAACATCTGTTGTTGCCTGAGTTGTTAATGTTAGCTATTCCAACAGGTATCAGGTGGTATCTCACTGTGGTTTTGATTTGTATTTCCCTGATGATGAGTGATGTTGAGCATTCTTTCATGTGTCGGTTGGCCATCTGGATGTCTTCTTTGGAGAAGTGTCTATTCATGTCTATTGCCATTTTCTTCACTGGATTATTTGTTTTTTGGGTGTTGAGTTTGATAAGTTCTTTATAGACTTTGGATACTAGCCCTTTATCTGATATGTTGTTTGCAAATATCTTCTTCCATTCTGTTGGTGGCTTTTTAGTTTTGCTGAGTGCTTCCTTGGCTGTGCAGAAGCTTTTTATTTTGGTGAGGTCCCAATAGTTCATTTTTTCTTTTGTTTCCCTTGCCTCCAGAGATGTATTAAGAAGTTGCTGCGGGCAAGATCAAAGAGGTTTTTGCCTGCTTTCTCCTCGAGGATGTTGATGGCTTCCTGTCTTACATTTAGGTCTTTCATCCATTTTGAGGTTATTTTTGTGTATGGTGTAAGAAAGTGGTCCAGGTTCATTTTTCTGCATGTCGCTATCCTGTTTTCCCAGCACTGCTCGCCGAAGAGACTGTCTTTATTCCATTGGATATTCTTTCATGCTTTGTCAAAGATTAGTTGGCCATACGTTTGTGGGTCCATTTCTGGGTTCTCTATTCTGTTCCATTGATTGGAGTGTCTGTTTTTGTGCCAGTACCAGACTGTCTTGATGATTACAGCTTTGTAGTATAGCTTGAAGTCAGGGACTGTGATGCCTCCTGCCTTGGTTATCTTTTTCAAGATTGCTTTGGCTATTTGGGGTTGGGGCTTTTTCTGGTTATGTACAATTTTTAGGATTATTTGTTATAGTTCTGTGAATAGTGCTGGTGTTATTTTGATAACTATTGCATTGAATATGTAGATTACTTTGGGTAGTATCGACATTTTAACAATATTTGTTCTTCCTATGCAGGAGCATGGAATCTTTTTCCATTTTTTTGTGTCTTCTTCAATTTCTTTCATAAGCTTTCTATAGTTTTCTGTGTATAGATTTTTCACCTCTTTGGTTAGATTTATCCCTAGGTATTTTATGGTTTTTCGTGCAATTGTAAATGGGATCAATTCCTTGATTTCTTTTCTGTCGCTTCATTGTTGGCATATAGGAATGCAGCCGATTTCTGTGCATTGATTTTATATCCTGCAACTTTGCTGAATTCATGAATGTGTTCTAGCAGTTTTTTGGTGGAATCTTTTGAGTTTTCCATATAGTGTATCATGTCATCTGCAAAGAGTGAATGTTTGACTTCCTCCTGGCCGATTTGGATGCCTTTTATTTCTTTGTGTTGTCTGATTGCAGAGGCTAAGACTTCCAATACTATGTTGAGTAACAGTGGTGAGAGTGGACATCCCTGTCTTGTTCCTAACCTTAGGGGGAAAGCTCTCAGTTTTTCCCCATTGAAGATGATATTAGCGTTGAGTCATTCAAATATGGCTGTTATGATCTCGAGGTATCCCCCTTCTGACCCTACTTTCTTGAGGGTTTTTATCAAGAAAGGATGCTGTATTTTGTCAAATACTTTGTCTGCATCTATTGAGAGGATCATATGGCTCTTGTCCTTTCTTTTATTGATGTGATGAATCACATTGATTGTTTGCAGATACTGAACCAGCCCTGCATCCCAGGTATAAATCCCACTTGGTTGTGGTGAATAATTTTTTTAATGTATTGTCGGATCTGGTTGGCTATTATCTTACTGAGGAATTTTGCATCCATGTTCATCAGGGAAATTGGTCTATAGTTCTCCTTTATAGTGAGGTCTCTGTCTGGATTGGAATCAAGGTAATGCTGGTTTCATAGAAAGAGTTTGGAAGTTTTCCTTCCATTTCTATTTTTTTGGAACAGCTTCAAGAGAATAGGTGTTAACTCTTCCTTAAATATTTGGTAGGATTTCCCTGGAAAGCCATCTGGCGCTGGACTCTTGTTTTTTGGCAGATTTTTGATTACTAATTCGATTTCTTTACTGTTTATGGTCTGTTCAAATTTTCTATTTCTTCCTGTTTCAGTTTTGGTAGTGTATATGTTTCTAGAAATTTGTCCACTTCTTCCAGATTGCCCATTTTATTGGCATATAATTGCTCATAATAGTCCTTTATTATTGATTTTATTTCTGCTGTGTTGGTTGTGATCTTTCCTCTTTCATTCTTGATTTTATTTATTTGGGTGTTTTCCTTTTTCTTTTTGATCAAACTGGCTGGTGATTTATCATTTTTGTTAATTTTTTCAAAGAACAATCTTCTGGTTTCATTGATCTGTTCTACTGTTTTGTTTTTTTTTTTTGTTTGTTTTTTATTTTTTGGTTTCGATAGCATTAATTTCTGCTCTAATCTTTATTATTACCTGTCTTCTGCTAGTTTGGGGGTTTTATTTGCTGTTCTTTTTCCAGCTGTTTAAGGTGTAAGGTTAGGTTGTGTATCTGAGACCTTTCTTCCTTCTTTAAGAAGGCCTGATTGCTATATACTCCCCTCTTATGACCGCTTTTTCTGCATCCCAAAGGTTTTGGGCTGTGGTGTTATCATTTTAATTGGCTTCCATGTACTTTTTATTCCCTCTTTAATTTCTTGGTTAGCCAATTCATTCTTTAGTAGGATGTTCATTAGTCTCTAAGTATTTGCTACCTTTCCAAATTTTTTCTTGTGGTTGATTTCGAGTTTCATAGCATTGTGGTCTGAAAATATGCACGGTATGATTGTGATCTTTTTGTACTTGTTGAAGGCTGATTTGTGTCCCAGTATGTGGTCTGTTCTGGAGAATGTTCCATGTGCACTGGAGAAGGATGTATATTCTGCTGCTTTAGGATGAAATGTTCTGAATATATCTTTTAAGTCCTTCTGGTCCAGTGTGTCATTCAAAGCCATTGTTTCCTTGTTGATTTTTTGATTAGATGATCTGTCCATTGCTGTGAGTGGGGTGTTGAAGTCTCCTACTATTATGGTATTACTATCAATGAGGTTCTTTATGTTTGTGATTAATTGATTTATATATTTGGTGTTTCCACATTTGGCACATAAATGTTTACAATTGTTAGGTCTTCTTGGTGGATAGACTCCTTATTTATGATATAATGCCCTTCTGCATCTCTTGATACAGTCTTTATTTTAAAGTCTAGATTGTCTGATATAAGAATGGCTACTCTGGCTCTTTTTTGTTGATCATAAGCATGATAGATGGTTCTCCTTCGCCTTACTTTCAATTTGAAGGTATCTTTAGGTCTAAAGTGCATCTCTTGTAAACAGCATATAGATGGATCTTGTTTTCTTATCTATTCTGTTACCCTTTGTCTTTTGATTGGAGCATTTAGCCCACTGAAGTTTAGAGTGAATACTGAAAGATATGCCGTTATGTTATTATGTTGCTTGTAGAGTTGGAGTTTCTGGTGGTGTTCTGGTCCTTTCTAGCCTTTGTTGCTTTTGGTATTTATTTATTTATATATTCATTCATTCATTCATTCATTCATTCATCTCTTCTCCCCTCAGAGAAGTAGGATGTTCATTAGTCTCTAAGTATTTGCTACCTTTCCAAATTTTTTCTTGCGGGGCTGGTTTAGTGGTCACAAACTTTTTAAATTTTTGTTTGTCTGGGACTCTATCTCTACTTCTATTTTGAATGACAGCCTTGCTGGATAAAGAAGTCTTGGCTGCATATTTTTCTGATTCAGCCATTGAATATATCCTGCCACTCCTTTCTGGCCTGCCAAGTTTCTGTGGATAGGTCTGCTGCAAACCTGATCTGTCTTCCCTTGTAGGTTAAGGACCTTTTTTCCCTTGCTGCTTTCATGATTCTGTCCTTGCTTGAGTATTTTACGAATTTGACTATGATATGTCTTGTTGATGGTCGGTTTTTGTTGTATTAATGGGAGTCCTCTGTGCTTCCTGAATTTTAATGTCTTTGTCTTTCTCCAGGTTAGGAAAGTTTTCTGGTATGATTTGCTCACATAACCCTTCTACCCTTATTTCTCTCTGTTCCTCTTCAGGGACCCCTGTGATTCTGATGTTGTTCCTTTTTAATGAGTCACTGATTTCTCTAATTCTTAAATTGTGCTCTTTGCCTTAATCTCCCTCTTTCTTTCTGCTTCATTATTCTCCATAAGTTTGTCCTCTATATTGCTGATTCTCTGTTCTGCCTCATCCATCCTTGCCACTGTGGCATCCATTTGAGATTGCAGCTCAGTTATAGCATTTTTTATTTCATCCTGACTAGCCTTTGCTTCTTTTATTTCTGCAGAAAGGGATTCTAATCTATTTTTAACTCTGGCTAGTATTCTTATTATTGTCATTCTAAATTCTGGTTCAGACATCTTGCTTATATCTGTGTTGTTTAAGTCCCTGGCTGTCATTTCTTCCTGCTCTTTCTGTTGAAGTGAATTCCTTTGTTTAGTCTTTTTGAAGGGAAAAAAGGTATTAATGAGGTAAAAAAATTAAAATTAAAAAATATTAAAATTAAAAAATTAAACACACATGCACACAAAATCGAATAAATGATGCTAGATCTTAGGTGTTTTTTGGTCTGGGTGTTGAAAGAGGCTTGTAGATTAGAGAAAAAATGAGAAAGAATAAAATAAAAAAAGGAAATCATTTGACAATTTGAAAAATTAATACACTGAAGGAGACCCAAATGAAATGATGGAAGTAAAATAGAATTTGAAAGAATTTACACGAAAGTAAAAAATATAGTAGAAAAAATTTAAAGAAAAATATTTTTAATGACAATTGAAAATAAAAATGAGTTTTTTCTCTTTCTGTATTGAAAAAAAAAAGAAAAACGAAAGAGAAAAAAGAAAAAAAAAGAAAGAAAATTTAATAGATGGACCAGTTAACAGACTGAAATATGACTGAAATTACTTCATTTTCCCCTAGAAGTCAAACTATGAAGCACTTTATAGTCCGTAAACTAGGTAGGCAGAGAGCCTTGTGTTTAAGAGTGAGGTTGGCCCAGTTGGGCAGGGCTTAGTGTAAGGGCTCCATTCTCCACTGGATGACGCTGCTTAGTTTATTGGGTGGATTGTTGTGGTGCTTTAGGTGCGTATGCGCTTGGGCAGGGAGAAAATGGCATCACCCAGCTACCCAGTCTCTAGTATTGGAATTCTGTTCTCCCTGATCAGCAATCGCACACCCATCCTTTGTCTTAGGCTTTTGTTCCATCCCCGCTTCCACACGGTCGGTGACCGATCCCCAGGCAGCAATTCCCTCCTGAGTTTTGTCTCAGATGCAGCTGTTTCTCCTGACCCCTTACCTCCAAGGGACTGCGGCTTTGACCCGTTCTTCATCTCTGCGGGAGGGTCTCACCAAGCAATGGCCAGCCATACCCAGGAACTTTCGTGGGACCATGCTGCTGCCAATGCCCAGAGACTGTGGTCTGGTGCCAGCCCGCCCCAGAAAAAGTTCACGTGATCATGTACCAGCAGCGTTTCAGGGATTATGGAAAATCACAACACACATCTGGTACCAGGCTTCACCCTTAGCTACCTTGTTTCAGCACCAGCAAATGTGGTTCTCCTGGGTCCACTGGTGCCTTGCCTTTGGGGGATCCACACAGCCTCTACCAGGTGTCCTCCCAGCAGGGGAACCGGTTCTCCCCATGGATAGGGTTCTCCCCCTTTTCCTGTATTTTCCCCCCACCAGTCTTGGTCCTGTCTCTGTACACCAAAGCAGCTCCCTGCCCTCCTCTGGCTTCTCTCTCCCCCAGTTCACCTCTCTGCGCCACATAAATGCTGAATTCTGTGGTTCAGGTTGTGCAGATTGTTGTGTTATCCTCAGATCCGTTTTCTAGGTGTGTAGGATGGTGTAGTGTTGGTCTGGCTGTATTTCATGGACACAAGACACAGAAAAAACTTCCATGCTGTTCCTCTGTCTTTGCTCCTCCCCCTATGTTATTTTATCTTAAATCTACAAGTTTGTTTTAAGATATTACTCTGTAGAATTTTAGATATCTTAAATCTACATGTTTGGTTTAAGATACTACTCTATGGAAGTTTAAGGTAGAGCACAAAATAATCAAGTAAATTTATGTTTGTTTAAAATGAGACATATAAATTATTCAGTGATTATGTATTTTATCCTGTGTGGGTATATAGGAAGGTAAATAATTGACCACCTCCTGTAAACTATTTCTTTTGTCAGGATTATGAGTAAAGATTTGAAGAGAAAGGAAGAGAGTGGAAAGGAAAATGTTTGAATTACTGAAGTACTGATTCAATGTGAACGTATTCAAATGTATACCAGCATAAAACAAAATTGTCTTAAAAGGGTATACCTTGCTTTTGTTTTCCATATATGTAAATACACTTTCTTCAGGCTGATTGAAAGTAAACTGTGGTTCAGTCTTCCCCATTTCAACCTAGGTACATATAGTTCCTACAGAGCATTGTCAGAATCCTCACATGGCATGGGGAGACAGAAGTCAGAGAATTATTGTAAGTAATTTTCTCAGAAAAATATTGTGTCATGCTTAGAAAATGTAGAAATTCACTTCCTTAATGGCACAGCTTCTGGTATGCATAATCTCATGGAAGAAGAAAGACTGATCACATACAAAATATATTCCTGAACAGGAATATGAAGTTGTAGTTAGTAGGGAAAGATAGGTAATAAAGATGATGGAATTAATGAAAACCAATATTTAGTTTAAAAAATACTATTCAGAAATTATATGAGGTACCCATTGTGATCTTGTTTTGGGGGAAGGGATATTGTTTTCTGATATGCAGTATGTTTCTCTTTTATCATGGCTTTTTAATATAGTATTGGTTACCCAATTTTTCTTTGTTCATTAAAACATAAATATGTAACAAATAGAAAGGCATTAAGTATCTTTTAAAAACTGTGTAGTGTAATCAAAAGTATTCTAATAACATGCAGTGTACCTGATTTTTAGTATTAAAAAGATACTTGGGTTCTAATGGAATCTTACCAAAGTTTGGTTCAGCAGCCATATAAAAATAGAAAATCTTTTAACACTAATTTATCTGTTTTGGTAAATCACAGAATAAGCAAACTAAAGCAAATATTCATACAAAGATTTCTTGTATCCATTTGACAAAGATGACTCCAACTGATACCTGCCATTTATACAATTGTGTTTTGCATTCACTTTGAATTAAAAAATTAAATCATTTGGTAACACTTTAGTTATGCTTCTTACAAGTTGGTTTCTGCAGATTTAATATAGCTGCCATTATCACTGTAGGGGAGGAAAAATAATTTTCCCTCTACCCTTCTGAGCTCTTAGCTGAGACCCCTATAACCAAAGGCAAATTAATAAAAGAGGTAGCTTTAGGATCAGGACTAAATACTATCTTAATAGGGAAAGAGGAGGCAGGTCATAGGATTCTTAGGGGAGACTAAATGATTTTTAGGGAAGGTAGGCCCTTAAGAGAATAGTTGAGAGGTATGATCATTTGTGACAGAGTTTGAATGAGTGTAGTGTGGACTTCTAGTTTTTTTCTCCTGTGATGAGTCGGTCCTATCTGGTTGATAAAACTTCTGGGGAGGGGATTTGACAATTGAGTTCCTTTGGAGGATTTATCTTCATAGGAATTTAGGGGAGTTCAGAGAAAACCTTTCCCTGCATTTTCCTCTTTAATCACTTTAGGTTAAAAATAATCAATATACCAAGCAGCATATTTTGAGGTGGCATATTTTGCTACCCTTCATCACCTTAGATATTTCCTACAGTGAAGGCTTTTGATGAAATCTATCAAGATTGGTAGAGAAAATAAAAAACTTAAGGTGAGTAGAACTTATGTAAAAATTTTCCTGTAAACTGATTAGAAAAATATTCTCAAGCAAAGAGATTTATGACAATTTGACTTTGATTGTTCTGCTTTAATGACCTTTGTTTTACCAAATGAGTAATCAAAACCTATTGTTTCCCTATTCACCAATATCTAATGATTTCCTCAGATATAGATAGCAGCTAAGCTCTACCATCAAGTAATTTGGGAGGAGTACCAATATCATCAGTGATCATTTGAATTGGGATGGGCTGCTTTATCAGGTAAAGACACTTCCGGTTGCATAGATCTGTGATTAAATGCAGTGAATTTGCATGCCTCAAATCCAGGCAAAAAACGTGGCCAAAACATTTTGCTGTTCAAGATAACTGAGAGTTAATGTACAGACACATCAGCATCATGAGCAAAAGGTTTGATTATTTCAGAAGAAAATCTTGCTGTCATAGCATCGTCATTCAAGAAAAATTTTTAACTACCTATAGAGATACATAAAAGATTTTTCTAGGGGCGCCTGGGTGGCTCAGTCGGTTGGGCATCCGACTTTGGCTCAGGTCATGATCTTGCGGTCTGTGAGTTCGAGCCCCGCATCAGGCTCTGGGCTGGCAGCTCAGAGCCTGGAGCTTGTTTCGGGTTCTGTGTCTCCCTCTCTCTCTGACCCTCACCTGCTCATGCTCTGTCTCTCTCTGTCTCAAAAATAAATAAAACATTAAAAAAAATTAAAAAAAAATAAAAATAAAAGATTTTTCCAGAATGTGGGGCACCTGGGTGGCTTAGTCAGTTAAGCATCCGACTTCAGCTCAGGTCATGATCTCAGAGTTTGTGAATTCAGGCCCTGTGTCAGGCTCTATGCTGACATGACAGCTCAGAGCCTGGAGCCTGCTTAGGATTCTCTGCCTCCCTCTCTCTCTGCCCCTCCCCCACTAGTGCTCAGTCTCTCTCTCTCAAAAATAAAAAAAAAATACATGTTTAAAACAACTAAAAAAAAGATTTTCCAGAACAAATAAGAATCATTGAAGTAGAAAGCAAGCCTCCTAGAAAGTTGTTTGCACAATCAAACCATATGCATGGGCTCATTGAAACAGAAGAAATCACCATGCAAGCTGCTCCTTCCCATATAGTTATCATATAAAGACTTGAGGTATTTGTACGTATATAATCAGCGAAAGTGTTTATGATAGTTGGCCAAAATTTTCAGTTCCGTTTAAAGATACTGGGGAAATGAAGAATATCTGTGGTTATATAATGGGTATATATTTCTCAGGCTGCAAACTCAGTTGTGATAGCAGTTTGGGATCCTGGATAGGATCCTGGAACAGAAAGAAAGACTTTAGTGGAAAATTTGGTGAATTTTGGATAAAGTCTTTAGTTAATAATATTGTACCAATGTTAATTTCCTGTTTGTGATAATCAAACTATGGTTATATAAAATGCTAGTGATAGGGGAAGTAAGGTGATGGATAAAGGATATGAGGGAGTTCTCTGTACTACTTTTGCAAATTTTCTGTGAGTTTAACATACATATGAATAGGGAAGCTTTACTATTTATATAACTAAATGTAACCTCTAAATGAAGTTCCCAGAAAATTTTATCTAGTAACAGAAAAATTATGTCTGAGAAAGTTTTATTTGGTCACAGGCAGGTTAAATTGGTTACTTTTGTTATTTTTCTTAAGGAAGTTCACAAGTTTCACCTTCTCCTCTCCAAGATAGATGTAAAGCTGGAAGGAAGCTTCAACAATATATGAAAGAGCAAGGAGAGAGAGCAAGTGCGTGTGTGACCAGGGGAGGGGCAGAGAGAGAGGGAGAGAAAGAATCCCAAGCAGGCTCTGTGCTGTCAGCAAGAGCTGGAAGCAGGGATCAATATCAAAATCGTGAACATAACCTGACCTGATATCAAGAATCAGGCGCTTAACCAACTGAACCACCCAGGCGCCCCTACACAGTATTCTTTATATTCTCTCAAATACTCACACTTAAGGCAGGATTCTTTTTAGCACTTAGAGGCAAGGACACAGTCCTCCACTACACCTGGCTGTCTTGTTTTTGCTCTTCAAATTTTCCTTTCTTCTTTGCCCTGCAACATTTAATGCTTTTATTTTACGGGGAGGAGGAGAAAACTTATGAAGCCAGTACACTTTCTAAGTCTTTTAGTCTTATATATAGATCTTGACTTTGCTTTTTATTGAAGTACAATTAAATACATTAGCTAAATACTATGTGTGTACTGCTCAGTTTTGACAAATGCATAAATTTATATAACCTATACTATCATTAAGACCCAGAACATTCTCCTAACCATAGAAAGTTGTTTTATGCCTACCTCAGTGAATGTCCCTCAGAATAACCATGATCTGATTTCTATCATCATAAGTTAGTTTTGTCCATTCTAGAATTTCATAGAAGTGAAATTATAGAGTATGCATTTTTTGTGTCTTGTCTTTTATTCAGTATAATGTTTTTGAGGTTCGTCCATATTGGGATGTGGATGTGTAGTCCATTTCTTTTTGTTTCTGAAATATCCCTGAGAGGAAATATTATGCCTCAAGGTTTTATATGTTGTTTTTAATTTTAGTTATTTAATGCATGATTTTAAAGTCATATATTTGTGTTTTAATTTACTCTATCTAGCTGATCAATATCAATCTGTTTGTGGTATATAACTTATATTCAATAATGAAATTCTATTTTGTAATTTTGTACATACAAGAAATTAGGATGGACTTTTGATAGGAACCAATTAACGGTTGAGTGTTGCCTCTATCATAATTTTTATATATTTCTGAAACATTGTGAAATAAAGAAAACTTTAAGCAGTTGTCAGACGAGATATGGAGGAAGAGCATGCTGATGTTAACTGAAACAAATTTTGGGAGACACTTGGCTGAGCAGCTGCTCTCATACTAATATATTGCACATATAACCATTAAAATGGCTCCCAGTTAACTTGTACATACTTCTGTTTGGGAGGTTTCCAGCTTCACTGGTAGACTCTAGCTTCAATAGATTCTTTAGCACTTTCTAGCCATCAATTTTTTATCTTAAAAACATCAAATATTAAAGCCTTTAGTACTTCTATCAAGTTCTCTACAAAAGTGGTGAATCTTAAAATCCATTTTTAGATTTTAAAAATTAGTTGTCAGTACACCATCTTACCTCCTTCATAGAAAAAAAGTTCATGCCATCATGTGTAGTTTTTCTAAATATCCATCCTAACCTTAATTAGTAAATCAAAGGTCAAAACACATATTAACCTCTAAATATATAAAAAGAATTTGGTAAAATTAAATATTGATTCCCTGTTTAAAAAAAATTTAGGGGTGCCTGTGTGGCTCAGTCAGTTAGGCATCCGACTTTGGCTCAGGTCATGATCTCACAGTTTGTGAGTTAGAGCCCTGCATTGGGCTCTGTGCTGACAGCTCGGAGCCTGGAGCCTGCTTCAGATTCTGTGTCTCCCTCTCTCTCTGCCCCTCCCCCGCTCACGCTCTTTTTCTCTCTCTCTCTCAAAAATAAATATACATTAAAAAAAATTTTTAAATAAAAAAAATTCTAGTAAGGTACAAACAGAAAACACTGTCTTCTTAAAATAGCTTTTTGGGAGACTTCTTGTTCTAGCAAGATAATATAGCTCCATTCTTTCCGGTTCTTCCCTTTTAAACCTAAAAAACCTGGATATACTACAATCACAGAGACACTGAAGGGTAGAAAGAAGAAGGGTGATGGCTTAGGTACATTGTAACTTGAGGGAAGACACAGTGGTGAGTTCCCTGGGTTTCCTTGTTACCTCCCCAAACAGGCAAAGACAAAACAAAAGAAAACAAAACAAAACAAAGCAAAACATTTAAGAAAAGCCATTTCTTATGCTCTAGCCAAAGGTACAGAAAATGGATGGCCTAAGAACAGAAGACCTTTTGTGCAATACCCCCTCTATACCAGAGAAACAGTAAGAGAAAAAGTGCGCTTCGTCCCCCGTGGTTTCAGTGGTATTCCACTTGGTGCAAGTGGCACTCTGATTTCTCCACTAGGTGGTGTTAACAAGCTGAGTGGGAATTTGAAACAGGGAGCAGTTACATGATTTTCTTGTAGAGACACTAATGATTGGCCCACTTGGGCAGTTGATCTTCCATCCCCTGCCTGGTGGAAGTGAGTGGTGCTCTAATTCTCCTACCAGCATTCTATTGGTGGGGCTGAGTAGAGAGAGAATCTTCCATCTACCACCTGGCAGAGCAGGCAGTGCTCACATTTCCCCAACAGCCTAGTTTCAGTGTGGTTCAGAGGTGAGCTGATCATCTAGTCATACTTAGCAGTCCTGAGGCTTAATGAGGTGGCAGGGTGTGCGGCTTGTCACTACTAGGGTTTACCACCTCCTCCACGTCACAGAGCTCAGTGGAAAGCTGAGCCCCTACCCTATCTGAGATCAATGAGACTAAGTTGGTCAAAGTCAGGGCTAGTAAGCACTGCACTTTCCACCTACCCCTCTTATCAGTAAAGCCAGTGAAGAACTGAACTTTCAAATTCACGCAGTAGCACAGAGACTGAATGATACGGTACTAAGCAAGGCTAGTCAGCACTATTCTTCTCTTACTAACAGTGCCAAAGGGGCCCAGTAGGAAGTTGAGCCTCTACACCCACCTTCCAGTATCCTACTTTCACAGAAAAGGTGTCAGCAGGACTGAAGGAGGAGCTGACCTTACACCCCACTTATCTGCAATGAAGCGGTGTGAGTCAGTGCCCCACTTTTGTCAGGGTGGAGTTGGCAGGACCCAGCAGAAAGCAAAACATACACTCCACCAGGTATGGGAGATGTACTTCAATAGGTGGACTGCCTGATTAAAATAAAGATTAAATAGTGTTCATAGTCTCATAATACAATTTTCAATATGTTGAGGATATAAAAAAATCATTCACCACTGCAAGAACCAGGAAAATCAAATATTAATGAGGAAAAAAATAAATAGATGTATATCAGTCACATCATATCAGGTGGTGAAATTATCTGACAAAATTTTAAAAAGTAGGCATCACAAAAATGTGTTAACAAGCAATTATGAGTTCTCTTCAAAAATTGAAACAAGCTCACCAAAGAAGAAGCTGTAACAAAAAAATAGAAATGATAGAACTACAAATATAATAATCAAAATGTACAAATCAGTGGGTCAGGAGTAAGGAAAACAGGTACAATAAATGGGCTACAGGTCAGTAGAATTTACCCAATCTGAACATCAGAGAGAAAATAGAAAATAGAAAAAAAAACGAACAGTCTCAGGGATCTATGGGGCTATAGCAAAAGACAGCATTTGTATTGTCAGACTTTGCAAAGGAAAGGAGATTGTGTGCCTCAGTGGCTCAGTCAGTTAAGTGTCTGACTCTTGATTTCGGCTCAGGTCATGATTCCAGGGTTGTGGGATCGAGCCCTGCCTTGGGCTCCATGCTGATAGCACAGAGCCTGCTTGGGATTCTCATTCTCTCCCCCTCTCTCCGCCCCTCCCTCACTCATACATGCATGCTTTCTCTCTCTCTCAAATAAATAAACTTATAAAAAAGAGAGGAGAGAGACAGCTGGTCTGAAATATTATTCCAAGGAATAATGGCTGAAAATGAATCCAACTTTGGCAAAAGAAGTAAACCTACAGATTCAAGAAGCTGAGCAAGTTCCACATAAAATAAACCTAAAGAACTTCATGCTATGACACATAATAATTAATCTTCTGAATGCTAAAGACAAAGAAAAAAATCTTGAAAACAGCAAGAGAGAAATGTTTCATTAAACAGGAGCAGTGATTGGTATTTCGGCAGATTTCTAGTATGAAATTATGGAGATCAGAAGTAAGTGGCACATTTTTCAAGCACTGAATTAAAAATTATTGTCAAGAGCAAGGTTATATCTGAAAAAATTATCCTTCAGAAGTAAAGGGGCAATACAGACACATTCTGGGACAATGGAAAAGTAAGATAAATATTTGGTAGCAAAACTCCCATTAAGGAATGGTTAAAGTAACTTCTCTAATCAGAAAGACAATGATAAAAGAAGAAGGCTTGGGACTTCAGAACAGAAAGAAATTGCATTTGTAAAAATAGGGTTAATATAAACAGATTATCCTACTTCTCATGAGTTTCTTAAATCATATTTGAAGGATGAAGCAAAAATTATGACACCAGCTGCTGTAATGCTTAGCATATGTACAGGACATACTTTAAACAAATATATTTTTAAAGTGGTGAGGGTAAAGGGACCTAAATGGAAGTCATGTTTCTATACTTACCTCAAAGTGGTAAAATGTTGAAACAAGCACATTGTGATGTTATGTACATATATTATAATACCTAGAGCAACTGCTAAGAAAACTATACAGAGAAATCTATTCAAAAACACTATAAATTTATCAGGAAAGAACCCTTCAAAATGTTCATATACCCCTCTAGGAAGTAAGAAAAGAGAAGAGGAATGTAAAACGGAAAACAAATAATTAAATGGCCAACTTAAGCTATAACATATCAATAATTAAATGTAAGTTATTTATATGCCTCAATTAAAAGAGATCAGCAGAATAGCTTAAAAAATTCCCATAATCCACTTTCAGTTTCAAGTCCAACACTTATAGATCTTAGAATTTGTCATTCCTATCCTTAGAATAAAAATACTAAAGAGACTGGAAATCAACAATACATCTTATATCTATCAGAAGATTGAAGTCACAGGGCAAATAATAAGCCCTCAAATTAGAGAGACAAAAGAATATAGAGAATAAAAGCTTACCAGTATCAGAAGCTGCAATTGGAGTCTGGTAGGAACGCATAAAGGGTAATTGACAAATTGCTGGAGACTAAGAATGGACTACTTTGAGAGATAAAAACTACTAGGGACTCATCCTTAGGGAGGCACCCATACTTCTGTGAATTGTATTTCCAGGAACACCACCAGATTCACAGGGTAAACATTGGAGAAAAATCCTCTCTTTTGGCAAAAGAAGGGGAAAAGTAATTATTTTGAAATATGCCCAGAGCATTCTGTTTTAACACTTGGTCTTAAGAGAAACTATTTTACCAGATCCTAACACACATGGATTTTATCAGAGCCTAACCAGTGTGGAAGAAGGGAAATACCCATCTCCAGCCCCCCTCTAGCCTTCCTGTTTCACTTAAAGAAGGGGAAAAAGCTGCGGAGCTCTCATGGTTACACCCCAGGGGCAAAGGCCAAGGAAAAGATGATCTATTTATAGGGATATATAATGCTTTTCCTTCCCCTGCATCTTTCCACAATATCAACATTGCTCTTCTATAGTAATAGGGGATTATAACTTAAAGGAATTACAAGGCTCAGGCTGTATTTAAGAGGGAATTTCTAGGGTAATCCAAAGACAATAGAGAAGACAGACAGAAGGAAGCAACAGGACATCTTAGTTTCTCATATTTACAGGTACAGCACACAATAAACACAGCCTAACTCCTTGTCAGATAAGTGTAAAACCTCACACTAAAAGCCTGTTCACGTCAGTTCCTTTCCTGACACGTCAGGCCTGGGTCTCATCAAAAACAGGAACAAAACACCAAGGCATACAAAAAGGCAAAATGAAACAAAAACAAAAACAAACCAAAAAATTATTCTGAGTAATCAAGCCTCAAAACCAGACCCAAATATGGCAGAGATTTTGGAATGATCAAAATGAGAATTTAAGATAGAAAAGTATTAATATCCTAAAGGCTGTAATAGAAAAGTTGGTACATGCAAGAACAAGTAAATAATTTAAGTAGATGGACAGGAACTAAGAAAGAATCAAACGGGAATTCTAGAAACACAAAAATGAAGAATGCCTTTGGTGGATTCATTAGTAGACTGAATATAGCTGAGAAGTTAGTGAGCTTGAACCTGAATCAATAGAAATTTCCAAAACTGAATATATGGGGTGGTTATAGCTTATGGATAAGTGAAATGTTATAAGGGATGTAAAAGGGAGAAATTAGTAATACTATACTCCGAGGCACCCATACTACCTGAGAAGTGTATACTGTTATTTGAGAGTGTACTGGGATTAACTGTAAATGTATATTTTAACCACTAAAACTTAAAGGATGAGACTGTCAAAGTGAATAAAATAATAAGACCCAACTATACTACAAAAGGCAGAAAAAAGATGGAAGACAAAAATAGAAACAAAGAATAAGGGCAACAAACAGAAAACAATGAATATGCTAGATATTACTCCAACTATATCAATCACTTTAATGTCAGTGGTCTGATTGTACCAAATAAAAGACAAAGATTCTCAGAGAGGATCAAAAAACAAGAACAGAGTATGTTGTCTACAAAAAAACACATTTTAAATATAAAGATATCAGCTTATTTTATAGGGCCAGCATTACCCAGGTAACAAAATCAGACAAGGACAAGGAAGAAAGGAAGAAAGGAAGAAAGGAAGAAAGGAAGGAAGACAGAAAGAAAGAAAGAAAGAAAGAAAGAAAGAAAGAAAGAAAGAAAGAAAGAAAGAAAAAGAAAATTATAGGCTAATGTTTCTGATGAATATGGATGCAGAAATCCTCAACAAAATATTAGCAAACCGAATTCAACTATACATTAAAAGCATCATACACCATGACCAAGTGGGATTTATTTCAGGGGTGCAGGAATGATTAAACATCTGCAAATCAATCAACATGACATACCACAATAAATTGAAAGATAAAAATCATATCACCATCTCAATTGAAATTAAAAAGCATTTGGCAGAATCAACATGCATTTATAATAAAAACTCTCAACAAAGTTGCTATAAGAGCAAATGCATGTCAACATAACAAAGGCCATATGTGACAAACTCAAAGCTATTATCACACTCAATGGTGAAAAGGTGAAAGCTTTTCATCTAAGATAGGGAATAAGACAAGGATGTCCACTCTCTCAACTTTTATTTAGCGTAGTATTAGAAGTCCTACCCACAGAACGTAGGGAAGAAATAAATAAAAGGGAATCAAATTGGAAAGAAAGAAGTATAACTGTCACTATTTGTAGATGACATGACACTATATATATATATATATATATATATATATATATATAACCAAAAAGACCACAAAAAACTGTTAAAACTAATGAATTAAGTAAAATTTCAGGATATAAAATTCATATACTGAAATCTTTTGCATTTCTATACACTAATAACAAATTACCAGAAATAAATAAAAAAATAATACCATTTACAGTCTCATCAAGGAGAACAGAATACCTAGGAATAAATTTAACCAAGCAAGGCTTATACACTAACTGTAAGACTGGTAAAAGAAACTGAAGAAAACATACATAAATGTAATGATATTTTATGCTCATGGATTGGAAGACTTAATATTAAGAAGTCCATACTATGCAAAGCAATCTACATTTTCAGTGCAATCTTTATCACAAATCCAATGTCAGTTTTCACAGAAATAGAACAAATAATTCTAAAATTTATATGGAAGCATAAAAGGACAAGATTAGCCAAACCAATCTTGAGAAAGAAGAACAAAGTCAGAAGTATCATACTCTCTGATTTCAAACTATACTACAAAGCTATAATAATCAAAATATTATGGTAGTGGCACAAAAACAGACACATAGATCAATAAATCAAAACAGAGAGCTCAGAAATAAATCCATGTATATATAGTATATTCAACAAAGGAGGCAAGAATATGCAACAGGGAAAGGACAGTTTCTTTAATAAATGATTTTGAGAAAACTGGACAGCTACATGCAAAAGAATGAAACTGGACCACATCTTATACCACATATAAAAATTAAGGAAGGTTAAAGACTTGATTGTGATACCTGAAACAATGAACATCCTAAAAGAAAACATAAGCAGTAAGCTCCTTGACATAAGTCTTAGAGATTGTTTTGGATCTGACTTTAAATGCAAAGGAAACAAAAGCAAAAATTAAAAAATGGGACTACATCAAAATAAAAAGCTTCTTTGCAGTGGAGGAAACCATCATCAAAACAAAAAGGCAACCTACTGAATGGGAGAAGATATTTGCAAATCATATATTCAATAAAGGGTGAATTTCCAAAATGTATAAATAACCATAAAACGAAATACAAAAAAAAAACCCAATTTGATTAAAATATGGGCAGAGGATCTGAACAGACATTTTTTCAAAGAAGACATACAGATGGCCAACAGACACATGAAGAGATGTTCAGCATCAGTAATCATCATGAAAATGCAAATCAAAACCACAGTGAGTTACCATCTCACACCTGTCAGAATGGCTGTAAGTAAAAAGAAATAACAAGTGTTGGTGAGTGTGTGGAGAAAAGGGGACCGTCATGCACTGTTGGTGGGAATGCACTGTTGGTGCAGCTCCTGTGGAAAAATGCATGGAGGATCCTCAAAAATTAAAAATAGAACTACCATATGATCCTGTAATTCCACTACTGGGTATCTGTTTGATGAAAATGAAATCACTAATTCAAAAAGATATAAGCACCCCTGTGCTCATTGTAACATTATTCACAATAACCAAGATATGGAGACAACAAAGCGTCCATCAATGGATGTACTGTTGAAGAAGATATGGTATGTGTATAAAATGGAATACTAATCAGCCATAAAAAAGAATGAAATCTTGCCATTTGTGACAACATGGATGGATCTTGAGGGTATTATGCTAAGTGAAATAAGTCAGAGAAAGACAAATGCCACATGATTTCACTTATATGTGGAATTAACAAACAAACAAAACAAAGCATAGACTCATAGATACAGAGAACAGTGGTTTCTTGGGGAGGTGGTGGGGCTTGTGGGGCATAAAAAGGGGTTCAAGTGCAAACTTCCCATTATACAATAAATAAGTCATGGGGATTCAATATACAGTACGGGGAATATAATCAATAATACTATATTAACTTTTATATGACAAATACAAAAGATGGCAAATAGACTTATTGTGGTGATCATTTCACAATGTGTTTAAATGTAAGTGTGCTCCTTAATGTCCATCACCCATTTTCCCCACCCCCATCAACCCTCAATTTGTTCTCTGTATTTAAGAGTCTCTTATGGTTTGCCTCCCTCTCTATTTTTATCTTATTTTTCCTACCCCTCCCCTATGATCATCTGTTAAGTTTCTTAAATTCACATATGAGTGAAATCATGTATCTTTCTCTGACTTATTTCCTTAGCATAATACTCTCTAGTTTCATCCAGATTGTTGCAAATGGCAAGATTTCATTCATTTTCATTGCCAAGTAGTATTCCATTGTGTATATGTACCACATTTTCTTAATCCATTCATCAGTTGATGGACATTTGGGCTCTTTCTATAATTTGGCTATTGTTTATGGCACTGCTATAAACATGGGGGAGCATTGCCCCTTCGAATCAGCATTTTTTATCCTTTGGATAAATTCTTAGTAGTGCAATTGCTGGGTCATAGGATAATTCTATTTATAATTATTTGAGGAACCTCCACTTTGTTTTACTGGCTGTGCCAGTTTGCATTCCCACCAACACTGCAAGAGGGTTCCCCTTTCTCCACGTGCTCGCCAACATCTGTTGTTTCCTGAGTTGTTAATTTTAGCCACTCTGGTGCAAGGTGCTATCTCAATGTTGTTTTGATTTGTATTTCCCTGATGATGAACGATGTTGAGCTTATTTTCATGTGTCTCTTTTACATCTGGATGTCTTCTTTGGAAAAGTGTCTATTCATGTCTTCTGCTTATTTCTTCACTGGATTATTTGTTTTTTTGGTGTTTGAAAAGTTCTTTATAGATTTTGGATACTAACCCTTTATGCAATATGTCATTTGCAAATATATTCTCCCATTCTGTCAGTTACCTTTTATTTTGTTGATTGTTTCCTTTTTGTGCAGAAGCCTTTTGTCTTGATGAGGTCCGAATAGCTCATTTTAGCTTTTATTTCCCTTGCCTTCAGAGACATGTCAACTAAGAAGCTCCTGTGGGCTAGGTCAAAGAGGTTGCTGCCTGTTTTCTCCTGTAGGATTTTGATGGTTTCCTGTCTCACATTTAGGTCTTGCATCCATTTTGAATTTGTTTTGTGTATGGTGTAAGAAAGTGGTCCAGTTTCATTCTTCTGCATGTCACTGTTCAGTTCTCCCAGCACCGTTTGCTAAAGAGATTGTCTTTTTCCATTGGATACTCTTTCCTGCTTTGTTGACGATTAGTTGGTCATATATTTGTGGGTCCATTTGTGGTGTTCTCTATTATATTACATTGATCTATGTGTCTGTTTCTATGTGCCAGTACTATACTGTCTTGATGATTACAGCTTTCTAATACAGGCTAAAGTCTGGGATTATGATGCCTCCAGCTTTGGTTTTCTTTTTCAACATTTCTTTGTCTATTTGGGATCTTTTGTGGTTCCATAAAAATTTTAGGATTGTTTTTTTAGCTCTTTGAAAAAATGCTGGTGTTATTTTGATAGGGATTGCATTGAATGTGTAGATTGCTTTGGATAGTATCGACATTTTAGCAATATTTGTTCTTGTGATCCGTAAGCATGGAATGTTTTTCCATTTATGTGTATCTTCTTCAATTTCTTTCATAAATTTTCTATAGTTTTCAGCATACAAATCTTTTATATCTTTGGTTAGGTTTATTTCTAGGTATTTTATGTTTTTTTTTTAATTTTTAATGTTTATTTTTGAAAAAGTGAGAGAGACAGAGTGCGAGCAGTGGTGGGGCAGAGAGAGAGAGAGAGAGGGAGGCACAGAATCTGAAACAGGCTCTAGTCTCCAAGCTGTCAACGTAGAGCGCCATGCAGTGCTTGAACTAATGAATCATGAGATCATTACCTGTGCTGACGTCAGATGCTTAACCGACTGAGCCACCCAGGTGCCGCTGTTTTATGGTTTTTGATGCAACTATAAATGGGATTGATTCCCTGATATTTCTTTCTGTTTCTTCATTATTGGTATATAGAAATGCAACCGATTTCTGTACATTGATATTATATCCTGCAACTTTGCTGAATTCCTGTATCAGCTCTAGCAGTTTTTTGGTGGAATCTTTTGGGTTTTCCAAGTAGAATATCATGTCATCTGCAAAGTGTGAAAGTTTGACTTCTTTCCTGATTTGGATGCCTTTTATTTCATTTTGTTTTCTGATTGCTGCAGCTAGGACTTCCAACACTATGGTGAACAACAGTGGTGAGAGTGGACATCCCTGTTGTGTTCCTGATCTCATGGGGAAAGCTCTCAGTTTTTCCCCATTGAGGATGATTTTAGCTGTGGGGCTTTCATATATGGTGTTTATGATGTTAAGGTATGTTCCTTCTATCCCAACTTTCCTCAGGGTTTTTATTAAGAAAATATGCTGTATTTTAGGGCGCCTATATGGCTCAGTTGGTTAAGTGTCTGACTTCAGCTCAGGTCATGATCTCATGGTTCGTGGGTTCAAGTCCCGTGTCGGGCTCTCTGCTGACAGCTCAGAGCCTGGAGCCTGCTTCAAATTCTGTCTCTCTCTCTCTGCCCCTCCCCTGTTTGCACTCTGTCTCTCTATCTCTCAAAAATAAACATTAAAAAATTTAAAAAATGGATGCTGTATTTTGTCAGATGCTTTTTCTGCATCTATTGACAGGATCATATGCTTCTTATCTTTTCTTCTATTAATGTGATGTATCACATTTATTGATTTGTGAATATTGAACCAACCCTGCAGCCCAGGAATAAATCCCATTTGATCGTGCTGAATAATTCTTTTGATATATTGTTGGATTTGGTTTGCCAGTATCTTGTTGAGAATTTTTATATCCATGTTCATCAGGGATACTGTCTTGTAATTCTCCTTTTTAGTGGGGTCTTTGTTTGGTTTTGGAATCAAGGTAATGTTGGCTTCATAGAATGAGTCTGGAGGCTTTCCTTCTAGAAGTTTCTATTTCTTGGAACAGTTTGTGAAGAATAGATATTAAATCTGCTTTAAATCTCTAGTAGAATTCCCCTAAGAAGCCATTTGGCCCAGGACTCTTATTCGTTGGGAGATTTTTGATAACTTACAATTTCTTTCCTGGTTACGGGTCTGTTCAAATTTTCTATTTCTTCCCGTTTGAGGTTTTTTTTTTTTTAATTTTTAACATATAATTTTTTGAGAGACAGAGCACAACCAGGGGAGGGGCATAGAGAGAGGGAGACACAGAATCAGAAGCGGTCTCCAGGCTTTGAGCTGTCAGCACAGGTCTGACACGGGGCTCAAACCCACAAACACGAGATCATGACCTGAGCCAAAGTCAGATGCTCAACTAACTGAGCCACTCAGGCACCCCCTGTTTGATTTTTGGTACTGTGTGTCTAGTACATTGTCCATTTCTTTCAGATTGATCAGTTTGCTGGCATATAATTTTTCATAGTATTCTCTAATGATCGTTTGTATTTCTGCAGTGTTGGTTATGATTGCTCCTCTTTCATTCGTGATTTTATATATTTGGGTCCTCTCTCTTTTCTTTTTGAGAAGTCTGACTAGGGGTTTACCAATTTTGTGTATTGTTTCAAAAAAACAGCTCTTAGATTCCTTGATCTGTGCTACTGTTGTTTTTTTATCTGTATATTTTTTTCTTTTTCTGCTCTAGTCTTTATTATTTCTCTTCTGCTGGATTTGGGCTTTCTTTGCTGCTGCATTTCTAGCTTCATTAGGTGTAATGTTTATGCCACATGTTGGGGAATAAATATTTACAGTTAGCTCTTGATGGATATATCCCTTAATTTTTATATAATTCCCTTCTTCATCTCTTGTTATAGTCTTGTTTTAAAATCTAGTTTGTCTCATTTAAGTTGGGTATTTAGGCTTTCTTTTGATACCCATTAGCATGATAGATGGTTCTTCATCCCCCCCTCACTTGCAATCTAAAGGTGTCCTCAAGTCTAAAATGAGCCTCTTGTAGACAGCATATAGATAGATCTTATTTTTTAATCCATTCTGATACCCTATGTCTTTTGATTGGGGCATTTAGTCCATTTACATTCAGAGTGATTATTGAAAAATATGGAGTTAGTACAATTTGTTATCTATAGGTTTCATTTTTGTGGTGATGTCTCTGGTCCTTTGTAGTCTTTGCTGCTTTCCAGTTACAGAGTCCCCCTTAGGATCTCCTGCCAGGCTGGTTTAGTAGTCATGAACTCCTTTAGTTTTTGTTTGTCTGGGAAAGCCTTTATCTCTCCTTTTATTCTGAATGACACCCATGCTGGATAAAGGATCCTTGACTGATATTTTTCCTATTTAGCACATTGAATATTTCCTGCCAGTCCCTTCTGACCTGCCAAGTTTCAATGGACAGGTCTGCTACTACCTGTATGTATCTACCCCTGTAGTTTAACCCCCATTTGTTCCTAGTTGCCTTCAGAATTCTCTCTTTACCTTTGTATTTTGCCAGTTTCACTATGATGGTGTTGACCTCTTTTTTGTTAATTTTGAAGGGGGTTCTCTTTGCTCTTGGACTTGGATACCTGTTTCCTTCCCCAGATTACGGAAGTTCTCAGCTATAATTTGTTCAAATAAACCTTCTCTCCCTATTCTGGTTTATTTTTCATCTCATTTATAGCATTTCTTAATTTATCGTAACTATTTCTTAAGTCTTTGATCTCTGCAGCAATAGATTCCCTGCTGTCTTCTATGCTTTTTTCAAGCCCCACTACTAGTCTTATGACTGTTATTGTAAATTCTTTTTCAGATATATTGTTTATATCTTTTTTGAATAATTGTCTGACTTTCATTTCTTCTTGGAGTTTCTTTTTGGGAGAATTCCTCCATTTTGTAATTTTGGCTAAGTTTCTGTCTTTTGCATTTTAAAAACTTGCTATGTGTCCGGTACCTGAGAGTACCACTATATTAAAAAAGGTATCATAGACTCTCTAGGGCCTGGCACTTCAGGAAGTATTTCTGGTGTATGTTGTGTACACTTTGCTGTTGTATTTTGGCTGCTCTATCCTACTCATTAGTCCCTTGTAGAGCTTCTCCTTGCTTGTAGTTGTAGAGTGGACCTTTCACCATGTATGCTTTGATTTGTATGTTGAAGTAACCCTGGAAAAAAGGAAAGAGGGGAGAGGCTGATCCCATACAAAGAGAAAAATGAAAAGGGTGAAGAAAAGAACAAGTAGGGAATCAAGAAGAACTTTAAGGCTTAATCCAGAGAGAGAGAAATGAAAATAAAGAAGGAGATATAGAAAAGGTATAAAAAGAATAGAGTAAAAATGCCTGATTGAACAAAAAAAGAAATATATATTGATATATATAATATATGTACACATATAATATATATGTATATATATAAAATGAAAATTGACTAAAAACCAAATCAGAAACTATGAGCCTGTTTCCAAAAGAAAAAAAGAAGAGTATTGAAAGAAAAAGAGAAGAGAAGAGAACAAAAGTAAATAAAAGAAAAGAAAAAGTTGAACAACCTAACAGACTAACAGATAAAAACACAAGATGGTTGTCTGTTGGCTCCTGGGACAGGTGGCTGTGCCGATCTGGAGGATAACCCATCAGAATTGGGTCAGTCTTCCTTCAGTAGATAAGCCATTGCCAGGCACAGAGGGCTGGGTTTGGTGTAAGCAGTTCTTGCCTCCCCTGGGGGCTGCTGTGCTGCTCCTTGAAGCTCCACCATGTTGGTTATGGGGAGAAAAATGGCAACATCCCAGTCTCTCATCCTATCAAACCATGCTGTTCAGGCATTCCTCACAAAATAGCAAGGATGGCTGGCCTGGCCTGCTCCACAGTTCTGAGCCTTCCAAGCACTTGGCTGGGATTGAAAACCCGAAGTCTTAAAGGGTCCTGCACCATGTGGACCCTGTTCTGGTGCAGTACCACTCAGCCTTGCCAATAAAAGGCCTTTGGTGCCTCCAGAGTCTTTTGTCCTTGGGGAGGCAATGAACTCTCTTTCCACAGTATTCGAGGAAGGGGACTCTTCTCTCCCATTGTGCCCCTGCTATCACTACGACACCCCTGGGCCAGCTCTTCCCCCTCAGTTGTGCACACGGTGGCTTTGTTCTGGAGAAAGTTGCCCACTTTTGAAAATTCCAATCTTCAGCTCTTTAAGCTGTTTGAAAACTAGAAAATGGAAGTCTCTGTATTTTTCATTCCCCAGTCCCTTATCCAGAGAGATTTTTCTCTTGTACTAACACAATACTACAATTCCACAGCCTCTCTGTCTTTCCCTTTTGTCTCTTTACAGAAGGGGTTCCCTCCCCACCATGCCTATGCCATTTTATCTCCCCCAATTCACATACACGCACCATGATACCACTGACTTGTTTCTCTCCACCTGTGGAGATCCTTCTGCTACTCTGAAAATTGATTTCGTGGGTGTCCCAAGTGATCTGATTTCAGTACAGATGTGTTTGAGGGACAAGGGAAATGCCCGTCCCCCTACTTCTCTGAAATCTTAACTCCTCCCAATGTTTTTTTTTTTAGAAAAAAAAAATTCAGAGAAAATCTTTGGGATTCAGGGTTAAGTACAGAATTCTTGGATTTGATACCAAAAGTATGATACATAAAAGGTAAAATTGATAAACTGGGTTTCATGAATATTAAAAACTTCTGATCTGTGAAAGACAATATGAGGAGAATGAAAAGACAAAGCTACAGACTCTGAGAATGTATCTTCAAAGCACATATATGACAAAGGACTAATATCTAGAATGTATAAAACACTCTCAAAAAAAACCTCTCTCATTCCTAAAAGTCAAAAAGTCAAAAGTATGGGAGCACTTGTGTGGCTCAGTCGGTTGAGCTCCAACTCTCCATTTAGGCTCAGGTCATTATCTGTTTGTGGGACTGAGCCCAGCATTGGGTTCTGCTCTTACAGTGTGGAGCCTGGTTGGGATTCTGTCTTTCCCTCTCTCTCTGCCCCTCCCCTGCTGGTGATCTCTCTCCCTCTCTCTGTTTCTCTGTCTCTCTCTCTCAAAATAAATTAATAAACATTGAAAGTCAGAAGTATGAATACAAACAATATGAGCAAAGACATAAATAAGTCAGAGTAAATCTTAAATGTTCTTGCCACTACCACCACAACACAAAATGGTGATTGTTTTTATTTTTTATTTATTCTTTCTTTTGTATTTTAGAAAGAGAGAGAGTGAGTATGGAGAGGGGTACAGGGATAGAGAGAGAGGAAATCTTAAGCAGGCTCCCTGACCAGCAGGGAGCTTGACCTGGGGCTCAATCCCATAACTCTGTGATCATAAACTGACCCGAAATCAAGTCAGACGCTTAACCAACTGAGCCACCCAGGTGCTTCAACAAACTGGTTACTATGTAAGATGATGGATATATTAACTAACCTTATTGTGGTAATCTTTTTTTAGTATATACATTTTTAAAATCATGTTGTATACCTTACTAATGTTATATATTAATTATATCTCAATAAAGCTGGAAAAAATCAATGTAATTGACTATATAAACAGACTATAGAAGAAAAGTAACATATCTCAGTAATCCGCAAAAAGTATTTGATGAAATTTAATGTTTATTAATAATTTAAAAAATTTCAGCTGATGGAGAATAAAAGGCAACTTCATATATTTTAGGTTGTTACTCCCAGTCAACATACTAAATGATGAAAGACTAATCTTTCTCCATAAGGTGAAGAATAAACAGGTCAAAGGCATTTATTCTCCTTACTCTTATTCAACAGCATACTGGAAGTCCTACCCAATAGAGTAAGTCTAGAAAAAAGAAGAAGACTTCTAGCCTGGAAGTAAACAAAGCTAACACCATGGTCCAATGATATGTTGTCTATATAGAAAGTCTTAAGGACTTTACAAAGACACTCAAAGACCTATTAAGTGACTTTACCAAGGTTGAAGGATACAAGGTCAATATAAAAAATCAGTTATGGGGCCTGGGTGGCTCAGTTGATAAAGCATCTGACTTTGGCTCAGGTCATGATCTCATGGTTCACGGGTTTGAGCTTTGCATCAGGCTCTGTGCTGACAGTTGGAGCCTGTAGCCTGCTTTAGATTCTGTGTCTCCCTCTCTCTACCCCTCCCCTGCTCAACTCTGTCTATTCTTCTCTCAAAACTAAATAAACATTAAAAAATCAGTTATATTTTTATATATTAGCAATGAACAATTAGAGTACAAAATTGAATGAACAGTACGATAATATTGAAATACTTATGTTTAAATCTCACAGAATATATGTAAAATCTGTATGGTGAACATTAAAAGCCTAATGAAATCAAGGACACCTTATAATTGGGTTCTATCCTGACTTGGAATATGTGGACAGGAGTTTTTCCTCACACCATCAAGAGATTCTCAGGATACCAGCTGGTGTTCCATAATTCAATGCAGTTCTGACACTACTACCCAGAGATAACATAAGATCCCACAGATTAAGAGTTCTGTTTCATAAGACTGTTCTCCTGCTTCAGATGCCGGTTGCAAGCACAGGTGTTAACCTGTGCTTCTAACCACTTGGCTATAGATCTTAAGTTCCAACAACCTCTTCCTTAGATTTAATTAATTTGCTAGAACACCTCACAACTCAGAGACACATTTTACTTAACAGATTACCACTTTATTATAAAAAAGGATATAATTGAAGAATAGCCAGATGGAAGGGATGTATAGGGGAGGTTATAGGGACGGGACATGGAACTTTCATGCTCTCTCTGAGCATGCCAGTCTCCCCAAATCTCCACATGTCACCAACCTAGAAGTTCTTCAACCCTGGCCTTTTGGGTTTTTATGGAGGCTTTGTTACATGTGGACAATTGATTAAATCAATGGCTGTTGATGATTGAGCTCAGTCTGTAGCCCCTTTCCCCTCCCAGGGTTGGGAGTGGTAGATGGGACAGAAAGTTTCAACCCTCTAATCACTTGGTTGGTTCCTCTGCTGACTAGCCCCCATCCTTAGTTGGTCTAGGGGGCTTTCCCAAAGCCACCTCATTAACATAACAAAAGACACCGTAAGTACTCTCAATACTTAGGGAATTTCAAGGGTTTTAGCAGCTCTGTGCCAAAAATGGGGAATGAAGGCCAAATATACTTTCCGTATTAGAAATCACAATATCATACCTAAATAAATGGAGACATACAATATGTTCATTGATTTGAAGACTTGATAGTGTTAAGTTGTTAATTCTTTACCAATTGATCTGTAGATTCAACAAAATCTCCATGAGACACCAGCATTTATTTTGCAGACATCAACAGGCTGATTCTAAAATTTATATTGAAAGGCAAAGTAACTAGAATAGCCAAAAACAGTTTTGCAAAAAAAAAAAAAAAATGTTGGAAGATTCACCACTATCTGATTTCAAGACTTACTTTCTAGTAAGATAGCTTTTATAAGCTAATCAAGATAGTATGATATTGGCAAAAAGAAACATAAATCAATGGAACTGAATAGAGTTCAGAATTCGACCCTCACAGGTACAACCGAGTGATTTTTGACAAAGGTAAAAGCATTCAGTTGAGGATGGATAATTCTTTCAACAAATGGTTTTGGAACAATTGGACATCTATATATAAAAAATAGACCTTGACCTAAATCTCATACCTTATGGAAAAATGAACTCATATTGTATCATAAACTTAAAGGTAAAACTTAGAGCTATACAGTTTCTAGAAGAAAACATAAGAAAATAATCTTTGTGACTTTGGATTAGGCAGAGTTCTTAGATATGACATCAAAAGTACAATTCATAAAAGAACAAATGGAGCTACCATTATCTCTTTATTTTCTTATTCAAACTTCTAAAAAATCTAAACTCAGCTCTAGTTCTTCACCCATTATTTTTCAATGAAGCTAATGCAGTCAGTTTTCTGCCTTTATCCCCACTGAAAATTCTCTCATTATGTTCTGGAAAACCTGGTAATTATCAAATATTACTGAGCATTTTCAGTTCCTATCCATTTGGGCCTCTTTGTGTTTGACATATGGGTAAGTTCCTCCTTGAAATTCTTCCCTTGTTATCTTCCATGGTACTACTTCTCTTAACACTTTCTCTGCTCACCCTTCAACTCTACTTTCATGGTTTCAACTGCCAAAAGATCATGGGGGGATAATTACATATTTAACTTTCTGATATACAGTTCCAATCAGATGCCCTAGCATTATCTCAAATTCGCCATGTATATTTATACTCATCCTTTTCTCAAACCATCTCTCCTTTTTTCATCTGTAACTCCTTTGCAAGTAGTACACTTATTTGCCCCCATTAGAAACCTGGAAGTCTCCCTCACAGCTCACATTCCATCAATCACCAAACCCCGTTAAATATTTCTGGAACTCATCCCCCGTTTTCCCCCCAAATTTACGCCATCACAATCTTTCACCTGTATTATTGTAATACTGCTTTCCCTATCTTCAATAGTATACTTTTCAACTTCATCCTAATCCCAATTCAAATGATCCCTCTAAAATACAAACCTAACCCTGACATTGCTTTGCTTAAATTTTTTTTGAGGGTTCCATTTACTTCCACTTTCCATAATATGGAAAATTCAGCCCTCTGCTATCTAGCTACTGATGTGAAATGTTGGAATCTGGGAGCAAACTGTGAAGAAAGAATTCTTGAGACGTCTTCAGTGCAAAACAAAAAAAAGTGGTTTTATTAAAGCACAGGGACAGGACCTGTGGGCAGAAATAGCTGCACTGGGGTTGTGAGGAATGACTGATTATATACTTATAAATTGGGAAGGGTTTAGGGATAGCATAAATCTCTAAGGAATTTGGGAGCATGATTTTCAGGACTTTGAGGCGCTAGCTACTGTTAAGATTATTTACTACTGTCTAGTAAAAGAGTATTCATGAGACCCTTCAGATGCCTATCAGTGGGCCATATGTTTGGAAGTTGATTACTAATATGTATCTTGAGGGGTAGGAGATAAAGGAGGTTTCAAAAGGGATTTTTATATGATAAAGAAGACTTACAGGATCATGTAGATGTGGCTAACGTCAAGCTAAGATTGCCTTCGCCTCTAGCAAAGTATTAGTATTAATATTGAGGCATTTGAGTTCCTGGAGCAAGGTCACTCTGCCTGTCTTACTTAAGTACTTGTCAATGGGGTGCAGGTTGTAAGAAAATTTAACTTTTTCTATACCTCCTTTTGCCTTTGTTCTCTACATCAGCTGCTGCTTGCCTTTTCTGCCATGTTTTGTCACGCCTTTCTTCACTGTGCCTCTGTGACACATAAATGTTTATATTTCTCCCTACACCCCATGTACTTTCTGTTTTTTAAGTTTTTGCTTTAATCATCGTTTCTGCCTGACTACTCCCTACTCATTCTCTTAGACTTAGACCTTCCCTAAACCCTCTGAGCTGGAATAGGTGCCCTCCCTCTGCCGTCCCCTAATACCCTGTTGTATAAGACTTTTATTGTGGGAATCTCTTTGATCAACTAGATTGTATAGTATTTTAAAACTTGGGTTTATCTCTCATTCATCTTTGTATCTGCAACATTTAGTATATAACATGCGATTCAATAAATGTTTATCAAATGAATTGAATGAGTGGTTGTTGGTTTTACTTATGTGAAGCTGAACTCATCAACGTAATTGACATTTTAACAACTTTATTATGTTATAGGTCTCATTTCTTGGACATTAGAGTATAAAGCATCACATACTGGTTTTGAAATTAAGCTTGTGAAAAACTGTCATTCCAAATGATAGCAAGGGTGAGAACTCAATTAAGAAAGTATTTTCAACTTCTGTATTTTTCCATGAGCTTGGTTTAGCAGCCTGGTCAAATAACTGATATTGCTCCATTGGTAATAGCATTTTTGTGAAGCTTAGGTTTTACACTATACAAACCAACATTTATTGAGTGCATAATCTAGGAACTGAGAATACAAAGATAAACAAGATTAATTCTCAAAGCTCATAACTTTCCTGAGTACTAAAGAGGAATGAGCTAATAATCAGGAACAGTGTCTTATTTTGGTTATAGGGTAAGGAGGAAGAGTTGATTGATTTTTTTATATCCCTCTTTAGCATCAATTTGTTTCTGGCTGCAATCTCATCATAATAAATCAATTCATTGGTCAGGAGGAAAACAGCCAGGGGTTGTGCATAGGTAAGAAAAATTTTAAACAGCCACTGGGAGAACAGAAACAAAAAAAAAAAAAAAAACAACTTAGAAGCACAAGCCAAAAATGAAAACAAATAACCAAAAACCAAAACTCACCTTAGAGTCCATGTCTTACAGATAGTAAGGCAGTAATATCACCTTTCTAGATGAAGTAAAGTTCCAGATTCATCAATGATCGTAGTGGTAAGGAAGTGCTTGTTTTACTAATAAAGGCCCTGAATTAAACTACTAATATGAGTCTCTACTTTGGACTTTCATGGGGCATAAATTATTTTCCAGGATTGAAACAGTTATCATAAATTCTATGTGAAGAAACATAGAAGATGGGTAATTATTCCACTCTTTTTTCTAAAGGATAATTATCCAGTTCTGTCAGCAGGCATTACACTTCACTTTCAATTAGGTCAGGTTGTCTCTGTAGAGCAACCAAAACACACGTTCATTCATTTTGCCAATAAACTTGCAGAATGATTGCAGAATCTTTTCATTTTCTATTCTTCTGTTTTAATTTGAAGAAAACAAAATTATTGTATATCACAACTTTCTGTTAAAAGGTACTTCTTTAATATCATTTACGCAAAGTCAAGAAATCTGTCTTCATCAAACAGGCAATTTGATTTGTTATGTGATTTTTTTTATGACATTAAGCAATGAACTTGGACTTTGTTTTAAAAAAAGTTAATCTCAAAATTATCAGTATTTTACTCTCTCCACTTTTATTTAACATAGTACTGGATGTCCTTGCTGAAGAAATAAGACAACAAAAAGAAATAAAAGGCATCCAAATTGGTAAAAAAAAAGAAGTAAAACTTTCACTGTTTGTGGAATATATACAAAACCTGAAAGACTCTACAAGAAAACTATTAGAGCTGATAAATGAATTAAGTAAAGTCACAGGATTAAAAAATTAATGTGCAGAAATCTGTTGCATTTCTATACACTAATATACACACTAATAATGTATTTACATTTCTATACACTAATAATGAAGCAGAAGAAAGAGAAATTAAGACAAGAATCCCATTTAAAATTACAACAAAAATAATAAGATACCTAGAAATAAACTTAATCAAAGAGGTGAAAGACCTGTACTCTGAAAACTATAAAGCACTGATGAAAGAAATTGAAGATGTCACAAAGAAATGGAAAGACATTGCATGCTCATAGATTGGAAGAACAAATGTCTAAATATCTATACTACCCAAAGCAGTCTACAAATTTATTGCAAAATCTATCAAAATACCAACAGCATTTTTCATAGAACTAAAACAAACCTGAAAATTACATGGAACTGCAAAAGACCCCTAATAGTCAAGGCAGTTTTGAAAAAGAATAGCAAAAAAAAAAAAAAAAAAAAAAAAAAAGAAAAAGAATAGCAAACCTGGAGATACTACAATTCCAGACTTCAAGTTATATTATAAAACTGTAGTAATCAAAACAGTATAGTCCTGGCACAAAAAACGACACATAGATCCATAGAGTGAAATAGAAAACTCGGAAATAAACCCACTATTATATGGTCAGTTAATCTTTTACAAACCATAAAAGAACATCCAATGGGAAAAAGAGTCTCTTCAACAAATGATGTTTGGAAAACTGGACAGCTACATGCAAAAGAATGAAACTGAACCACTTTCTCACACCATACACAAACATAAACTCACCATTAATTAAAAACTGAATGTGAGACCTGAAACCATAAAAATCCTAAAAGACTGCAGAGGTGGTAATGTCCTTGACATTGACCATAGCAGCATTTTTCTATATATGTCTCCTTAGGCAAGGAAACAAAAGCAAAAATAAACTATTGGGACTATATCGAAATAAGAAGCTTCTGCATAGTGAAGAAAATGATCAAGAAAACTAAAAGACAAACTACTGAAGGGAGAAGATATTTGCAAATGACATCTGATAAAGTTTAGTATCCAAAATGCATAAATAAATTATACAACTTAACACCCAAACAATCAAATAATCCAGTTAAAAAATAGGCAGAAGACATGAACAGACATTGCTCCAAAGAAGACATCCAGATGGCTAACAATCACATGAAAAGGTTCTCAACATAACTCATCATCAGGGAAATACAAATCAAAACCACAATGAGATATCACCTCACATCTGTCAGAATGGCTAAAATCAAAACACAGGAAACAAGTGTTCATGAGGATTTGGAGGAAAAGGAACCCTTGTGCACTGTTGGTGGGAATGCGAGTTGGTGCAGCAACTGCTCAAAACAGTATGGGGGTTCTTTAAAAAGTTAAAAATAGAACTACCCTATGATCCAGCAGTTACACTATTGGGTATTCACCCAAAGAATACAAAAATATTAATTCAGAGGGATACATGCACCCCTATGTTTATAGCAGCATTATTTACAGTAGCCAAATTATGAAAGCAAAGTGTCTATCAATAGATGAATGGATATAGAGGTGGTAATACATATACAATGGAATATTATTCAGCCATAAAGTGTAATGGAATATTGCCATTTGCAATGACATTGATGGAGATGGAGTGTAATGCTAAGCAAAATAAGTCAATCAGAGAAAGACATATATCTTTCTTTTTTAAAAAAATTTTTTAACGTTTTATTTATTTTTGAGACAGTGAGAGACAGAGCATGAACGGGGAAGGGTCAGAGAGAGGGAGACACAGAATCTGAAACAGGCTCCAGGCTCTGAGCTGTCAGCACAGAGCCCAACGCGGGGCTCGAACTCACGGACCAAGAGATCATGAAAGTCGGCCGCTTAACCGATTGAGCTACCCAGGCGCCCCACGAAAGACATATATCATATGACTTACTCATATGTGGAATTTAAGAAACAAAATGAGCAAAGAAAAAAGAGAGAGACAAACCAAGAAACAGACTCTCAACTGTAGAGAACAAAATGATGGCTACCAGAGGGGAGGAAGGTGGGGATGGGTGAAATAGGTGATGGGGATTAAGGAGCACACTTGTGATGAGCACAGGGTGATGTATGGAAGTGTTGAATCACTGTATTGTACACCTGAAACTTATATAACATTGTATGCCCACTATATTGGAATTAAAAAAATTTTAAACTACTAGATTTTTAAAAGATCCTACTTCTATATATGCTATGCATAAGATTTTTAAGAAATCTCTTTTTAAAATGGCATTTTTAGGAAATGGAACAAAGTTTAATTATAGTAACTACCAGCCCCCCTACCTTTTATGTGAAAAAATTCAGCATTTAAATCCCTGATTGATATCCAAGTCTAAATATCTATGCTAGTATATCAGAGTATAACATATTCCTCTCTTACCTGCCTTCCAAATCAACTATGTCTCCTTACCACTTGTTTTAATAACTACTTCTCATTTATAGAATGTGTTATGTTTTACCAAGTACTCATAATTTTCTACAACAAAGAATTTGGAAAATTATATATTAAAAAATATTTTAGTGGCACTTGGCTGGCTCAGTGAGTAAAGCATGTGACTCTTGATCTTGGGTTATGAGTTCGAGCCTCACAGTGGGTGTAGAGATTACTTACAAATAAAGCCTCTTTAAAAATTAAAAAAAATTAAAGCTAATATATTCAGATGGTACAAAATTTAAATAGTACTAAAAAGCATGTGTTGAAAATCAGCTCTCTCTATAACCCTTCACCAGCCACCCAGTTTTCTTCCTTAGGGATAATACCCATTATTTGTTATTTGTTTCCTTCTATAGAAATGCATGTATGAGCATACAAGTGTAAAAATACATCATGGAATTTTAAAGATATGCCTCAGAAAGAATAAATATTTTGTTATACCATCTTTTCCCATTTCTTTTTTATTACTCAATTGCATATAGAACATTCCTTCTATTAGACCACCAGCTTCTCAGAGACAAAGAATAATCTTACTCATCTGTTTAATGTTACTGAACATATATTTTTGCCATTATAGGAAAGATTTATTCAGTTAACATTGGGAGAATTTAGACAAAACAATGTCCAGCAAGTCTGAGGAGATCAAATAATTTAAGAAAGTTATTTTCCCACTTCATGGTATATGTAATGATGATACAAGACTGCATATATAATTGTCATCTCTTTCCTCGTCTCTATTCCCACTGTTGTTATCCTCTTTCAGGTCCTTATTACTGTACATTTTAGGTAAGGTAGCCTAGCAGCCTACCCTTTCTCCATCCTTCTTCCATTCTCTTCATCCCCTACCTCTCCCATAAATTTCCCCATACACTGCAGCCACGTTATCCTTATAAACCCACAGCTTTAATCATCTTACTTTATAAACCTACTCCTGATTCCAATGGTTCCCACTGTCAACCGGTGTAAAGTTCAAATTCCTTTGTACAGCAAGCCTTTTCCAATTTGATTTCAAATTACTTTTCTAGTATTATCTTCATGCTCATTTGTCTACTTTCATCAAATCAAACTGTTCACATTTCTATCAAACAAAAGTCGGTAAGGTCCAGTATTATATGAGATTGTAATGATTTTTTTCAAGAATATTAATGTCTCTCGTTAACAAAGTATATTTATAATTTATAGGGTTTTTTTTTGTACTCAACCATATAGGTAGCAGAAAGAAAAGACAAACACTAAACTGAGATACACAAAAGTTACACAGTATGTTCTATACTAGCATGGCTTAAGATACTCATAATTAAGTCAATTATAATTTTTAAAAATAGTGTAGGTTCCTCTGGCCTTAGCATGTTTTTATAAAGCAAAAGAACAATATTCTTGAATAAGTGAAGCATTCTTTTTTCTATGGAGATGCACTAAGTTTTCTGTTGACTTTTACTTCTTTAGAGTTACCATCTTTCTTGTGGATTCTTCTCCAGATTTGAACAATTTCTTGTAAAGATTTAAGAAGTTTGAATAGAGAGAATTTACTTCAAAAACTTAATGAATATTAAACTTGGAAAGCCATTTGTGAATCCAGTAATGAAAGAATGGCACTCTTGAGGTTTTACACATTTTCCTTCACCTTATCTTAGATTTTGTTTAATCTAATTGCTAGTGAGCTGAATCATTCTTTTTTTTCTCTTTTATTTTATTTTATTTTTTTATTAATATATGAAATTTATTGTCAAATTGGTTTCCATACAACACCCAGTGCTCATCCCAAAAGGTGCCCTCCTCAATACCCATCACCCACCCTCCCCTCCCTCCCACCCCCCATCAACCCTCAGTTTGCTCTCAGTTTTTCACAGTCTCCTATGCTTTGGCTCTCTCCCACTCTAACCTCTTTTTTTTTTCCTTCCCCTCCCCCATGGGTTTCTGTTAAGTTTCTCAGGATCCACATAAGAGTGAAACCATATGGTATCTGTCTTTCTCTGTATGGCTTATTTCACTTAGCATCACACTCTCCAGTTCCATCCACGTTGCTACAAAAGGCCATATTTCATTCTTTCTCATTGCCACGTAGTATTCCATTGTGTATATAAACCACAATTTCTTGATCCATTCATCAGTTGATGGACATTTAGGCTCTTTCCATAATTTGGCTATTGTTGAGAGTGCTGCTATAAACATTGGGGTACAAGTGCCCCTATGCATCAGCACTCCTGTATCCCTTGGATAAATTCCTAGCAGTGCTATTGCTGGGTCATAGGGTAGGTCTATTTTTAATTTTCTGAGGAACCTCCACACTGCTTTCCAGAGCGGCTGCACCAATTTGCATTCCCACCAACAGTGCAAGAGGGTTCCCGTTTCTCCACATCCTGTCCAGCATCTATAGTCTCCTGATTTGTTCATTTTGGCCACTCTGACTGGCGTGAGGTGATATCTGAGTGTGGTTTTGATTTGTATTTCCCTGATAAGGAGCGACGTTGAACATCTTTTCATGTGCCTGTTGGCCATCCGGATGTCTTCTTTAGAGAAGTGTCTATTCATGTTGTCTGCCCATTTCTTCACTGGGTTATTTGTTTTTTGGGTGTGGAGTTTGGTGAGCTCTTTATAGATTTTGGATACTAGCCCTTTGTCTGATATGTCATTTGCAAATATCTTTTCCCATTCCGTTGGTTGCCTTTTAGTTTTGTTGGTTGTTTCCTTTGCTGTGCAGAAGCTTTTTATCTTCATAAGGTCCCAGTAATTCACTTTTGCTTTTAATTCCCTTGCCTTTGGGGATGTGTCGAGTAAGAGATTGCTACGGCTGAGGTCAGAGAGGTCTTTTCCTGCTTTCTCCTCTAGGGTTTTGATGGTTTCCTGTCTCACATTCAGGTCCTTTATCCATTTTGAGTTTATTTTTGTGAATGGTGTGAGAAAGTGGTCTAGTTTCAATCTTCTGCATGTTGCTGTCCAGTTCTCCAAGCACCATTTGTTAAAGAGACTGTCTTTTTTCCATTGGATGTTCTTTCCTGCTTTGTCAAAGATGAGTTGGCCATACGTTTGTGGGTCTAGTTCTGGGGTTTCTATTCTATTCCATTGGTCTATGTGTCTGTTTTTGTGCCAATACCATGCTGTCTTGATGATGACAGCTTTGTAGTAGAGGCTAAAGTCTGGGATTGTGATGCCTCCTGCTTTGGTCTTCTTCTTCAAAATTACTTTGGCTATTCGGGGCCTTTTGTGGTTCCATATGAATTTTAGGATTGCTTGTTCTAGTTTCGAGAAGAATGCTGGTGCAATTTTGATTGGGATTGCATTGAATGTGTAGATAGCTTTGGGTAGTATTGACATTTTGACAATATTTAATTCTTCCAATCCATGAGCAGGGAATGTCTTTCCATTTCTTTAAATCTTCTTCAATTACCTTCATAAGCTTTCTATAGTTTTCAGCATACAGATCTTTTACATCTTTGGTCAGATTTATTCCTAGGTATTTTATGCTTCTTGGTGCAATTGTGAACGGGATCAGTTTCTTTATTTGTCTTTCTGTTGCTTCATTGTTAGTGTATAAGAATGCAACTGATTTCTGTACATTGATTTTGTATCCTGCAACTTTGCTGAATTCATGTATCCGTTCTAGCAGACTTTTGGTGGAGTCTATCGGATTTTCCACGTATAATATCATGTCATCTGCAAAAAGCGAAAGCTTGACTTCATCTTTGCCAATTTTGATGCCTTTGATTTCCTTTTGTTGTCTGATTGCTGATGCTAGAACTTCCAGCACTATGTTAAACAACAGCGGTGAGAGTGGGCATCCCTGTCGTGTTCCTGATCTCAGGGAAAAAGCTCTCAGTTTTTCCCCGTTGAGGATGATGCTAGCTGTGGGCTTTTCATAAATGGCTTTTATGATCTTTAAGTATGTTCCTTCTATCCTGACTTTCTCCAGCGTTTTTATTAAGAAAGGGTGCTGGATTTTGTCAAAGGCCTTTTCTGCATCGATTGACAGAATCATATGGTTCTTCTCTTTTTTTTTGTTAATGTGATGTATCACGTTGATTGATTTGTGAATGTTGAACCAGCCCTGCATCCCAGGAATGAATCCCACTTGATCATGGTGAATAATTCTTTTTATATGCCGTTGAATTCGATTTGCTAGTATCTTATTGAGAATTTTTGCATCCATATTCATCAGGGATATTGGCCTGTAGTTCTCTTTTTTTACTGGGTCTCTGTCTGGTTTAGGAATCAAAGTAATACTAGCTTCATAGAATGAGTCTGGAAGTTTTCCTTCCCTTTCTATTTCTTGGAATAGCTTGAGAAGGATAGGTATTATCTCTGCTTTAAACGTCTGGTAGAACTCCCCTGGGAAGCCATCTGGTCCTGGACTCTTATTTGTTGGGAGATTTTTGATAACCGATTCAATTTCTTCGCTGGTTATGGGTCTGTTCAAGCTTTCTATTTCCTCCTGATTGAGTTTTGGAAGAGTGTGGGTGTTTAGGAATTTGTCCATTTCTTCCAGGTTGTCCAATTTGTTGGCATATATTTTTTCATAGTATTCCCTGATAATTGTTTGTATCTCTGAGGGATTGGTTGTAATAATTCCATTTTCATTCATGATTTTATCTATGTGGGTCATCTCCCTTTTCTTTTTGAGAAGCCTGGCTAGAGGTTTGTCAATTTTGTTTATTTTTTCAAAAAACCAACTCTTGGTTTCGTTGATCTGCTCTACAGTTTTTTTAGATTCTATATTGTTTATTTCTGCTCTGATCTTTTTTATTTCTCTTCCTCTGCTGGGTTTAGGCTGCCTTTGCTGTTCTGCTTCTATTTCCTTTAGGTGTGCTGTTAGATTTTGTATTTGGGATTTTTCTTGTTTCTGGAGATAGGCCTGGATTGCAATGTATTTTCCTCTCAGGACTGCCTTTGCTGCGTCCCAAAGCGTTTGGATTGTTGTATTTTCATTTTCGTTTGTTTCCATATATTTTTTAATTTCTTCTCTAATTGCCTGGTTGACCCACTCATTCTTTAGTAGGGTGTTCTTTAACCTCCATGCTTTTGGAGGTTTTCCAGACTTTTTCCTGTGGTTGATTTCAAGCTTCATAGCATTGTGGTCTGAAAGTATGCATGGTATAATTTCAATTCTTGTATACTTATGAAGGGCTGTTTTGTGACCCAGTATATGATGTATCTTGGAGAATGTTCCATGTGCACTCGAGAAGAAAGTATATTCTGTTGCTTTGGGATGCAGAGTTCTAAATATATCTGTCAAGTCCATCTGATCCAATGTATCATTCATGGCCCTTGTTTCTTTATTGTCTGTGTGTCTAGATGATCTATCCATTTCTGTAAGTGGGGTGTTAAAGTCCCCTGCAATGACCACATTCTTATCAATAGGGTTGCTTATGTTTATGAGTAATTGTTTTATATATCTGGGGGCTCTGGTATTCGGTGCATAGACATTTATAATTGTTAGCTCTTCCTGATGGATAGACCCTGTAATTATTATATAATGCCCTTCTTCATCTCTTGTTACAGCCTTTAATTTAAAGTCTAGTTTGTCTGATATAAGTATGGCTACTCCAGCTTTCTTTTGGCTTCCAGTAGCATGATAAATAGTTCTCCATCCCCTCACTCTCAATCTAAAGGTGTCTTCAGATCTAAAATGAGTCTCTTGTAGACAGCAAATAGATGGGTCTTGTTTTTTTTATCCATTCTGATACCCTATGTCTTTTGGTTGGCGTATTTAATCCATTTACATTAAGTGTTATTATGGAAAGATACGGGTTTAGAGTCATTGTGATGTCTGTATGTTTTATGCTTGTAGTGATGTCTCTGGTACTTTGTCTCACAGGATCCCCCTTAGGATCTCTTGTAGGGCTGGTTTAGTGGTGACAAATTCCTTCAGTTTTTGTTTGTTTGGGAAGACCTTTATCTCTCCTTCTATTCTAAATGACAGACTTGCTGGATAAAGGATTCTCGGCTGCATATTTTTTCTGTTTAGCACACTGAAGATCTCGTGCCAATCCTTTCTGGCCTGCCAAGTTTCAAAAGAGAGATCAGTCACGAGTCTTATAGGTCTCCCTTTATATGTGAGGGCACGTTTATCCCTTGCTGCTTTCAGAATTTTCTCTTTATCCTTGTATTTTGCCAGTTTCACTATGATATGTCGTGCAGAAGATCGATTCAAGTTACTTCTGAAGGGAGTTCTCTGTGCCTCTTGGATTTCAATGCCTTTTTCCTTCCCCAGTTCAGGGAAGTTCTCAGCTATAATTTCTTCAAGTACCCCTTCAGCACCTTTCCCTCTCTCTTCCTCCTCTGGGATACCAATTATGTGTATTTTATTTCTTTTTAGTTTATCACTTAGTTCTCTAATTTTCCCCTCATACTCCTGGATTTTTTTTATCTCTCTTTCTCTCAGCTTCCTCTTTTTCCATAACTTTATCTTCTAGTTCACCTATTCTCTCCTCTGCCTCTTCAATCCGAGCCGTCATCGTTTCCATTTTGTTTTGCATTTCGTTTAAAGCGCTTTTCAGCTCCTCGTGACTGTTCCTTAGTCCCTTGATCTCTGTAGCAAGAGATTCTCTGCTGTCCTCTATACTGTTTTCAAGCCCAGCGATTAATTTTATGACTATTATTCTAAATTCACTTTCTGTTGTATTATTTAAACCCTTTTTGATCAGTTCATTAGCTGTTGTTATGTCCTGGAGATTCTTCTGAGGGGAATTCTTCCGTTTGGTCATTTTGGATAGTCCCAGGAGTGGTGAGGACCTGCAGGGCACTTCCCCTGTGCTGTGGTGTATAACTGGAGTTGGTGGGCGGGGCCGCAGTCAGACCTGATGTCAGCCCCCAGCCCACCGCTGGGGCCACAGTCAGACTGGTGTGTGCCTTCTCTTCCCCTCTCCTAGGGACGGGATTCCCTGTGGGTTGGTGTGGCCCCTCTGGGCTACTTGCACACTGCCAGGCTTGTGGTGCTGGGAATCTGGCGTATTAGCTGGGGTGGGTAGGCAAGGTGCACGGGGGCAGGAGGGGCAGGCTTAGCTCGCTTCTCCTTAGGTGATCCCCTTCAGGAGGGGCCCTGTGGCAGCGAGGGAGTCAGATCCGCTGCGGGAGGTTTGGCTCCGCAGAAGCACAGAGTTGGGTGTTTGCGCGGAGCGAGCAAGTTCCCTGGCAGGAACTGGTTCCCTTTGGGATTTTGGCTGGGGGATGGGTGGGGGAGATGACGCTGGCGAGCGCCTTTGTTCCCCACCAAACTGAGCTCTGTCGTCCGGGGGCTCAGCAGCTCTCCCTCCCTTTGTCCTCCAGCCTTCCCGCTTTCTGAGCAGAGCTGTTAACTTATGACCTCCCAGACGCTAAGTCGCGCTTGCTGTTGGAACACAGTCCGTCAGGCCCCTCCGCTTTTGCCAGCCAGACTCGGGGGCTCTGCTTGGCCTGCGAGCCGCCCTTCTGCCCCGGCTCCCTCCCGCCAGTCCGTGGAGCGCGCACCGCCTCGCTGCCCTTCCTACCCTCTTCCGTGGGCCTCTCGTCTGCGCTTGGCTCCGGAGACTCCGTTCTGCTAATCCTCTGACGGTTTTCTGGGTTCTTTAGGCAGGTGTAGGTGGAATCTAAGTGATCAGCAGGACGCGCGGTGAGCCCAGTGTCCTCCTACGCCGCCATCTTCCCTCTCTCTATCTCCATTTCTTTATATCTTCTTCAATTTCCTTCATAAGCTTTCTATAGTTTTGAGCATACAGATCTTTTACATCTTTGGTTAGGTTTATTCCTAGGTATTTCATGCTTCTTGGTGCAATTGTGAATGGGATCCGTTTCTTTATTTGTCTTTCTGTTGCTTCACTATTAGTGTATAAGAATGCAACTAATTTCTGTACATTGTGTATCCTGTGACTTTGCTAAATTGATGTGTCAGTTCTAGCAGACTTTTGGTGGAGTCTATCAGATTTTCCACATACAATATCATGTCATCTGCAAAAAGTGAAAGCTTAACTTCATCTTTGCCAATTTTGATGCCTTTGATTTCCTTTTGTTGTCTGATTGCTGATGCTAGCACTTCCAACACTATGTTAAACAACAGCGGTGAGAGTGGGCATCCCTGTCGTGTTCCTGATCTCAGGGAAAAAGCTCTCAGTTTTTCCCCATTGAGGATGATGTTAGCTGTGGGCTTTTCATAAATGGCTTTTATGATCTTTAAGTATGTTCCTTGTATCCAGACTTTCTCAAGGGTTTTTATTAAGAAAGGATGCTGAATTTTGTCAGATGCCTGTTCTGCATTGATTGAAGGGATCATATGGTTCTTATATTTTCTTTTATTAATGTGATGTATCACATTGATTGATTTGCGAATGTTGAACCAGCCCTGCATCCCAAGAATGAATCCCATTTGATCGTGGTGAATAATTCTTTTTATAGGCTGTTGAAATTGATTTGCTAGTATCTTACTGAGAATTTTTGCATCCATATTCATCAGGGATATTGGCTTGTAGTTCTCTTTTTTTTTTTTTTTTTTACTGGGTCTCTGTCTGGTTTAGGAATCAAAGTAATACTGGCTTCATAGAATGAGTCTGGAAGTTTTCCTTCCCTTTCTATTTCTTGGAATAGCTTGAGAAGGATAGGTATTATCTCTGCTTTAAACGTCTGGTAGAACTCCCCTGGGAAGCCATCTGGTCCTGGACTCTTATTTGTTGGGAGATTTTTGGTGACTGATTCAATTTCTTCACTGGTTATGGGTCTGTTCAAGCTTTCTATTTCCTCCTGATTGAGTTTTAGAAGAGTGTGGGTGTTTAGGAATTTGTCCATTTCTTCCAGGTTGTCCAATTTGTTGGCATATAATGTTTCATAGTATTCCCTGATAATTGCTTGTATCTCTGAGGGATTGGTTGTAATAATTCCATTTTCATTCATGATTTTATCTATTTGGGTCATCTCCCTTTTCTTTTTGAGAAGCCTGGCTAGAGGTTTGTCAATTTTGTTTATTTTTTCAAAAAAACAACTCTTGGTTTCATTGATCTCCTCTACAGTTTTTTTAGATTCTGTATTGTTTGTTTCTGCTTTGATCTTTATTATTTTTCTTCTCCTGCTGGGTTTGGGGTGTCTTTGCTGTTCTGCTTCTATTTCCTTTAGGTGTGCTGTTAGATTTTGTATTTGGGATTTTTCTTGTTTCTGGAGATAGGCCTGGATTGCAATGTATTTTCCTCTCAGGACTGCCTTCGCTGTGTCCCAAAGCATTTGGATTGTTGTATTTTCATTTTCATTTGTTTCCATATATTTGTTAATTTCTTCTCTAATTGCCTGGTTGACCCACTCATTCGTTAGTAGGGTGTTCTTTAACCTCCATGCTTTTGGAGGTTTTCCAGACTTTTTCCTGTGTTTGACTTCAAGCTTCATAGCATTGTGGTCTGAAAGTATGCATGGTATGATCTCAATTCTTGTATACTTATGAAGGGCTGTTTTTGACCCAGTATGTGATCTATCTTGGAGAATGTTCCATGTGCACTACTCAAGAAGAAAGTATATTCTGTTGCTTTGGGATGCAGAGTTTTAAATATATCTGTCAAGTCCATCTGATCCAATGTATCATTCAGGGCCTTTGTTTCTTTATTGACCGTGTGTCTAAATGATCTATCCATTTCTGTAAGTGGATAGACATTCTTATCAATAAGGTTGCTTATGTTTGTGACTAATTGTTTTATATATTTGGGGGCTCCTGTATTCCTCACATAGACATTTATAATTGTTAGCTCTTCCTGATGGATAGACCCTGCAATTATTATATAATGCCCTTCTTCATGTCTTGTTACAGCCTTTAATTTAAAGTCTAGTTTGTCTGATATAAGTATGGCTACTCCAGCTTCTCTTGACTTCCATTGGCATGATAAATATGTCTCCATCCCCTCACTCTCAATCTGAAGGTGTCATCAGGTCTAAAATGAGTCTCTTGTAGACATCAAATAGATGGGTCTTGTTTTTTTATCCATTCTGTTACCCTATGTGTTTTGGTTGGCACATTTAGTCCATTTACATTTAGTGTTATTATAGAAAGATACGGGTTTAGAGTCATTGTGATATCTGTACGTTTCATGCTTGTAGTGATGTCTCTGGTACTTTGTCTCACAGGATCCCCCTTAGGATCTCTTGTAGGGCTGGTTTAGTGGTGACGAATTCTTTCAGTTTTTGTTTGCTTGGGAAGACCTTTATCTCTCTTTCTAAATGACAGACTTGCTGGATAAAGGATTCTCGGCTGCATATTTTTTTCCTTTCATCACATTGAAGATCTACTTCCATTCCTTTCTCGCCTGCCAAGTTTCATTAGAGAGATCGGTCATGAGTCTCATAGGTTATATGAGATATATTATCATATATATGAGATGTATAGTATACATTATATATTATTATTAATTACTGTTATTATTATATAATATATATTATATATTATTATATATATGAGATATGTATTATAAGGATATGTATATATCCTTAGGTGCTTTCAGAATTTTCTCTTTATCCTTGTATTTTGCCAGTTTCGCTATGATGTGTCATGCAGAAGATCGATTCAAGTTACGTCTGAAGGGAGTTCTCTGTGCCTCTTGGATTTCAATGCCTTTTTCCTTCCCCAGATCAGGGAAGTTGTCAGCTATTATTTCTTCAAGTACACCTTCAGCACCTTTCCCTCTCTCTTCCTCCTCTGGGATACCAATTATGCATAGATTATTTCTGTTTAGTGCATCACTTAGTTCTCTAATTTTCCCCTTATACTCCTGGATTTTTTAATCTCTCTTTTTCTCAGCTTTTTCTTTTTCCATAATTTTATCTTCTAGTTCTCCTATTCTCTCCTCTGCCTCTTAAATCCAAGCCGTGGTCGTCTCCATTTTATTTTGCAGCTCATTTATTGCATTTTTTTGCTCCTCCTGGCTGTTCCTTAGTCCCTTGATCTCTGTAGCAGTAGATTCTCTGCTGTCCTTTATACTGTTTTCAAGCCCAGCGATTAATTTTATGACTATTATTCTAAGTTTACTTTCTGTTATATTGTTTAATCGTTTTTGATCAGTTCCTTAGCTGTCGTTATTTCCTGGACGTTTTTTTGAGGGGAATTCTTCCGTTTCATCATTTTGGATAGTCTCTGGAGTGGTGCGGAACTGCAGGGCACTTCCCCTGTGCTGTCTTGAATAACTTGCGTTAGTGGGTGGGGCCGCAGTCAGACCTGATGTCTGCCCCCAGCCCACTGCTGGGGCCACAGTCAGACTGGTGTGTGCCTTCTTTTTCCCTCTCCTAGGGGTGGGATTCACTGTGGGGTGTCGTGGCCCATCTGGGTACTTGCACACTGTCAGGCTTGTGGTGGTGGGGATCCGGCGTATTAGCTGGGGTGGATGGGGGCGGGAGGGGTAGGCTCAGCTCACTTTTCCTTCGGAGATATGCTTCGGGAGCGGCCCTGCGGCACTGGGAGGGAGTCACACCCGCTGGAGGGATGGATCCGCAGAAGCACAGCATTGGGTGTTTGCGCAGCGCAAGCAAGTTCCCTGGCAGGAACTGGTTCCCTTTGGGTTTTGGCTGGGGGATGGGCGAGGGAGATGGTGCTGGCGAGCACCTTTTTTCCCTGCCAAGGTGTGCTCCGTGGTCCGTGGCTCAACAACTCTCCTTCCCGTTGTCCTCTAGCCCTCCCGTTCTCCGAGCAGAGCTGTTAACTTATAACCTTCCCGATATTAAGTCCCGCTTGCTGTCTGAACATACTCCGTCCAGCCCCTCCGCTTTTGCAAGCCAGAGTGGGGGGCTCTGCTTGGCCAGTGGGCTGCCCCTCCTCCCCATCTCCCTCCCGCCAGTCCGTGTAGCGCACACCACCTCTCCGCCCTCCCTACCCTCCTCCGTGGGCCTCTCGTCTGTACTTGGCTCCAGAGGCTCCGTTCTGGTAGTCTTCTGGCGGTTTTCTGGGTTATTTAGGCAGGTGTAGGTGGAATCTAAGTGATAAGAAGGACACAGTAAGCCCAGCATCCTCCTATGCCGCCATCTTCCCTAAATCAATGAATATATGTGTTAAGTCCATCTGGTCCAGTGTGTCATTCAAAGCCATTGTTTCCTTGTTGATTTTCTGATAAGATGATCTGTCCATTGATGTAAGTGGGGTGTTGAAGTCCTCTAGTATTATGGTATTATTATCAATGAGTTTCTTTATGTTTGTGATTAATTGATGTATATATTTGGATGCCCCCCATTTAGAGCATAAATGTTTACCATTGTTAGGTCTTTTTGGTGGATAGACCCCTTAATTATGACATAATTCCCTTCTTCATCTCTTGTTACAGTCTTTATTTTAAATTGTAGATTGTCTGATGTAAGTATGGCTATTTCGGCTTTTTTTTTTTTTTTTTTTTATTGACCGTTACCATGATAGATGGTTCTCCACATCCTTACTTTCAATCTGAAGGTGTATTTAGGTCTAAAGTGGGTCTCTTGTAAACAGCATATAGATGGATCTTGTTTTCTTATCCATTCTGTTACTCTCTGTCTTTTGATTGGAGCATTTGGTCAGTTGACATCTAGAGTGCGTATTGAAAGATATGAATTTATTGCCATTATGTTGCTTATAGAGTTGGAGTTTCTGATGGTGTTCTCTGATCCTTTCTAGTCTTTTTTGCTTTTGGTATTTTTCTTTTTCTTTTCTTTTCTTTCTGTTTCTATCTATCTATCTATCTATCTACCTATCTTTTTTTTCTCCCCTCAATCTTCCTTGAAATTTGTTGCAGGGCTGGTGTAGTAATCACGAACTCCTTTAATTTTTGTTTGTCTGGGAACATTTTTATTTCTCCTTCTATTTTTAATGGCAGACTTGCTGGATAAAGAATTCTTGTCTGAATATTTTTCAGATTCAGCACATTGAATATATCCTGCCACTCTTTTCAGGCCTGACAAGTTTCTGTGGATACGTCTACTGCAAACCTGATCTGTCTTCCCTTGCAGGTTGAAGACTTTTTTCCCTTGCTTCTTTCATGATTCTCTCCTTGCTTGAATATTTTGTTAATTTGACTATGATATGCCTTGTTGATGGTCGGTTTTTGTTGAATCTGATTGGAGTCCTCTGTGCTTTCTGAATTTTGATGTCTGTGTCTTTCCCCAAGTTAGGACAGTTTTCCACTATGATTTGCTCACATAACCCTTCTACCCCTTTTCCTCTCTTCATCTTCTGGGAACCCTATGGTTCTGATGTTGTTCCTTTTTAATGAGTCACTGATTTCTCTAAGTCTTACATCATGCTCTTTTACTTTAGTCTCCCTCTTTTTTTCTGCTTCATTATTCTCCATACGTTTGTCCTCTATATTGTTTATTCTATGCTCTGCCTCATCTATACTTTGCACTGTGGCACCTATTCGAGTTGGCAGCTCAGTTATAGCATATTTTATTTCATCCTGACTAGCTTTTACTTCTTTTATCTCCTCAGAAAGGGATTCTAATCTATTTTCGACTCCAGCTAGTGTTCTTTTAATCATGATTCTAAATTCTGGTTTAGACATATTGCTTGTATCTGTGTTAGTTAAGTCCTTGGCTTTCATTTCTTCCTGCTCTTCCTTTGGGGTGAATTCCTCTGTTTCCTCATTTTGAAGGGAGAAAGGAATTAATGAGTTAAAATTTCTTTAATTAAAATTAAGAAAATAAAAGCAACACACACACACAATATAAATGATGCTAGATCCTAGGTGTGTTTTGGTTAGTTTGTTGAAAGAGGCTTGATAGTTTAGAGAAAAAAGGGGGTTAAAAAAAGAATTCCTTTGAAAATTTGAAAAAATGAATGCACTGAAATAGAATAAAATGAAATGATGGAAGTTAAATAGAAATTGAAAAATTTACACAAAATTAAAAAATAATGTAGGAAAAAATTAAAATATTTTCAACAAAAATTGAAAATAAAAATAAATTTTTTGTCTTTCTGTATTCAAGAAAAAAGAAACGAAAAACAGAAAAAAAAAGAAAATTGAATAGATAGACCAGTGAACAGACTGACGTAGGATTGAAATTACTTCTTTTTACCTTAGAAGTCAAACTATGAATTGCTTTATAGTCTGTAAACTAAGCAGGTGGAGAGACTCGCTCCTGAAGAGTGAGGTTGGCCTAGTTGGGTGGGACTTAGTGTAACGGCTCTGTTCTCCACTATATGGCACTGCTTAGCTTACTGGGGTGGATTGTTGTGGTACTTGTAGGTGTGTATGCACATATATAGGAGTGGTGAAAATGGCATCACTCAGCTACCCAGTCTCTAGTATCAGAACTCTGTTGTTCCCGATCAGCATCACGCACCCATCCTTTGTCTTTGGCTTCCATCCACTCCCCACTTTTACACTGTCTATCACCAAGCGCCCGGCAGCACTCCCCTCCTGAGTTTTATCTCAGATGTGGCTGTTTATCCTGACCCCTTACTTCTGAGGGATTGCAGCTTTGACCCATTCTGCCCCTCTGCAGGAGGGTCTCACTAAACAGTGGCCAGGTGTCAACTGCACCCAGGAATGTTCACAGGACTGTGCTGTTGCTGATGCCCGGAGACTGTGGCTGAGTGCCAGCCTTCCCCTGAAAAAGTTCACGTGATCATGTAGCAGCAGCGTTTCAGGGATTATGGCAAATCACAACACACATCTTGCACCAGGCTTCACCCCCAGCCACCTTGTTCTAGCACCAGTGAATGTGGTTGTTCTCCTGGGTGGGGACTTTGCCTTTGGGGGAGCCACACAGCCTCTACCAGATGTCCTCCCAGCAGGGGAACCGACTCTCCCCATGTGGCCCAAAGAACCCCGGACTTCACTGTGCTCCTGGAGTTTCGCCCTTCCCACCAGAGCACTGCCAGGTATCAAGCTGCAGAATTTCAGACTCTGTGCTCCCCCGTTTATAGATTCTTAATGGAATTTAAACCCTTTCCTTTCTCCTTTCTCCCTTTTTAGTTCATTTACTGCAGCTGTTTCCACTTCTCCACTTTCTCTCCAGCTGCTTTTGGGGGTGCTTTTCCCACATTCTCACCCCGCCCCCCCATCTCTGTCCTCTCTCCACAAGCAAAAAGAGCTCCCTGCACTCCGTGGCTTCTCTCTCCCTCAGTTCACCTCTCTGTGTCGTGTACCTGCTGAGTTCTGTGGTTCAGGTTGTACAGATTGTTGTGTTCGTCCTGAAGTCAGTTTTTTAGGTGTGCAGGATGGTTTAGTGTTGGTCTAGCTGTATTTCATGGACACAAGACACAAAAAAAACTTCCATGCTGTTCTGTCATCTTGGCTCCTCCTATCTTTTCTTAATTTTTCTTTCTGATAGTTCATTATATGTGCATAGAAATACATCAGTTTTTTGTATATTAATTCTGCAACTTTACTGAATTCATTTATTCTCATAGTGTTTTGATAGATCTTTTGGGTTTTGTATACATAGTATCACATCATGTGGGAATACTAACAGTTTTACTTCTTTCTTACCAATTTTGATGCCTTTTCTTTTTCTGTTTTTTTTTTCTTTTCTTTTTTTTTTCTGTGGCAAAGATTTCCAGTACTATGTTGAATAAAAGTGGCAAGAGTTGGCATACTTATATCGTTCCTATGTTGGAGAAAAACTTATGGAAGGTTTTTCAGTTTAATTATGGTGTTAGCTGTGGGTTTGTCATATATGGCCTTTTTTATTTTGAGGTATATTATCCCTGTACCCACTTTGTTGAGAGTTTTTATCATAAATGGATGTTGACTTTTTGTCAGATGCTATTTTTGCATCAGTTGAAATCATCATAAGATTTTTATCCTTTAATTCATTCATGTGCTATATAGCATTGTTCATTTTGTGGATGTTGAATCTTTCTTGCATTCCTGGAATAAATCCCACCTGATTATGGCCTGCAGTCCTTTTAATGTATTGGTGAATTCCATTTACTAATATTTTGTTGATGAGTTTTGCGTCCATGTTCATCAGGGATATTGGCCTGCATTTTTTCTCTGGTGTCCTTGTCTGGTTTTGGTATCAGGATAATGCTGGCCTTGTAAAATGAGCTTTGAATCATTAGCTGCTCTTTAGAGTTTTGGAAGAATTTCAGAAGGATAGCTTTTAAATTTTTTTGAATGTTTGATAGAATTCACAAGTGAAGTTGTCTGGTTTTGTACTTTTGTTTACTGGAAGGTTTTTGATTACTCATTCATTTTCATTACTAGAAATAGATATGTTTGGATTTTCTATTTCTTCCTGATTCAGTTTTAGAAGATTGTATGGCTTTGAAGTATTTATCCTTTTCTTCCAGTGTATTAGTGTATATTTTTTTACAGTAGTCACTATTATACTTTGTATTTCAGTGGTGTCAGTTGTAAATATTTTACTTCATTTTAATTTTATTTATTTCAGTCCTCTTTCTTATTTTCTTGCTCAATCTGGCTAAAAGTTTATCAATTTCATTTATCTTTTCAAAGAAACAGCTCTTTGTTTCATTGATCTTTTCTATTGTTTTTTAGTGTCTCTTTCATTTATTTCTGCTCTAATAATTATTATTTCTTTTCTTTTACTAACTGGGCTTTGTTTTTATTTTTATGTCCCTTTTAGGTATAAGATTAGATTATTTGAGGGGTTTTTTTGGTTTGTTTTTACTTTTTTAAGATAAGCCTGTGTTGTTATAAACTTCCCTCCTAGAACTGCTTTTACTGCTTCTCATAGACATTGGAATATTGTGTCTCTATTTTCATTTGTGTTACGGTATTTTTTAATTTCATTTTTGATTTCTTTATGGACCCATGAATTTATTTTTTTAATTATAAAAATTATTTATTTTGAGAAAGAGGGAGGGAGAGCAGAGGTGGGACAGAGAGGGAGACAGAGAATCCCAAGCAGGCTCCATGCCATTAGCACAGAACCCCATGTGGGGCTTGAACTCATGAACCATGAGTTCATGACCTGAGCCAAAATTAAGCATTGGATGCTTAACCAACTGAGCCACCCAGGCACCCTAACCCATTGTGTTGTTTAGAAAAATGTTGTTTAGCCTCCACGTGTTTGTATTTTACAAGCCATTTTTCTTGTAATTGATTTTTAGTTTCATCTCATTGTAGTGTGGAAAGATGTTGATATGATTTCAGTTTTCCTAAATTTATTGATACTTGTTTTATGGCCTAAAATGTGATCTGTCCTGGACAGTGTTACATGTTCAATTGAGAAGAATGTGTATTCTGCTGTTTTTGGATGGAATGTTATATATATATCTGTTAAGTCTGTCTGGTCTAATGTTTCATTTAAGGCTACTGTTTCCGTGTGTGTGTGTGTGTGTGTGTGTGTGTGTGTGTGTGTGTGTGTTTGACCTATCCATTGATGTAAGTGGGAAGTTAAAGTCCTCTACTATTATTGTATTACTTTCAGTTTCTTCCTTTATATCTGCTAATATATTTTTTATATATTTAAATACTCGTGGGGCACCTGGGTGGCTCAGTCAGTTAAGCCTCTGATTTCTGCTCAGGTCATGATATTGCACTCTGTGAGTTTGAGCCCCATGTTGGGCTCTGTACTTGCAGCTCGGAGCCTGGAGCCTGCTTCGGATTCTGTGTCTCCTTCTCTCTGTGCCTCTCCACCTCTTGTGCTCTCTCTCACTCTCTCTCTCTCTCTCTCTCTCAAAAACAAATAAACATTAAAAAATTTTAAATACTCCTGTGTTGTGTGGATAGGTGTTTACAATTGTTATATTCTCTTATTGGATTAATCCCTTTATCATTGTGGAGTGCTTTTGTCTTTTGTTACAAACTTCGTTTTAAAGGTTGCTTTGTCTGATAGAAGTATTACTACTTTTAGCTTTCTTTTCATTTACACTTCTATCAAATAATTATAATTTGATGACATTCTTTGATATTATGTTTGAATTTCTTTTTCTTTTCTTTCTTTCATTCATTCATTTTGTATTTCATATTTTTTGGCTCAGTTATCATGAGCTTCATATATAACACCTCATGTATATAGCACTCTATTTTATTTCATTTCATTTATTGACTTATTTTTAATTTTAATTCCAATATAGTTAACATACAGTGTTATATTAGTTTTAGGTGTAAAATATAGTGATAAAATATAGTGATTCAACTATTCTAAACATTAATCAGTGTTCATCATGATAAGTGAACTCTTAATCCCCTTCACCTATTTCATTCATCCCCCTACCCATTTCCCCTTTGGTAACAATCAGTTTATTCTCTATAGTTAAGAGTCTGTTTCTTGATTTATCTCTTTTTCCCATTGCTCATTTGCTTTGTTTCTTAAATTCTACATAAGTGAAATCATGTGGTATTTGCTTTTCTGACTGATGTATTTCACTTAGCATTATATCCTCTAGGTCCATTTGTGTTGTTGCAAACAGCAAAATTTATTCTTTTCTTTTTTATGGCTGGGTAATATTCCATTATTCTTCTTTATCCATTCGTCTACCCATGAACATCTGAGTTGCTTTTGTATCTTAGCTATTGTAAATAATGCTGCAGTAAACACAGGGGTGCATGTAACCCTTTGAATTAGTGGTTTTGTATTTGTGTAAGTACCCAGTAGTGCAATTACTGGATCAGAGGGTAGTTCTATTTTTATCATTTTTCGGAACCTCCATACTGGTTTCCATAGTGGCTATTCCAATTCGCATTGCCACCAACAGTGCACAAGGGTTCCTTTTTCTCCATATCCTCACCAGCACTTGTTGTTTCTTGTGTTGTTGATTTTAGCAATTCCGACATGTGTGAGGTGCTATCTCACTGTGGTTTTGATATGTATTTCAGTGAGTGATGTTGAGCATCTTGTTATGTTATTATTGGCCATCTGGATATCTTCTTTTGAGAAATGTTTGTTCGTGCTTTCTACCTATTTTTAAATTGGATTATTTGGTGTGAGGTTATATAAGTTATTTATATATTTTCAGCACTAATCCTTTATTAGATATGTCACTTGCAAATATCGTCTCCCAATCAGTAGGTTTTCATTTTGTTGATCATTTCCTTTGTTGTGCATAAGCTATATATTGATTAATTTATTTTTCATTAATTATAAGCTTTATATTGATCAATCGATTTTTAGAAGCTTTTAATTATGGTATAGTCCCAATAGTTTATTTTTGCTTTTATTTCCCTTACCTCCAGAGATATATCTAGAAAAATGTTGCTGTGGCTGATGTCAGAGAAATTAATGCCTATGCTGTCTTCTGGGATTTTATTTCAGATCTCACGTTTAAGTCTTTAATCCATTTTGAAGTTATTTTTGTGTATGGTGTGAAAAAATGGTCCAGTTTCATTCTTTTGTATGTGGCTGACCTGTTTTCCCAAAACCATGTGTTAAAGAGACTATCTTTATCCCATTGCATAATTTTTTCCTGCTTTGTCTAAAATTAACCCTATAATGGTGAGCTTCTTTTGGGATCTCTATTCTGTTCTGTTAATCTTTGTGTCTTTTTTTTTTTGTGCCAGGGCCATACTGTTTTGATTGCTATAGCTTTGTAGTATATCTTGAAATCTGGGATCATGATGCTTTCCAGTTTTGTTTTTTGTTTTTTCAAGATTGCATAGCAGTCTAGTTTAAACTGAGGGTCACTTATATTCAAACACATACTGGACGCACTACATTTTTACTATCCCTGTATTTTATGTATTTAATTTCATGTTTTGCAACTTTTTATTCTGTGTATTCCTTAACTAATTATTATATAGTTAATATTACTACTTTTTTCTTTTAATCTTTATTTTAGCTTTATAAGTGGTTGATCTACCATCTTAGCTGTGTCTTTGCTTTTAATAGTGAGATTTTCTTCTTTCATCACAATCCTACCTTTATTTATGGCCTTTTGTTTTCTGCTTAAAGATATCCATTTAACATTTCTCAGGTCAGTTTAGTGGTGATTAACTCAACTTTTGTTTGCCTGGGAAACTCCTTATTTCTCCTTAAATTCTGAATGGTCATTTTGTTTGGTAGAGTATTCATGGTTGTATTTTTTTTTCCTTTTTCTTTAGCACTTTGAATAGCCTTCTGGCTTATAGAATTTCTGCTGAAAAATAAGCTTACAATATTACACGTGTTTCTTTGTACATAGGTAGTCATTTTCTCTGGCTACTTTTCAGATTCTTTGTTTATCTTTTGGGTTCACCTTATATGGGGCTCTCTGTGCTTTCTGGACCTGTATGTCTCTTTCCTTCCCCAGGTTAGGGAAGTTTTTAGCCATTATTCAAATAAGTTTTCTACTCCTTTTTTTCTCTTTTCTTATGGAATCCCTGTAATACAAATGTTAGTATACTTGATTTTGTCTTAGTGGTCCTCATTTTTTAAATTATTTTTTCTTTTTGCTATTCAGCTTAGATGTTTTCCACTACACTGTCTTCTAGATCACTGATCCATTCTTTTCTATCCTTTATTCTGCTTTTGATTCCATGTAGTATATTTTTCATTTCAGTTATTGTATTTTTCAACTTTCTTTTTGATATATTCTATCTCTTTGTTGAAGTTCTCACTCTGTTCATCCATTTTTCTCAATTTTGTGAGCATCTTTATGACCGTTACTTTGAACTCTTTATCAGGTAGATTGCTTATCTTCATTTTGTTTAGTTTTTTTTTTTCTGAGGTTTTTTCTTGGTCTTTCATTTAGAGATATTCCTCTGTCTCCTCATTTAGCCTGACTCTCTGTTTGTTTTTATGTTTTGAGTTGATGATCTTCATCTCCTGGTCTTGAAATAGTGGTTTTATTTAGAATGTGTCCTGTGTGCTTTGGAAGCACCATTCCCCTTGTCACTAGAACCAGGCCCTCCAAGGTTGTTCTCTGTGTGGGCTGTGTTTGCCCTCCTCTTGTGGTGGAATGCAACTGGTGTAGATATGCTGTTCAGTGGGTCTGGCACCTTGGTGAAGTTGGTTGAAAAGCCTGTTTGTGGCTGCTGTAGGATCACTTGTTGGTGGGTCTAGCCCCAAGTATGGCTGGCTGTGAGTCCTGGTTGCTACTATTGCAGATATCCTAGTGGGTGGCCTCTCCCCCTCTCCTAATTCCCCAGGAACCACTTTGGAGAGGTACTATTTCTAGCCAAGGCTACTCACAAGGTGTGGTGGTATAGCAATGACTTTGGAGCGGGGGGTAGTCCCAGCCAAATCTGCCCACCAGGTATGGTGAGGTGGGAGTTGCTTTGTAAGGATGCCTGCCAGGGCAGGTGTGTTTGGTGGGGTGGTCAGCAGGGGAATGCCATGATGGGAAAATTGAGTGCTGTGGTAGATAGAAAGTGTCAGATCTGGTGCCTGCCAGAGTCAGTACAGTTAGGCAGAAGGGGGCAAGTAAAATGGCACCTGCCAGTGCTTCTGTTACCACATAAAGTTCCTAAAGATTCCTTCCCCTCCAGCACTTGCCACAAAATTAGTCAATAAATGCCCTTTAGGTATGGTCCGGATGCTTTTCAAAGTTTGTTTGTTTGTTTTGAGAAAGATACAAACAGTGCAAGTGGGGGAGGAACAGAAGGAGAGGGAGGGAGAGAGAATCCCAAGCAGCCCTCACGCTGTCAGTGCAGAGCCCAATGCAGGGCTTGAACTCACGAAACTGTGAGATCATAATCTGAGCCAAAACCACAAGTCAGATACTTAACTGACTTAGCCACCTACGTGCTCCAACCCAGATGCTTTTCAAACTGCTGCTGTGTGCTGGTCTTGGATTGAGTCAATGTGCATGGATCTGTGAAGAGCAGAGTCTTGGTTTCCTGTAGCCCTTTGGCTCTCCTGGAGTTAAGCCCCACTTATTTTCAAAGCTAGACATTATGGGGGCTCATCTTCCCATATTTCTCCGCACTGTGTTGGGGAATGAGTCCCAATCAGACCACTTCTCTTTGCCTCTTACCCTTCTTGATGTGTGTTTTCCTTATATTGTTAGGTGTGGAAGAGCTGTTCTGGTCGTCTTCAGGTCATTCTTAGAGTTACTCTATAAATAGTTGCAGCCTTGGTGTGTCTCTGGGATGAGGTGAGCTCAGGATCCTCATATGCTGCCATCTGCCATCTTTATTGAGGATCTCTGAATCACTTCAAATTGCATTCTTTGCTCAAGGTATTTTTTGGCCATGCCGGTAATTTGGATTTAGACTATAGGTTTTTGAGGTAACCAGTTTACGGTTATGCATGAGTTTTCAAGGCAGACTTTTTCTCTGCTCCACCCAGTATTACAGTCAAGATTAGCAAGTTTTTTTTTTCTGTCCCTTGTACATGTAGTTTAATTTTTATTTGATTTTCTTAGGCATTTACTCTTCCACCTTTGGGTCCCATCTTTATGAGGGGTTTCTTATACTTCACACTTTCAATGTCTTAGCTTTATCTCCTGTTCCCCTTCCATGTTAATGCAGCTAACAAGGCAAAAGCATATAGTGTCTAGGATCCAGTAGAAACTTCCAGGATGAGGTTGACTTTAATATTAACTTAAACCCCAGGTTTCACTGTTTTACTTCTACAGAATTCTTTTGTATCAGCTTACCAATGCACTTAAAAAGATGTTCTTGTTTAGTTAAGAGGTTGATTGGGGGAACTAGTCTTTAATCTGACTATCCTAGAAACTCCACACATTCATTCATGTAGGATGATAGCTTTATGATGAAAATAAAGTGTCTATCATAATATAATTATAGGAATGATGTTTAACTGTTCTAAGAAATAACTGTTCTATATATTTCTTTAATTTGGGGAACTACCTTAGCATTATTCTTATCTTCCTATGTTCTACCTTGGATATCAAAGTCATTGATGGAAATGGAAAATCCTGAGACAGGAAATCTCAATTTTTTTTTGAGTTTTCAGAATAAAGACAGCTCAAGTGTTTATTCTCAAATCATATGTCTCATTTTCATAACTGATTTAAGATGTGGATTTAATGAGCATCTTCTGAACCAGAGAAGATGCTCAGTACTATCAATATTTGTTTATATTAATTATTGCTTATTTAAAGTCTTTTGGTTTATGGTTTGTCATAAATCAGACTACATACTACCCACCACAAAATTGGCACATCTCTCAGTGTACCTTAATTCTACCTAAAGTCAGTTATTCTATTATATATTTATATATAAAGGTTCATTCTATTGTATATTTTTTGAATGAATAGAATATCAAAATATATAGCCACAAATTGAAATGTTGACTCAGCAGAACTGTGAAATATGAGATATCAACAGAGACATACAAATCTGGATTTTGGGAATTAGACATGTAGAAAGTTTTTTGTTTGCTGACCTCCTTGTTTGATTGGCTAGGTATAGAATTCTAGGCTGGATTAATTATTTTGAATATGCATAAGAAAAACAGTGGGTCTTAGGACATATCTATGTCAAGTAAACATAATTGCTCAGGAATATGCACAAGCATTGTATTTTTGAAGGATCTGTATGTTTGATTTCTGACACACTGATGGTTAAACGAGGCAGTGAAAGTGGAAAAAACTTCTAACTCTGTTTACTGACTCAAAGCGTATTTTTTACTTAAGTAGGTATGTTGTTTAAGAAGATAGAGCTGTGAATAGCAGTAGGTTTAGCATGTGTGACTAGATTAGGTTAAATCCTTTTGTCATGTGCGTTTTTATTATAGTCACCAAGCTTATAATAATGTATTATAACCTTTTCCTTTGGATTAAAACCTATGAGGGGAGATTATTTGGGTACTATTTGTGTCTGTCATTCACTGATTGTCATATTGCTGTGTTTTAAGTATACACACAAACATACACGTATATATTTATATTTTATTGTTCCAAGTTTATTTATTTTGAGAGAGAGAGAGAGAGAGAGAGAGAGAGAGAGAGGGAGAGGAAGAGAGAAAGAGAGAGAGAGCATGAGTAGGGAGGGCAGAGGGAGCGGGAGAGAAAATCCCAAGTAGGCTCCATACTCAGTGTGGAGCCCAACATGGGGGCTCAGTCTCATGAACCATAAGATCATGACCTGGGCCAGCATCAAGACTCAGACACTCAACAGTTGAGCCACCCAGGCATGCCTATTTATATTTTAAAATTAAATTCTTAAAACTAAGAATTGAAGGGCCATTTTTATAAACACTAGGTGGAGTAAGAACTGTTTATCAGGCATCCCATCTCTCTTTGTAAGTATTGCCCCTTACAAATACACTTGAAAACAATGAACATGATAATCATTCAGTTCTAAGGGCAAGGCAAAATACCCACTTTTGAATTTTCAATGGTAGAAATGAATTAGCAATACCACAGGAAGATCCTTAGCTCTGTCAGTGAAGGACTCATTGTTTCAAACCAGCAAAGCAGAGGGTAACTCTAAGCCCAAAGTACTTTTCATGTTCAATCCCTGTATCTTTCACCATAGAGTAAAACATTTGAAGAAATACCTTTGGAAGGAAAGTAAATGCTACTTGGTTGACAATGTAATTCCCCTACTAGGCATTTTTTTTCTGAAGGGAGACTGCTACATAGAGCACCTCATTTGCTTGTATCTGAAGTCTTATAAGCTTCACTACCTTATTTATACTCTTTTACAAATGGACTTGAGAGATTCTTTGGATGTTCAATTAGGGGGATGCAGTGACCTTTGAAGAATGGTTGTCCTCCATCCTCTTTGAGAACACAGCTTTGCGAGGGACACACATGAAGTACTGAAAGAGGAAGAGGACACCCGTCTAGCCTAGCCAGTCAAATCAGCTGAATCACCCCTGGTAATCGGTGGGGTGGTATATGTTACAGCCAGATCACCCTCCAATCTGTCAGGCAAAATTTTAAAGTCACATTGGTGTAAATAAATTTACAAAAATAACATACCTGTTAATCTTTCTTTATTCAAATGCATTAGATAACCATCAGCTTTTTTTCCCCCTTTGGAGATCCCTTCTTGAAACCCATTGTCCTCTCTCTTCCTGATTGGTTACTTTCTGGGTTTGCTGCCTAAATCTTCCCTTTACCATCATCCTGGGAATTTCCTTCAAATCTCTCCTGTGAGGAGTGATTTGATTTTTTTTTTCTTAGAACCCATGTCTTCTTGGTTTATTTATCTTTTGGTGGTGTACATCCTCCAGTAGTTTTTGGAAAAAGAGGACACAAAAGGTATATATTTTTAGTTCTTATCTGTCAGAAAATGTCTTTATACAACTGTCACATTAGATTGGTTATATATAGAATTTCAAGCTGGAAATAAATTTTCTTCAGAATTTTGAAGACAATGTGTTCTTCTAGCTTCTAGTGTTCTTTTAAGAGGTGCATTGGCATTCTAATTTCTAGTCTTTTATGTGTGTGGTATATTTTCTTTCCAGAAGCTTTTGGAATTATGCTTGATGCCTAGTATTTTGAAGTTTCATTATCACATGCTTTAATATGAGTCTCTTATTCACTATGTTGAGATTGCCTCAATTCTATCTCTTAATTCTTTTATCTATATTTTTTAAGTAAATAGGATTTTTATCCACACATTCCAAAGTTAACCTTCAACATATACACTCTTATATTTTATTGTTAAGATGTAGTAACTCTAGGGGAACCTGGCTGGCTCATTCAGTAGAGCATGTGACTCTTGATCTTGGAGTTGTGAGTTCAAGCCTCAGGTTGAGCTTAGACTTTACTTAAGGAAAAATACATAGTAATTCTTACTCAGATAATTTGTATTTTAACCTTTAACTACTTCTGATTAAAAAAAAACAATACATACTAGACTATGGGGAAAAGTAAGCCTTCAAAAATGCCAGGAATCTAAATAGTAGAGAGTATCACCTAAAATCCTATTATCTAGTAAGAAACCTTTTAATATTTTTCTGTGAGAATTTTAGTGTGTGTTGTATATGTGTGTGTCTGTGTGTGTTTGTGTGTGTGTGTGTGTGTGTGTAGTCATATCATTTGGTAACTCAAAAACAATATGTCTTGGACATTTTTAGAGTCTCTGTTCTTAAAATGACTGCACAATATTCCACTTTGTGTATCTACCATTATTTATTTAACTATTCCTTTATAGTGAAGGTTACTTGAATTTTTTATGATTTTTCTTTATATAAAAATTATGCATTGAAAATCCATTTACATTTATCTTTATATATGTGTATATTATATCTGTGGGATAATTTCCTAGAATTGCCATTACTAGGACCAATGGATAAAATACTTGTTTTTAAGTTTATAGCATGCATTTCATAATGATTTAATAGTCACTTTACTGCTTTAATTGTTATTTAAGGAGTCACAGAAGTGCTTTTTCTTCTGTAATCAGCATTGTACTTTCTTCTGGTTTCTTACTAAACAACAAGCAGTTGCAATAATTACCATCTTAATTGGTTATAAATTGATTGCAGAGCCTACAGAATGTATGTAAATAAGGTAAAGAGAGACCATATAAACCATGGCATGACTGGTTCATTGTCCTAATGTCATAAACTTTATTATCAAATGTATGAGTTGTACATATTCCCATTTATTTAAAAAAATGTTTATTTATCTTGAGAGCAAGAGAGATCGAGAGGGGAGAGGGGCAGAGGGAGAGAGAAAGAGAATCCCAAGCAGGCTCCTGTGTTGCCAACACTGATCCTGACACGGGGCTCAGTCCCTGAATTGTGAGATCATGACCTAAGCCAAAATCTAGAGTCTGACACACCCAACTGACTGAGCCACCCAGCTGCCCCAAAAGATTACTTACCTGAATAAGCACTGATAAATGTATAAAATTGCTGAATTTTAATATTGTACACTTGAAGCTAATATAACACTGGATGTTAATGGTAATTGAATTTAAAGAGTTGACACCAAAAATAAAATAAAATAAAATAAAATAAAATAAAATAAAATAAAATAAAACAAAATAAAATAAAATATGTGTAGGGTATTACACATAGTTATAAATATAATTTGAGAAATAACTAATGAATATGATTACCTACCATGCTGAAAGCATAAAGAAAAATAAATTTATAAATAAACAAGTATCTACTAAATTAAACTTTGTTTTCTTTAGAATACGTGAAACAGTCAATAATTTAAAAAATGTTTTCTTCACACTTAGTGATAATGTTCAACAAATATTAACTGCTAATTGTTATTTTTATAAATTTGTTGTGGTATTTGAAAACATGTTTAAGAGTAATTAAGAAATTTAAAAAAACTTTCAGAATTTTATTAATATCACTCTTGAGTTATATATCATAGGTAGCAAACATTGGAAGTGGTATAAAAGATGGTAATGGCTGAAAATGTATGTAGACAGCACAAAGTTTATTAATTACAGTCATAATGGATTACTGGGAGAAACTAGGATATTTTCGGACTGTATTTTTTTTACATTTTGAGGATGATAGCCTAAAAATACAGAAACGTCCCATGTTGTGTTTGTCAGAAAAGGTGCTATACATTTTTTTGGACCTTGAAATTTAGCTTTTGGGCTATTACTTTGTCTGAACATTTTATTCATTGAGAAGAAATTACCTAAATCATATTTATCCCATGGTTTTTTGTTACTCTTATATAATGATTAAAAAATATCCTCTTTATTTTTTTCCTGACATTTACCTTTTTTGCCTTTCTCTAGAGCTTAGACACCTAAGTTTAGGCTCTGCTCTGCAGTTGACTTACTCTGTTAGTCACTGTAACTCTGCAGGCTTTACCGTCCTCATCTGTATAATAGTTAAAATAATCACTACGGTCTCTTCCAGTATTATATTTTAAGATTATAAAAAGGTCAATCCTTACATAACCCTGTCAGTGACTTTCTATTGCACTAATAAAATCGAAACCTCTTTCAACAGCCTTTAAATCTTTACATGATCAGCCCTGCCTGTATCTCCTTCCATTTTATGTCATGGTACTGCACTTTCTACAGGTCAGCCACCTCGACTTCCTAACCTTTTAGGGATTAACTCAAACATTACCTTTTTAGGAAGATTTCCCTTGAGCCCTTTATTTAACTTAAGCTACCTCTTGGAAGTTATTCAGGCACTATCATATTACTTTTTAAATTTCCTCAAATCTGTTTTATCACAACCAGTTGTTAGCTTTATTTGTTTCTTCTCATGCCAGATTAGGATGTCAGCTTCATGGAAATGATACCTGGTTTATCTTATTTATCCATATGTCTTCAGTGCCAGCACAATTCCTGACACACAAAAGATGTTAAAAAATACTTGCTAAATGTTAATTGTTGGAAAGAGACTGTTGGAGTAGAAATGATACATGAGCTAAGAAGCAGTAGCCAAAAGAGGCTCTATGGTATATTGTGGCATTTATAGTTGCCAGTGAAACCCTTTAGTCTACTTACAACAACCACACAGCCAAACAGTTGGTTTAAATAGATGCCCTGTGTAGCTCTGGTATAAACCATAGGAGAAATTGCAACATTTCATGGCTTTTTCTCAGGAACATAGTCTATTGAGAGGACTGAGAGTGCCTTTGTGTGCTTGTAGGTCTCCACTGTTCTTTAATCAGGCCTTTTTTCTTTTACCGTTTCTCAGGTGAGGCTCCAGAGATAATAATATTAGGAGATCTAAATTGAAATGGGTCATAGGGCAATTTCAAGGAAGAAAGAGGGTGATATTTGGATATCAAATATTTTATTACTTAGCTTTTTGTTGTTGTTATGATAGTGCTAGTGTGTAAGGCAGAGAGAAACTGACAGAAAAAAACATAATTTAGGATTTAATCAAGTATCTATATGATATGACCAAAATCCTAGAAAGAAAAATTTGATAACATTTTTTCAAAAGTAACAAAAGCAAGTTAATTCATATTAAAAAACACGTATACTAGGATCTCACAGTCCCAGGTTTAGGCTCTTCTCTGTTCTATTAGTCATTTTAACTCTTTAGGCCTTAGTGTCTATATATATATATATATAATAAAATAAATAAAATCATTGTGGTTTTTTCCAGATTAGTATTTTGTGATTTTATGATATGAAGTACTAATGTGAGGACCATGATCTTTGTCTTTTAAAAATTTGTCCCTTAAAACTGGATTTTAGGATGAAAAATTATAATATCAGAATTCAGAATAGAGCTGAATATTTAGAATAAAATTAGAGACTGTACTGTATACATATTTTTTCTAATGCTTAATAAGTAGCAGGCACCAATTCTTTGGGTGCTGTAGTTGAATCAAGCCCATGTTATTATCTTATTTCATTATAGCTATACTATTGTGATAGAATGCCTTTGGATAAGTAGATTTCCCCCCTAAAACATGTTTACCACATTTGTAATACATAACTAAAATAAGATGATTGCGATACATTTATAGGAATGAGAACTAAATGACCACTGAAGATGCTGGATTGATCTTCATAAAGAAGGGTTTTTTTTCCTTTTCCTTAGATATCTAATGAGAAGTGTTTCACTTTAGAATTGGCTTTGTCACTGTCAACATTTGTATGGATAAATATGATTGACTGTTATAAAGATCACATCACAGCAATTTTTGTTACTTTGAACAAAGTGACCTTTCTCATTCACATTCACCTGCTGTCTTCCATGTGTCACAGAGGAATCAACCACCATGTGAAAAATGAGTCATCTATCCAAAGAAAATACAGCCTGCTAAGACCCATTCTTCTTCTACTTAATTCACATTAGCTTGAAAGTTCAACTGTAGTGATTAGGTTGGATTGTTTACTTAGGCAGCATATGCAGATGAATTTTATTTATAATGCTTTCTGTAAGTGGCAGTCATGTTAATCAAGATATAACATAAAACTTAATTCCTTTATGTTATGCCTGAGATCATACTCACCACATGCTTGTCCATAGTGTGAAGAAACATGCTATGGTAGCATTTGGAAGACAGTCTCAGCATAGTTGAAAAATAATCCCTAAACTACAAGAAGGAAGTAATTGCCTGAAAAGAGACTCCAGATAAACCCCAAACTAAAGCAATCCTTATATTATAAGATATACAAATATAACACAGTTACACAGTGACTTATAGATTTTAAAGCTTTTTTAATAATTATTCTCTCATTTGAATGTCCTTAGTTGGTGAGTTAGCAGAGCAAGCATTATGATTATTTTTTAGAGATGAACAAGTGTCTTGCTCTTAATGGGCAGTCAGTGGTTACTAAAAGTAAGGATACATTTCAGTTGGGCGTTTAGTATATGTTTACCTTACAGTATAATTTAGAAGATCTCCACTACTTTATTTTATATATGTCTGGGGAGAAGGATGCTTACCAAAAGCAAATAAATTTTGACACTGACTGTATTTGCTAGGTAACATGTCATTGTAAAAGTAAATTCTATTCTTTTGGTATTATAATTGACCACACATAATGTTAGAAATTTTGTGTTGACATTCATCACAAACCCTATCAGAATACCACCAGCATTCTTCACAGAGCTAGAATAAACTATCCTAAAATGTGTATATAAACAGAAAAGACCCCAAATAGCCCAAGTAATGTTGAAAAAGAATACCAAAGTTGGAGGCATCACAATGCTGGACCTTAAGCTGTATTACAGTGCTGTAATCATCAAGACAATATGGTATTGGCACAAAAACAGACACTTAGATCAATGGAACAGAATAGGGAACTAAGAAGTGGACCCATAAATGTATGGCATGTGAATATTTGACCAAGCAGGAAAGAGGATCCAATAGAAAAAAAGACAGTCTACAGCAAATGGTGTTGGGAAAACTGGACAGAAACATGCACAAGAATGAACCTGGACCACTTTCTTACACCATACACAATAATAAATTCAGAAGGATGAAAGACCTGAATGTGAGACAGGAAACCATCAAAATCCTACAGGAAAAAACAGTCATAAAGCTCTTTGACCTCAGCCACAGCAACTTATTACTTGACATGTCTCTGGAGGCAAGGGAAATAAAAGTAAAAATGAACTATTGGGACCTCGCCAAGATAAAAGGCTTCTGCACAGCAAAGGAAACAATCAGCAAAACTAAAAGGCAACTGACTGAATGGGAGAAGATATTTGCAAATGACATATAAGGGTTAGTATCCAAAATCTCTGAAGAACTTACCAAGCTCAACACCCAAAAAACAAATAATCTAGTGAAGAAATAGGTGAAAGACATGAGTAGACACTTTTCCAAAGAAAACTTCCATATGGCGAACAGACATATGAAAAAATGCTCAACATCGCTCATCATTGGGGAAATACAAATCAAAACTACAATGAGATACCACCTCACACCTGTCAGAATGGCAAAAATTAACAACTCAGGTTACAACAGATGGCAGCAAGGATGCTGAGAAAGGGGAACCCTCTTGCACTGTTGATGGGAATGCACACTGGTGCAGCCCCTCTGGGAAACAGTATGGAGGTTTTCTCAAAAAATTAAAAGTGGAACTACCCTATGACCCAGCAATTGCACTACTAGGTATTTATCCAGAGGATACAGGAGTGCTGATTCGAAGAAGCACATGCACCCCAGTATTTATAGCAGTGCTATTGACAATAGCCAAATTATGGAAAGAGCCCAAATGTCCATCAACTGTTGAATGAATAAAGAAGATGTGGCATATGTATCAATGGAATACTACTTGGCGATCAAAAAGAATGAAACCGTGTCATTTGCAACAACGTGGATGGAACTGGAACTGGAGGGTATTATGCTAAGCAAAATAACTAACTCAGAGAAAAACATATGAATTCATTCATATGTGGAATTTAAGAAACACAACAAATGAACGTAGGGGAAGGGAAGGAAAAATAAGATGAAACCACAGAAGGGGGCAAACCATAAGAGATTCAAGTACAGAGAACAAACTGAGGGTTGCTGGAGGAGATGTCGGTGTGGGGATAGGTTAAGTGGGTGATGGGCATTAAGGAAGGCAGTTTTTGGGATAAGCACTGAGTGTCATATGTAAGAGATGAATCACTGCGTTCTACTGAAACCAAGACGACACTGTATGTTAACTATCTTGAATTTAAATTTTAAAAAGTGAAGAAAAATATATACTTTGTTAGATACACAAATTCTTTATTACAAAAATACAAGATAGCTTCATGAAAATTTCATAATACTGTATTTTGGTTTTTTACATTGACTTAGAAGTTCACATTTTATTTTGTATTCAGTTCATACTCAATTAAGTTTAAAATGAAAGCAAGCATGGTATGGGGCATAAGTTATTTAAAAGTAAACTATCTCTCTTTGGAGTGAAATTAGGTCATGGGATTTATGGCAGCTCTCAGTTTAAAGAAATGGTGCCCTCTTATTGTATCTTTGAATCCCTTTACTAGCTGCTATTCTGTTCCACAATAAGATACATAGTTTTCACCTTCCTCTACTTTCAGAAGGCATACTTTCTTGCAGGCCAGTTTATGAAGAAAAAATATCAATGTATATTGTGGTGAAATCATTACTCTGATTTATTTGTACAAAGTTAATTAGAACCAATTCTTTGTATTCTAATAAAAACTCACTTTTTTAAATTCAACAGAAACATTAGTACCTTCCTTTTATCATCCTTAAACAACATTCTGGCATAATAATGATATTTTAAATTGGATAGAAATCTCACACAATAATAAAATATGTAAATTTGATAGTATTTCTTATATTTTATTGAAATAGTGACAATGACAGCCCTCCATATTTCTTTTAACATTTCTTAGGTCACTTAGGCCTTATATTGTGTGAAAAAATAACTATCAATAAAACATTGTCTCTTAGTCAAAATGGAAAATATTCTACTTCAAATTTAATCAAACAACTGCCAAGAATGCTAAAGGAATGAGATATATTTCTTCTGAAGACAGTAAAAGGTCCCTCTTTGCTGTGGCCAGGAATGCTTCATCCAGAGATAGTCTGAGAGAATCAAGAGAAGACATAAGAAGACATATGGTTTTCATAGCTTAATGAGAGAACCAAGTCTTTACTTAAGGAGCTATAATTATAAAGACCTATAATCATCCTGCTAAATTAGGGTGGGGAATTCTAAGCACCTCACAGTGATTATCTAGGGGGAATGAAAGAACTAAGAACACTTGGAAGCTCTGAGAAGGTGTATGACCTGAAGCAGAGTCAGCTTCACGCATATCTGACCTGTGTAGATGCACAGGGCCAAGGACTAAGAAAGGCCTTGCACTTTGTTCAATGCTGTGCTTTTATGTTCCTGAAATGTTTAATTTTTGAATAAGGGACGCTACATTCCTTTTGCTTTGAGCACTGTAATAAGTAGCTAGTTTCTGAGCTGAGGTCGCTTGAGTAGCAACTTTTGTATGAAATAGCTGGTTAGTGAGAAAGACCTATGCTGCAGCTTTGCCAGTAAGGTACCTGGAGAAAACTATAGCATAGAAAGTAGTGCAAATTGGGCCCTTCTAGGAGGTGAGTATTGATTTTTAGAATAATGAATTTTGGTGGGGATTTTTGAGGAAGAAAGGGAAAAGGATGGAGATGGATGTTCTTTTGGTACTTTATGTCCTACATTACTTAAAATGGATTTCCCATTTGGCTTTCTAGATCACCAGTTTTTAAAATTTTTAGTTAACATACAGTATAATGTTGGTTTTCAGGAGAATTCAGTGAATCATCACTTACATACAACACCCCGTGCTCATCACAAGTGTACCCATCACCTATCTAGTCCATTTCCCACCCACCTCCCTCCATCAACCCTCAGTTTGTTCTCTAACATTAAGAGTCTCCTGTGGTTTGCTGCCTACTCTTCTCTCCCTGTCCCATTCCCCATATGGTTCATCAATTTTTTTTCTTAAATTACACATATGAGTGAAATCATACAGTATTTTTCTTTCTCTGATTCACTTATTTCATTTAGCGTAATACCTTCTAGTTCCATCCATGTCATTGCAAATGTCAAGAATTCTTTCTTTTTGATGGCTGAGTAATGTCCCATTGTATACAGATACCACACCTTCTTTATCTATTCATCAGTTGATGAATATTTGAGCTCTCTCCATAGTTTGGCTAGTGTTGATAATGCTGCTATAAACATTGGGGCGCATGTACCCCTTTGAATCTGGGTTTTTTGGTAAATACCTAATAGTGCCATTTCGGGATCATAGTGTAGTTGTATTTTTAGTTTATTGAGGAACCTATGTACTGTTCTCTAGACTGGCTGCACCAGTTTGCATTCCCACCAACAATGCAAGAGAGTTCCCCTTTCTCCACATCCTTGCCAAAACCTGTTGTTTCCTAAGTTGTTAATGTTAGCCATTCTGACAGGCGTGGAGTGTTGTCTCATTGTGTTTTTGATTTATATTTCCCTGATGACGAGTGATTTTGAACATCTTTTCATGTGTCTGTTAGCCATCTGGATGTCTTCTTTGGAAAAGTGTCTATTCATGTCTTCTGCCCATTTCTTAACTGGGTTTTTGTTTTTTGGGTGTTGAGTTTGATAAGTTCTTTATATAAATTTTGGGTACAAATCCTTTATCTGATATGTCATTTCCAAATTACTTCTTACATTCTGTAAGCTGCCTTTTATTTTTGTTGATTGTTTCCTTCACTGTGCAGAAGCACGCCACATTAATATTTTTATCCTGATGAAGCTTCACTAGTTCATTTTTGCTTTTGTTTCCCTTAACTTTGGTGATGTGTCTAGTAAGAAGTTGCTCCTGCCGAGATCAAAGAGGTTGCTGCCTGTGTTTTTTAGGATTTTGAAGGTTTCCTGGCTCACATTTAGGTCTTTCATCCATTTTGAATTTATTTTTGTGTATGGTGTAAGAAAGTGGTCCAGGTTCATTCTTCTGCATGTCGCTATCCAGTTTTCCCCACACCATTTGTTGAAGAGACTTTTTTTTCCCGTTATATATTCTATTTTCTGCTTTGTTGAAGATGAGTTTACTGCATAGTTGTGGGTCCATTTCTAGGGTTTCTGTTCTGTTCCATTGATCTGTGTTCTTTTTTGTGCTGGTGTCATACTGTCTTAATGACTACAGCTTTGTAATATAGCTTGAAATCTGGAATCATGATCTCTCCGGTTTTGTTTTTCTTTTTCAGGATACTTTTGGCTATCCAGGGTCTTTTGTGATTCCATAACAGTTTTAGGATTATATGTTCTAGCTCTGTGAAAAATGCTGGTGACATTTCGGTAGAGATTGCATAAGTATGTAAATTGCTTTGGGTAGTATAGACATTTTAACAATGTTTCTTCTTCCAGTCCATGAGCACAGAATGTTTTTTTTTTATTTCATTCTGTTCTCTTCCATTTCTTTCATAAGTATTCTAGTTTTCAGAGTATATGTTTTATTTCTTTAGTTGTGTTTATTCCTATGTATCTTATTGTTTTGGGTCCAGTTGCAAATGGGATTGATTCCTTGATTTCTTTTTCTGCTGGTTTTTATTGGTGTATCAAAATGCAACAGATTTCTGCACATTGATTTTATATCCTGTGCCCTTGCTGAATTCATGTATTAGTTCTACCAAGTTTTTTGGTGGATTCTTTTGGTTTTTCTGCATAGACTCTCATGTCATTTGCAGATAGTGAAAGTTTGATTTCTTCCTTGCTGATTTGTTTGTCCTTAATTTTGTTGATAGCTGAGGGTAAGACTTCTAGTACTATGTTAAATAATAATGGTGAAAGTGGGCATCCTTGCCTTGTTCCTGTCCATAGGGGAATGGCTCTCAGATTTCCTCATTGAGGATGATATTAGTTGTGGGTCTTTAGTAGATGGCTTTTATGATGCTGAGGTATGCTCCATTTATCCCTACTTTATTGAGGTTTTCTTTTTTTTCTAAATCAAGAATGATATTGTTTTTTGTCACATGCTTTTTATGCATCTATTGGAAGGTTCATATCATTCTTATTCTTTCTTTTAGTAATGTGGTGTATCATGTTGATTGATTTGCAAGCAACAGCAAATCCCTGCAGCCCAGGAAGAACCAAGCCCATTTGATCATGGTGAATAATTCTTTTGATGTACTATTGAATTCATTTGCTAGTATTTTGTTGAGAATTTTTGCTCCATGTTCATCAGGGATATCGGCCTGTAATTCTCCTTTTTAGTGGGGTCTTTGGTTTTGGAATCAAAGTAATTCTGGCTTCATAGAAGGAGTATGGAAGTTTTCCTTTTATTTCTATTGTCTGGAACAGTTTGAAAAGATAGGTATTAACTCAATTCTTTAAGTGTCTGATAGAAATCCTCTAGGAAGACATCTGGCCCAGTGCTCTTTGTTAATAGATTTTTGATTACTGATTCATTTTCTTTGCTGGTTATGGGTCTCTTCAAATTTTACATTTCTATCCTGTTTTGGTAGTTTTTGAGTTTCTTTTTTCAAATGTTTATTCATTTTGAGAGAGAGAGAGAGAGAGAGTGAGTGAGCATGAACAGCAGAGGAGCAGATAGAGAGGGAGAGAGAGAATCCCAAGCAGGCTTCATGCTATCAGCAGATTTCCTGATGCGGGGATTGCTCTCATGAACCATGAGATCATGACCTGACTTGAAATCAAGAATCGGGAGCTTAACTGACTGAGCCACCCTGGTTCCCTGGTAGTTTGTGAGTTTCTAGGAATTTGTCCATTTTTTCTAGATTACCCAATTTATTGGCATATAAATTTTCATAGTATTCTCTATAATATTTTTTATTTCTGTGGTGTTGATTGTGATTTCTTTCATTCATGATTTTATCTGTTTCATTCCTTTCTCTTTTCATTTAGTCTGGCTAAGGATTTATCAATTTTATTAATTCTTTCAATGAACCAGCTCTTAATTTCATTGATCTATTCTGGGTGTTTGTCTCTTGATCTATTATTTCTGCTCTAATCTTTATTTTTTCCCTTCTTCTGCTGGCTTTAAGCTTTATTTGCTGCTCCTTTTCTAGCTGCTTTAGGTATAAGGTTAGTTTGTATATTGGGGATCTTTCTTGCTTCTTGAGATAGGCCTGATTTTCAGTATACTTTCCTCTTAGGACTGCTTTTGCTATATCCCAAAGTGTTTGGTCTGTCATGTTTCATTTTTATTTGCTTCCATGTATTTTCTGATTTCTTCTTTAATTCCTAGTTAACCCATTCATTCTTTAGTAGGATGTTCTTTAACATCCATGTATTTGGGAGCTTTCCAAATTTTTTCTTGTGGTTGACTTCAAGTTTCATAGTGCTGTTCTGAAAATATACAGGGTATGTTCTCTATCTTTTTGTACTTGTTGAGGGCTGACTTGTGACCCAGTATGTGATCTGTTCTGCAGAATGTTCCATGTGCACTTGAGAAGAATGTGTATTCTCTTGTTTTAGGATGAAATGTCCTGAATATACCTGTTAAGTCCATGTGGTCCAGTGTGTCTTTCAAAGACATTGATTCCTTGTTCATTTTCTGCTTAGATAATCTGTCCATTGTTGTAAGTGGGGTGTTAATGTCCCCTGATATTATTGTCTTATTATCAATGAGTTTCTTTATGTTTGTGATTAATTGATTTATATATTTGGGTGGTACCAATTTGGGGGCATAAATATTTACAACTATTAGATCTTCTTGATCGATAGACCCCTTAATTATGATATAATGCATTTCTTTATCTCTTGTTCCGGTCTTTGTTTTAAAATCTAGTTTATCTTATGTAAGTATGGACATTCTGGCTTTCTTCTGATGACCATTAGCATGGTACATGGTTCTCCATCCCCTTAGTTTCAATCTGCAGGTGTCTTTAGGTGTAAAATGAGTCTCTTGTAGGCATCATGTAAGATGGATCTTGTTTTTTGTTTTTTTTTTTTTTTCCTATCCATTCTGAAACCTTATGTATTTTGATTGGAGCATTTAGCCCATTTACATTGAGTGATTATTGAAAGGTACGAATTTAGTGCCATTTTATTTCTGTTTCTGGTGATCTTCTCTGGTCCTTACTAGTCTTTGTTGCTTTTGTTTTTTTTTTCCTGCACTAAAAGTGTCCCCCTTAAAATTTCTTTCAGGGCTGGCTTAGTAGTCACAAACTCCTTTAGTTTTTGTTTGTCTGGGAAACTGTTTATCTCTCCTTCTATTGTGAATGACAGCCTTGCTGGATGAAGTATTCTTGGCTGCATATTTTTCCCATTCAGCACGTTGAATAGATCTTGCCACTCCTTTCTGGACTGCCAAGTTTCTGTGGACAGATCTGCTGCAAACCTGATCTTTCTTTCCCTGTAGGTTAAGGAATTTTTTCCCCTGATGCTTTCAGGATTCTTTCATTGTCAGTCTCTTTTGTGAATTTGACTATGCTATGTCTTGGTGAAACCTGGCCTTTATTGAATTTAATGGCAGTTCTCTGTGCTTCTTGGATTTTTATGTTGGTGTCCGTCTACATATTAGGAATTTTCAGCTATAATTTACTAATGCAAAACTTGTGCCCCTTTGTCTCTTTCTTCATATTCTTAAACTCCTATGATACAAATATTATTATTATTTTTTTAAAAACTGAGTATCACTTTTCAAAATTTAAACTGAAGTTAGTTAACATATAGTATAATAATAATTTCAGGAATAGAATTTAGTGATTCATCACTTACATATAACACCCAGTGCTCATCCCAACAAGTGGCTTCCTTAATGCCCCTCACCCCTTTAACTGTTTCCTCTATCCAACACCCCACCAGCAACCCTGTTTGTTCTCTTTATTTAAGAGTCTCTTATAGTTTGACTCCCTCTCTGTTTTTATATTATTTTTGCTTCCCTTCCCTTATGTTCATATGTTTTATATCTTAAATCCCACCTATGAGTGAAATCATATGGTATTTGTCTTTCTCTGAATGACTTATTTCACTTACTATAATACACTCTGGTTCCATCCACATAGTTCAAATGGCAAGATTTCATTTTTCTAAGTTTTTTTTTAAATGTTTACTTAGAGAGAGAGAGAGTGAGAGTGCTGGGGAATGACAGAGTGGGGAGAGAGAGAAACCCAGGCAGGCTCCACACTGCCAGCACGGAGACTGATGCAGGGCTCGGACTCATTAACTGTGAGATCATGACCTGAGCTGAAATCCAGAGTCGGATGCTTTACTGAGCCACCCAGGCTCCCCTAGATTTGATTCTTTCTGATGACTGAGTAATATATTCCATTGTGTATGTATGCCACATCTTCTTTATCCGTTCATCAGTTGATGGACATTTGGGGTCTTTCCATACTTTGGCTATTGTCAGTAGTGCTGCTATAAACATGGGGGTGCATGTGCCCCCTTGATTCAGCACTCCTGTATCCTTTGGAAAAATACCTAGTAGTGTAATTGCTAGGTCATAGGGTAGTTCCATTTGTAATTTTTTGAGGAACCTCCATACTGTTTTCCAGAGTGGCTACACCAGTTGGCATTTCCACCAACACTGCAAAAGAATTCCTTTTTCTCTGCATCCTCGCCAACATTTGTTGTTTCCTGTGTTGTTAATGCTCGTGTTATTTTGACAGGGATTGCACTGAATATGTAGATAGCTTTGGGTAGTATTGACATTTTAACAATATTTGTTCTTCCAATGGGGCATGGAATGTTTTTCTATTTTTTTTGTGTGTCTTCAATTTCTTTCACAAGCTTTCTATAGTTTTCAGCGTATAGATTTTTCGTCTCCTTGGTAAAGTTTTTTCCTAGGTATTTTATGGTGTTTGGTGCAATTGTAAACGGGATCAATTCCTTGATTTCTCTTTCTGCTGCTTTATTATTGATGTATAGAAATTCAGCCAATTTCTGTACACTTATTTTATATCCTGAAATCTTGCTGAATTCATGTATCAGTTGTAGCAGGTTTTTGGTGGAGTCTTGGGGTTTTCCACACAAAATGTCATGTTGCTGTGAAGAGTAAACATTTGACTTCCTCCTTGCTTATTTGGATGCCCTTTGTTTCTTTGTGTTGTGTGATTGCTGAGAGTAGGATCTCCAACACTATGTTGAATAACAGTAGTGACAGTGGACATCCTTCTCATGTTCCTGACCATAGGGTGAAAGCTCTCAGGTTTTCCCCATTGAGGATGATATTAGCTGTGGGTCTGTGGTATATGACCTTTATGATCTTGAAGTATGATCCTTCTATCCCTAATTTCTTGAGGGTTTTTATCAAGAAAGGATGCCATGTGTTCTCAAATGCCTTTTCTACACCTATTGAGAGGATTATGTGGTTCTTATCCTTTCTTGTATTAATGTGATGTGTCACACTGATTGATTTGTGGATATTGAACCAGCATGCATTCCAGGAGTAAATCTCATATGATTGTGGTGAATAATTCTTTTAATGTATTATTGCATCCAGTTTTCTAGTATCTTGTTCAGAATTTTTATATTCGTGTTCATCAGGGAAATTGGTGTGTAGTTCTATTTAGTGGAGTCTTTGTCTGGTTTTGGAATCAAGGTAATGCTGGCCTCATAGAATGAGTTTGGAAGTTTTCCTTCCATTTCTATTTTTTTGGCACAGCTTCAAAAGAATACGTGTTAACTCTTCTTTAAATGTTTGATAGAATTCCCCTGGAAATCCATCCGGGGATGGATTACTAATTCAATTTCTTTACTGGTTGTGGGTCTGTTCAAATTTTCTGTTTCTTCCTGTTTCAGTTTTGGTAGTTTGTGTTTCTAGGAAATTGTCCATTTCTTCCAGATTGCCTAATCTGTTGCCATATAATTGCTTATAATATTCTCTTCTTGTTGTTTGTATTTCTGCAGTGTTGGTTGTAATCTTTCCCCTTTCATTCATGATTTTATTTATTTGGGTCTTTTCCTTTTTCTTTTTGATCAAAATGGTTAGGGATTTATCAATTTTGTTAATTCTTTTAAAGAACCAGGTTCTGGTTTCATTGATCTGTTCTGTTTTTTTTTTTTTTTTAATTTCAGTATGATTGATTTCTTCTATAATTTTGATTATTTCCCTTCTTCCAAAGGCTTTGGGCTGTATTTGCTGTTCTTTTTCCAGCTCTTTAAAGTGTAGGGTTAACTTGTGTATTTGAGGCCTTTCTTCCTTGTTTAGAAAGGTCTGGATTGCTATGTACATTTCTCTTATGATAACCTTTGCTACATCCCAGAGGTTTTGGGCTATGGTGTTTTCATTTTCATTGTCTTCCATGTAATTTTTAACTTCCTCTTTATTGGTTCACCCATTCATTTTTCAGTAGGATGTTCTTTCATCTCCAGGTATTCATGGTCTTTACAATTTTTTTCTTGTGATCGACTTCTACTTTCACAGTGTTGTTATCTGAAAATATGCAAGGTATTGTCTTGATGTTTTTGTACTTGTTGAGAGCTGATTTGTGACCCAGTATGTGATATGTTCTGAAGATTGTTCCATGTACACTCAAGAAGAATGTGTATTTTTCTGCTTTAGGATGAAATGTTCTGAATATATCTGTTGAGACCATCTAGTCCAGTGTATCGTTTAAAGCCATTGTTTCCTTGTTGATTTTCTGGTTAGATGATCTGTCCATTCCTGTAACTGGGGTGTTGAAGTCCTCTATTATGTGGTATTATTATCAATGAGTTTCTTTATGTTTGTGGTTAATTGATTTATTTATTTTAGTGTTCAACTTGGGGGCATAAATGTTTACAATTGTTAGATCTTCTTGGGTGTATAGACCCCTTAATTATGATATAATGTCCTTCCTCATCTCTTCTTACTGTATTTATTTTATAATCTAGTTTGTCTGATATAAGTATGGATATTCCAGCTTTCTTTGATGACCATTAGCATGATAAGTGGTTCTCCATCCCCTAACTTTCAATATCCAAGGTCTAAAATGAGTCTCTTATAAGCAGCATATAGATGGGTCTTGTTTTATTATCCATTCTGATACCCTTTGTCTTTTAATTGGAGTGTTTAGGCCATGGACATTTAAAGTTAGTGCGGAAAGATATGTATTTATTGCCATTGTGTTTCCTGTAGAGTTGGTGTTTCTGGTGATGTTCTCTGGTCCTTTTTAGTCTTTATCCCTTTTGGTCTTTTTTTGTTTTGTCTTTTCTTCACTCAAAGGGTCCTCTTTAAAATTTCTTGCAAGTCTGCTTTAGTGGTCATGAATTCCTTTAGTTTTTGTTTTTATGGGAAACTCTCTCCTTCTATTTTGAATGGCAGCCTTGCTGGATAAAGAATTCTTGGCTGCATATTTTGCAATTCAGCATGTTGAATATATCTTGTCACTCATTTCTGGCCTGCCAAGTTTCTGTGGATAGGTCTGCTGTGAACCTGATGTGTCTTCCCTCATAGGTTAAGGACTTTTTTCCCTTGCTGCTTTCATAATTCTTTCCTTGTCTGTGTATTTTGTGAATTTGACTTTGATATGTCTTGGTGATGGTCAGGTTTTGTTGAATCTCACAGGAGTTCTCTGTGTTTCTTGGATTTTGGTGTCTGTGTCCTTCCCCAGATTAGTAAAGTTTTCCAATATAATTTTCACACATAAATCTTCTGCCCACTTTTCTCTCTCTTCATCTTCTGGGATTTCTATGATTTGGATGTTATTCCTTTTTAATAAGTCACTGAGTTTTCTAAGTCTTGTATTGTGATCCTTTGCCTTTGTTTCTCTCTTTTTTTCTGCTTCATTATTCTCCATAATTTTGTTTTCTAAATCACTGATTTTCTGTTCTGCTTTGTCCATCCTTGCCATCGTGGCATGCATTCTAGTTTGCATCTCAGTTATAGCATTTTTAATTTCATCCTGACTAGATTTTATTTCGTTTATCTCCACAGAAAGGGATTCTATGCTTTTTTCAACCCCTGCTAGTATTCTTATTATCATGGCTCTAAATTTTATTTCAGACATCTTGCTTATATATCTGTGGATTAAACCCCTGGTTGTCATTTCTTCCTGTTCTTTCTTTTGGGGTGAATTCCTTCATTTTGTCATTTTGGAGAGTGAAAAAAATTAAAATTAAAAATTAAAGGCAAAAAAAATTAAAGAAAGGAAGCTAGCTCCTAGGTGTGTTTTTGTCTGCTTGTGGAAGGAAGCCTGATAGAATAGAGAAAAAAGGGAAAGAAAAAAGAGACAAGAAAATATTTAAAAATTTAAAAATATACATATTAAAATAGAATAAAATGAAATAAAGCAAATGAGATAGAAAATAAAATTTAGAAAATAAAGTAAAAAAAAAAATAAATTTTTCTCTTTCTGTACCCAAGAATGAGGAAGAAAAGAAAGAGAAAAAAAGAAAAGAAGAAAAGAATTTAACAAAAAACAGAAACAAAGAAAACAAACAAATAAATGAACTAGCAAACAGAATGAAACCTTAATGAAGTTACATTCAGTTTCCCCTAGAGCTGAATCTATGAAGCCTTCTATTATCCATATACTAAGTAGGTAGAGTGACTTGTGCTGGCCTTTTAGGGGATGTGCTTTGAGGGTATAGTTGGGCGGGGCTTGGTGTAAGGGCTCCATTCTCCACTAGGTAGCACTGCTTAGCTTACTGGGGTGGATCTGTGTGGCGCACATGTGCTTGCACAGGAGAGGTGGATATGGCTTCACCCACCTCCCTGGTCTCTGGCAGAGGAACTTCATGCTCTCACCGACCCACAATCAAGCACCCCTCCTTTGTCTCAAGCCTGTGTCTACTCCCTGTCTCTACCCTGTCCATGTCCAAACTGTCTGCCTGCCTTTGGCACCTCCCTCCAGAGTTTTATCTCAGATGTGTTGTGTTTCAAAACCCCACGCTTCGGAGGCCCCTGCAGCAGCACCAACCTGCCCTGACTCTCTGGGGGAGAGTCTTGCTGAGCAATGGCCAGGTGCTGGCTTGCCTCAGAAAATGTTCCTGTGATGGTGCAGTGACAGAGGTTCAGAGATTATGGCAAACCACAACACACATCCAGCACCAGGTTTCACTATACTCTGGTGTCTTTGTCCCAATACCAGTAAACATGACTGGTATCCAGGGTCCACTGGGACCTTTGCCTGTGGGAAGGCCGTATGGCCTCTATCAAATGCTCTCCAAGCAGGGAAACCACTTCTCTCTGGGTGGCACATGGGCCCTTCAGACCTCGCTGTCTTCTCCTGAGAATTCTCCCTGTTTCCTCACCAGAGCACCACCAGGCACTGAGCTCTGGAACTTCAGACTCTGCCCTCCACTCTTTATAGAATCATGGTGGTATTGAAACCCTCTCCTTTCCTCCCGTCAATGGTTTTGGGGAAGAGATTTCTTGTTCAGTCCCCTGTGTTTTCACTCTTTATCTCTCTTTCTCTCCGGGTACTTTTGGGGGAGTGCTTTCCTTGCACTCTCCACCTTTCTCTTTCTCTGTCCTCTCTGCAAAAATAGCTCCCTACTTGGTTTGGTTTTTCTCTCCCTCAGTTAACCTCTCCACACCATGTACCACTGCCGAGTTCTGTGGCTCAAATTATGCACATTGTTGTGTTAATCCTCAGATCAGTTTCCTAGGTATTCAAAATGGTTTGGTGCTGATATAGCTGCATTTCAGAGATGAAACAAGCTCAGTGTCTCCCTAGTGCTGGCCGTCCTTTCTTCCTGTGTGTGTGTATGCATGTGTGTATTTTTTTTTGAGGTGAATTCCTTCCTTTTGTCATTTTTGAGGAAGAAAAAACTAATAATAATAATAGAATTAAATAAAATTTTTTTAAAAGTAAAATAAGGAAGATAGATCTTAGGTGTGTTTTAGTCTGCTTATTAACAGAAGCTTGATAGAGGGTTACCTGTGTGGCTTAGTCAGTTAAGCATCTGATTTTTTATTTAGGCTCAGGTCAGGATCTCACAGTTTGTGAGTTTGAGCCCCACATTGGGCTTCATGCTGACAGTGTAAAGCCTGCTTGGCATTCTCTCTCTCTGCCTCTCACATGCGCTCTCACTCTTTCTCTCTCTGTCTCAAATAAATAAATAAACTTTAAGAAAAATAGAAGCTTGACAGAACAAAAGAGAAAAGAGAAAAAAATACTAAAAATTAAAAAATTAAAATAAATTTTGTTCTTTTTGTATCCAAGAAATAAAAGAAAACAACAATAACAAAAAGAAAAACACAAGCAGCAACAGCAAGAAAAAATGAACAAAAAAATCCAAATGAAGCTAGATCCTATTTCCCCTAGAGCTAATTGTTTGCAGTAGCTCATGGGTGGATTTTTGCTGGTCTTCTGGCAGAGTAGCTCACTACTCTGATTCTCAGGTCAACTTGTCCTAGTGGAGGTATGCCCATAGGAAACAGGGAATGGGGCTTGGGGTAACAATACCATTCTTTACTTGGTGGCACTATTTAGCTCACTGGGGTCATCCATGTTGGGGTAGTGGTGAAAATGGCTTTGGCCCTGTCCTCTAGTCTCCAGAGCGGGAAGTTTGCACCCTAATAGACAGTCATTCAGTCACCCCTCCTGTGGCTCCCACTTCTTTCAGCTCCCCATCTTCCCCCTATCTGTATCAGAGCTCTCAGCCTACCAGGTGACCCCTCCCTCCAGAGTTTTATCTCAGGCTGTGTTTCAAAACTCCATACTTCAGAGACGCCAATGGTTCACACTTACAGTGATCCTCTGGGGGAGGTTCTCACCATTTCGTGGCTAGTACTGGCTTGTCCCAGGAAATGGTTGTATGACTGCACAACAGCAGTACCTCCAGAGTTTATGGTAAATCACAACACAGCCAGCACTGGGGTTTGGGGTTTGCTGTCCTCAGCATCTTTGTTCCTATAGGAGAGAATGCAGCAGCTTGATGGCACCCGCTGGGTCTTTTGCTCACAGAGAGGCTGTATCACCTCTACCAAATGCACTCCAAGCAGAGGAAGTGTTTCTCCCCGAGCGACCCAGGGATCCTCAGACCTTGAAGCCCTCTCCCAGGGTTCCACTCTGCTTCTTTGCAAGAGCACTGCTAGTCCCTGACCTCTGAAACTTCTGACTCTGTGCTCTGCTGTTAATAAAAAACTGGCAGTATTGAAACCCTCTCCTTTTCCCCCCATCATTGTTTTTGGGGAACAGTTTTCTTGTGCAGTACCGTGTGCATGTTTTCACTCTTTCTAGCTGCTTTCAGGGAGAGTGCTCTCTTGTGCAAACCTGATGCACTGGTCTCTCTCCCCCTCTTTTTTTCTCCTCTCCATGATAAGTGCTCTTTCCCCTCTGAGGCACAGCGGCTCTCCTCTCCCCCGCTTCACCTCTCTGCACCACATACCTGCTACATTCTCTCCCTCAAATTATGCAGATTGTTCGCTTAATCCTCAGATTGATTTCCTAGGTGTTTAAAATGATTTGATGTTGATCTAGCTGTGTTCCAGGGTGAGACAAGCTCAGGGTCCTCTTAATACTACTCCATCTTAACTCCTCCCCCTAGATCAACTTTTTCTAAACATCTCTAATTGCCCACTCCTATCGTCAAAGTGTGTAAACATGTATCTGTGCAATACAGGTTTATTAGTTTAAAAAATATATATCATATTACTAATTATGGGGAGAAAAATTTTTTTCTATCCTTCAACATTCTTCTAGCTGATCTAAGAATTAGATCGACATGTGACAGATTAACAAGAGGGAAAAAATTTTATTATGTGCACATGGAGGCCCAATAATGAAATTGAGAACCCAAGAAGTGACCAAGATATGTAGTTTTTATACACGTTAGACAAAGAAACAAATCTGTGAGGAATTGAGAGGCCAAATAAACCTTAACTTTGGGAGCTTCAAATAGTAAGGAATTATAAACAGTATTTAGGCTGGGGTAGTAAATTAGTAAAAGTAACAAGGTTTGTTTATACAGCCTTCTTGGCTTTGAATTCTCTATCTTGGGTGATATAAATGTCTATTTACCTCCTGTTATAGGAGAGTGTCTTTCACCTGGAAGATTCATTTCCTGCTTTCTGGAGACAAAGGAAGGTCAAAGTGTTCTTCCCACATTGGCTGTTTCTTAAGTAACTTTAATTCAAAATACTCAATATACCAAAGTGGCATATTTGGGGGTGGCCTACCCTGAGCCCCTACACTATAAAACTATGTTATATGTCAGCATTGTCAAATAGAAATATACTATGAGCCAAAATGACAACTACCTATGTAATTTCATATTTTCTAGTAGCCAAATTAAAAAAAAAAAAGAAATAAGTTGAATTAATTTTAATGATGTTTTAATTAAGCTAATATATCAAAAATATCATTTGAATATGACATCAATATAAAATTATGATGAGGTATTTTACATTTTTAAATACTAAGTCTTTGAAATCTGGTATATATTTTAAAGTTTTTGTATCTTGGGGCGCCTGGGTGGCGCAGTCGGTTGAGCGTCGGACTTCAGCCAGGTCACGATCTCGCGGTCCGTGAGTTCGAGCCCCGCGTCAGGCTCTGGGCTGATGGCTCGGAGCCTGGAGCCTGTTTCCGATTCTGTGTCTCCCTCTCTCTCTGCCCCTCCCCCGTTCATGCTGTCTCTCTCTGTCCCAAAAATAAATAAAAAACGTTGAAAAAAAATTAAAAAAAAAAAGTTTTTGTATCTTAATTCAGACAAACCACATTTCACTTGTTCAATAACTATGTGCATCTAATGGCTACAGTATCTGATAGTATAGTTTTATACTTTTTTAACATAAAACATAAATTAAAGATGTATGACAATAAAAAATACATCGAAAGAAGTTCCAAGTTCTAATATTTTTCCCCATATTCTCATGAATAGCTTGACAAATCCCCTGGGGTATATACCTCCCACATTGAAAACTAGTGGTATAGAATTATAGTGGTATTGGATTTACTAAATTTGTAGGTATGACAGTTTCTAAAGATGAAGTCATTTTTATGCTGTGGTTGGAACTGATGCAGACATTGCCCCCCCCCCCCCCGCCACCACACACACACTCAGTTTCTTTCATGAGGAAGTAACATAGAGCCTATCTCTTGATGGGAGGATTGCCAACTTTCACATTTAAGAAGAGTGTGTAGGATAAGATCTATTTTGGCATCCATCTTTGGAAAATGTAGTTTGCCACAATTTCTTACTATGGTGTAAAGTTGAAGCTCTCGGAAACTGCGCTATACTGATCTCTGTGGTATAGTGTTTCAAATCTCTGGGCATATACATATTATGTTTTGGGAAGCTCAGAAAGAAATATGAGAAACTGTAATGGTGACTAGGATATATCAGGTCATGAAAGAGTTTTTGTGCCATACCATGCCATGCCATGCCATGCCATGTAGCTTGAACTTTAACTCACTTGTGATTTTTCAGCAGTGGAATGGCGTAGTCATAGCATATTTTTAAACAGGTTCCTCTGACTGCAGTGGGAGGATGGCTTTAAAGGCCAAGACAGCCTAGGGCAAGTAGAAAGCAAACTAGTGTATTATAAGCATTGGTCTCAGCTGTTCACCAAATCTCATCAGATACACATGCTTGCTTATTAAAATGTTCTTTATGGAGCAACTGAAGTTCTAAAAATAGTAACAGAAAGAAGCAGTTGAAAAGCTTATAATGACAACATTAAGTTTGAATCTTAATGACTTTGAGCTTATTCTTAACAGTGTCCACTCCTATTTCCTCTGTTTCCACATTGCCTTTCTGCTTCCCTACAAATCCAAACACATTTCATTTCTTTACATTTAAGAGAAATTTTAGGTGAAGACACCTTCACCTGTCTGTATGGCATCCACAAACCCTGAAGAAGTCAAAGGCCTAGAGAATAGGAGTGAAGATGTTTGATGTCAGAGCTACAGTAAGACAATTGAGATACATTCCCAGAACAACTGATCTATACTTTTCAAAAAGTCAGTGTCACAAAAAAAAATTAAAAAGACCAAGGAATTATTTCACATTAAAGGAGCTTAAAAGGATATGATACCTAATACAATCTTGGATTAGATCAAGGATGGAAAATATTTACTATAGAGGGCATTACTGGGAAAATTGGAGAAATTTGAATGTGGACCAGTATTATATCAATGTTACATTTCCTGATTTTGATCATTGTAATATAGTTATGTAAGGAAGTATCCCTATTCTCAAGAAATACATGCTGAATTCTTTCAGGGTAAAGGTTCATGATATTTGCAATTTGAATTTACTCTTATATGACTCAGCAGGAATAATTGGAATATATTTACACATATATTTGTATACTATATAGAAAAGGATAAAGCAAATCTGGCAAAATATTAGCAGTTGGTAATCTTGGCAAAAGAAATATGGGTATTCATTGTATTATTTTTATAATTTTTAGAATACTTGAATTTTTCAAAAAGTCTATTTTAGATATGCACAGTTAAATATACACAATGAGAGTGGGTAGAAATACACATGAAATAATTATCAAGAGTTATAGACTGTTGAAGCTGAGTGATAGGTTCATTATACTAGTGTGTCTACTTTGGTATATGTTTGAAAATATCTATAATAAAACATTAAAAATGAGGACAACAATTAGAGGTTCTAAACAAGGAAGGGTATGGTGCCCTATCCTCATAAATAAGTAAAAAGAAATGATGTTAATACTAAAGGAAGGAATTCCATCTGAGTTGTAACTGCCAATTCTGCTTTACTTTTTAAATTTTTTTTGCCGATTTTACTTTAATGTGGGGGAGAGTGTCCACATATCAAATATCACATTTTTTCATAAAGGATTTTTGGATGTTCCTCTTGTATTGGTGTGGTAGCATACATTTAATTTGTTTATTGGATAATTCAGTATGGGTTGAGGTAGGGAGGAGAATTAAAAAGAAAATTAGAGAATTGCATAAATTTATTCTGGTTGAAAAATTTACATGATAAAAATAGAAACCTCTGGGAGGGTATCCATGTTTTCAGACCCTAGACTGTATAAGTGTTGATCTGTATAAAGCTGTAAAGTGAGTTGCTAAAATTCTAAACACTTCTATGTTTTTCCAGTGGTTTAGAGACTAGGAGGTTTCTAGCACAGCTGTTTTCCTATCATGAGTCTTCCTAACCATCACATATAATGTTCATCTGCTAAACATTTGTCAGGAACAATTTATAGAAAATCCCAAGTTCATAATGAGATGCAAACTCTTGTTTCACACTTGTGCTGTTTTTCAAAATTTCCTAGGTGACACTTCTCCAAAACACAGATCTACAGAAAAATGAAAATAATTTTGCCATAGTTGAGTTTGTTGTGAGTTCAGTTATGAGGCCCTTTGAACAGCACAGAAAAACACAGAGTACTATGTGTTACCTTATGGATTAGGAAAGATTAGCACTGGGAAAGGACTTTGATAGGGGCAAAATATTGTGAGACTCACCATAGTGAACATGTAAATCTTTGGTTCATTTCATTGCTTAAGAGAAGATTTATACCCACCTTCAAAAGTATCTACACAGTAGTATACATTTTCACATTGGAGAATTTAATGCAATATTAACAAATCCTGAACAGTGCAAAGACTGTTGATATTAGAATAAAATGCTTTTTTGTCCATGCTACTTAGGCCTTACCTGTAATATACAAGATATCCACTAAATTCAAAGGTGACTTGGGAAATAATTGATTATGATTGGTGATAAGTAGAATAGTTACAGTGTACATATACAGAGTGTATATCAGATCTGCTTGAGTAGTTTTACAGAGATTATATAACAGATTTTCTTTCAATAATTAAAATATAGGAGTAGTTAATGTTATTAGAAAAAATTAAAATCTCAGAAATATAAAACATGGTTTTTGAATCTTAACATACCTAAAACACCAAGTCAGAGCCATCAGATAATATGATAAATTCTGACCAGAGAAATTATATTATGCATTGTGTATTTCTTTCATTATTCAAATATAAAAATAAAATTTTCTTAAATGTTCCCTCAAGTCATTGTTAATTACAAATATAAAGGTAATGGCCAAAAATGTAGGGAAAATATATCAACTATTTTGTTTCTTAAGAAAAGGAATTTTCATAAGCATATAAATAAACTATCATTTTTAGATAAGGAATTGAATTAATAAATTAGAAAGCATTATACTATTTTTTAAATGTTTATTTATATATTTTGAGAGAGAGAGCCAGAGTGAGTGTGTGTGAGTGGGGGAGGGGCAGAAAGAGGGAGAGAGAGAATCCCAAGCAGGCTTCATAATGTCAGCTCAGAGCCCCACACAGGGCTCAATCTTATGAACCTAGAGATTATGACCTGAACTGAAATCAAGAGTCAGATGGTCAACTGACTGAGCCACCCAGACACCTTAGAAGGCATTATACTATTACTCTAACCTATATTATTATAATAAATACCCATTTAGAGTGGTATTAAAGTAAGTTAAGATGAACATGTAACACTGGATTGAAATAAACAATGGTGTGACATATATATGTAAAAAGAAACCAGTTGTAAACAATTGTAATAAACACTTCCAAATACTTTTTTTTAATATGAAATTTATTGTCAAATTGGTTTCCATACAACACCCAGTGCTCATCCCAACAGGTGCCCTCCTCAATGTCCATCACCCACCCTTACCTCCCTCCCACCCCCCCCATCAACCCTCAGATTGTTCTCAGTTTTTAAGAGTCTCTTATGGTTTGGCTCCCTCCCTCTCTAACTTTTTTTTCCTTCCCCTCCCCCATGGTCTTCTGTTAAGTTTCTCAGGTTCCACATAAGAGTGAAAACATATGGCACCTGCCTTTCTCTGTATGACTTATTTCACTTAGCATAACACTCTCCAGTTCTATCCACGTTGCTACAAAGGGCCATATTTCATTCTTTCTCATTGCCACATAGTACTCCATTGTGTATATAAACCACAATTTCTTTATCCATCAGTTGATGGACATTTAGGCTCTTTCCATAATTTGACTATTGTTGGAAGTGCTGCTATAAACATTGGGGTACAAGTGCCCCTATGCATCAGTACTCCTGTATCCCTTGGGTAAATTGCTAGCAGTGCTATTGCTGGGTCATAGGGTAGATTTATTTTTAACTTTTGGAGGAACCTCCACAGTGTTTTCAGAGTGGCTGCACCAGTTTGCATTCCCACCAACATTGCAAGAGGGTTCCCGTTTCTCCACATCCTCTCCAGCATCTATAGTCTCCTGATTTGTTCATTTTAGCCACTCTGACTGGCGTGAGGTCGTATCTGAGTGTGGTTTTGATTTGTATTTCCCTGATGAGGGGTGATGTTGAGCATCTTTTCATGTGCCTGTTGGCCATCTGGATGTGTTCTTTAGAGAAGTGTCTATTCATGTTTTCTGCCCATTTCTTCACTGGATTATTTGTTTTTCAGTTGTGGAGTTTGGTGAGTTCTTTACAGATTTTGGATACTAGCCCTTTGTCCAATATGTCATTTGCAAATATTTTTTCCCATTCCATTGGTTGTTTTCTAGACCACTTTCTTACACCATTCACAAAAATAAACTCAAAATGGTTAAAGGACCTGAAAGTGAGACAGGAAACCATCAAAACCCTAGAGGAGAAGGCAGGAAAAAACCTCTCTGACCTCAGCCGCAGCAATTTCTTACTTGAAACATCTCCAAAGGCAAAGGAATTAAAAGCAAAAATGAACTATTGGGACCTCATGAAGATAAAAAGCTTCTGCACTCCAAATACTTTAATGCTAGTTGTGATAAAGTTTCTTTCAAATTATCCTGTTCTGTGGAATCACTCTAACAAACTCTTATTTTAGACATAGCAGTTTCTATTTCCTTTCTTTTCTTTTGATTCCACATAGTTTTTATGACTGAATCAATTTACATTAAAATATAATGAAATATTTATTGGCAGAGTGAAAACATCCCAAACATCCTCAACTAAAGGATCAACTGTTGTTAGCTCTTACTTCAGTCATTTGGGTTTATTTTCTAGCACTGTCTGGGCATAGTAGATGTTTTATAATAGAAAAAAAAACCCTGGTAAGTTAAAGGTTTTGTTTTGTTTTTGACTGCATTTCCCATTATGCATTGTTATATGCAACAATATTCTAGGAGTTTGGCATATATTTCAAAATACATGAATAAAATTACTCATGCTTACAGAATGAATTTTGTTGTATTGTTTTTGGTCAATCAAAGTAGCATTTGTGTTTATACACAAATACAAACCAGAGCTGTATGTGATTTTAGGATTCACAGAGAGAAAAAATTCTCACTTTGCAGTTGAAGTAAGTGAAGCCTCAGGAAGGCCTTGGGGATGCAAATCTACAGTGCATTCTGCATGTTTCCTAGTAGGGTTCCCAGTGGATTTGAGCCCCAGTTACCAACAGCATTAGGTAGCTCAATAAAGCACTCTTTGATTGGCTTTCTTTCCTTCTCTATTTCAGCATATCCATTTCCTCAAAATAAATCATCTGCATGTAAGCCCTAGTGTCAGATTGCTTTTTTTGGGAAATCAAGCTAAGACATATAGACTTAAAAGTATCACTAATATAAATAAATCTAATATGTGGTATTAAGCAAAATGAATGTTAAAGGAAAAATACTTTCTAAAGTTTTTATCCCTTTCAAAATATAATACAAGTAATTTTTACATGTATTTTAGAAGTAATAACTGTTTACGTTTTAAAATTTATATTTATAATATATATTGTGTTCCCTGATCTCTGAATCTAAGAGATTTGTCTTAATTTAATTTTATTCCCATGAAAAGAAACAATGAAAAATGCAAGTAGAGTTCATATTTCATTCGGGCAGAATGGACTTCCTTTCTTTCAAAAGGCCATATATATATAATACCAAAATATCCCATTAGTTACTTTTTAATTTTTTTAATGTTTATTTACTTTGACAGAGAGAGAGAGACAGAACATGAACAGGGGAGGGGCAGAGAGAGAGGGAGACAAAGAATCTGAAGCAGGCTCCAGGCTCTCACCTGTCAGCACAGAGCCTGATGTGCGGCTCGAACCCACAAACCCTGAGATAATGCCCAGAGCCAAAGTCAGACGCTTAACCAACTGAGCCACCTAGGCGCCCTCCATTAGTTACTTTTAAATTATCATGTTACTGATTTACAGTTGTGTTGATAACCCAGAATGAATTTACAGAATGAATTTTGTTGTATTGTTTTTGGTCAATCAAAGCAGCATTTGTGTTTATACACAAATACAAACCAGAGCATAGGGTTATGCATTTTCTGGCTAAGTTGTAGGAGATTTGACTAAAACTGACTTAATTAAGATGTTTATTACTTTATATAATCCGAAGTCTGGAGGTTAGATTTTTCTAAACTTCTGTATCACAGTGATTTTTTTGTTTGTTTCTGACTTGGTTTCCCTGAGATTCTCTCTGTTTTCCCTCAGTGGAGGCAAAGTAGCTATTGCATATGTGAACAACATGACTTCATATATATATGCATGTATATATTACATAGCATTTATAGATGCATGTAATGCATATATAGGTATAATTTATAATCTATCTTGGACAGCTTTCCATATCATTATATGTAACTATACCTCATTCTTTTTTATGGTGGCACAATACTTCATTATATGGATGTTTGGTAACTTATTTACCCCTTTCTGTTAAAGGACAGGTAGGTTCATTATATCATCACTTTCACAACAATGCTGCAGTATGTATTCTATATATTTTTTTGTGCAATTGCACAAGAGTTTTATAGAGTAAGTTTTTAAAAGTGGAGCTACCGAGTCATGAACAATACATATTTTACAGTTTAATAGAAAATTCTGAATTACTGCCCAAACGCATGTACTGATTTATACTCCTAACAACAGTGTCTGAGAGTGCCTGATTCTCCATACCCTTGTCATTACTGCGTATTATTGCACATTTTAATTTTGGCTAATCTGGTAAATGAAATAAAAGTCTTAATTTAGTTTGTTGATTACTGATGTGGTTTTATTATCCATTTCTCTGATGAATTACCTGTTCTTGTCTTTTACCCAGTTATTAATGGCTATCATTCCTATTATTATTATTTTTTTTTGCCAAAGTACTTTTTAAAAAATACATGTTACAAATATTTTGCTCTATTCCTTATTTCTCTTTTAAACCTGTGGTCACACTTTTGTGTAGTCACACAATCAGTGTTTTTTAAAATTATTTCTTCTGTGTCATATTAGTATCACCTCAAGATCAGAAAATTCTTGTATAATTTCTTCTAATATTTTTATATTTTATATTTTACTTTAAAATATTTTATTCATGTTGAGTTTATTTCAGTGTAAGGACTGCTTTTAGCATGTATTTTTCTTTTCTACTTGGCAACTTGTTCCAACTCCATTTTTTGACAATTGATGTTTTCCCTAAAGGCTTGAAATTCCACCATTTTTATGTGCTAAATTCTTATAGATATTAGGCCTAACCAATTTATTCATTTTTTCTCTTGGTCTGTTCCTAATCAGTAACATGCTATTTTAATTACCAAGGTATATATTAAGTTTGACATTTTGACAGGATAAGTGCATCCTTACGTTTTTTTTTATAATTATTCTTATAATCAGAAAATTCCTGGTTCTTTTCACAAGATTATTTTTTTAAATGTATTTTATAGTTTTTTGGAATTTGGGATTAGGTTTTATAAAACACTTAGATTTTTAAGGTCAGAATTAACATATTTCATTATTGAACCTTTCTACCTAGGAAAAAATGTGACTTTCTATTTGTTGAGTCCTTCTTACTCCCCTCTACGGTTTTATAGTTTTGTTATATAGGTCCTGGACAGTCCTTATTAAATTCATTTCTAAATAATTCCATAGATTTTTAAAATATACGTTTATCATAATGTATTACAATAGTAAAATAATATATACTACATATATATATATATATATATATATATATATATATATATATATGTCCTAAAGAATTATGGTAAAGTGAATATCAATATACTGACTTCCCAACTTATGAAACATCATTACCAGTACCTAGGAGCCCTATTTGTGTCATTTTCTGAACAGAGTCGCTCTTAACCCTAGCACCCTAGAAGTAACCACTACCAAGAATTGTGAGATTTTTATTCTAATTTTCATTGTAGTTTTACCATACATATATGAAATCCTGAAAAAATATATATATATACTTTTACTGGTTTGGGAACTTTGAAGAAATAATAACTTACTGTGTATCCTTTTACATCTTGTTTTTTCTTCATTCAATGACATTTTTTTTTTTAGATTGACCCAGGTTCATATACTTGGTAGTAGTTCATTCCATTGTATGAGTATACGACAGTTTGTTCATTTTACTGTAAAACATTTTAATTATCTATTATAAAATTAAGAACTTTGTATGTTTCCTCATACAAATTTATTACAGTTTTTGTCTTGAATATATGTACGAATAGAATTGTTGGATTATAGGGTATGTATATCTTCTAGTTTACCAGATAATGTCGTTATTTTTCAGAGTGGTCACAGTAATTTACCTTTCAGCTAGTAGAGTATAAAAACTGTCTTTTCTCCTTTTCTCTTGCAAACCCTGGTGTATTATAAATTTCATTTTTTTCCAGTGTTGGATCTGAAATAGTTTATCATTCTGGCTTACATTTGCGTTTAATTGAGGAAGACCTGGTTTACACATATTTTCTTCTGGTAAAATGTCTCTTAAAAATGTTTGCCTCTTTTCTATTGGCTTACTGCTTTTTAAGGGTTCTTTGTGTGTGTGTGTGTGTGTGTGTGTGTGTGTGTATACATACATATATTTTTTTATAGTTTATTTTTTATCCAATTTGAGATATGATTGACATATAAAGAACTGTACATATTTAATGTATGCAAGTCTCTGAGATTGTAGAGTTGTGAAACCATTATCACCATCAAGACCTTAAATATTTCTATCCTCTCCCAAAGTTTCCTCCCACCCATTTATTATTTTTATGTTATTATATTTGTGTGTATGTAAAGAATGCTTAACAAAAAATCTACTTTTTATATTGCATTTTAAGCATCCAATACAGTATTGATAGGTATAAGCACTGTGCATTATAGTAGATCTCTAGAACTTAAGTATTTATTTATTTATTTTGAGGGAGACACTTTATTTATTCATTTATTTATTTATTTATTTATTTTAAATTTACATCCAAGTTAGTTAGCATATAGTGCAATAATGATTTCAGGAGTAGAATCCAGTGATTTATCCCCTACATATAACACCCAGTGTTCATCCCATCAAGTGTCTTCCTTAATGCCCCTTGCCCATTTAGCCCATCCCCCCAGCCACAACCCCTCCAGCAACCCTCAGTTTGTTTTCTATATTTAAGAGTCTTAAATGAAATTAAAACATTCTTATGTTTTGTCCCCATCCCTGTTTTTATATTATTTTTGTTTCCCTTCCCTTATGTTCATCTATTTTGTATCTTAAATTCCAAATACTAGTGAAGTCATATTTGTCATTCTCTAATTTTGTTTAGTATAATACACTCTAGTTCCATCCACATTGTTGCAAATGGCAAGATTTCATTCTTTCTGACTGACGAGTAATACTCCATTGTAAATATATATATATATGTATATATATGTATATATATATATGCATGCATATATATATACACACACGTAAATATATATATACGCGCACACACACACACACACACACACACTCACACACTACATTTTCTTTATTCATCTGTCGATGGACATTTGGGCTCTTTCCTAATTTGGCTATTGTCGATAGCTCCGCTGTAAACATTGGAGCGCATGTGCCCCTTCAAAACAGCAAACCTGTATCCTTTGGATAAATCCTAGTAGTGCCATTGCTGGGTCATAGGATAGTTCTATTTTTATTTTTTTGAGGAACTTCCATACTGTTTTCTAGAGTGGCTGTACCAGTTTGCATTCTCTCCAGTAGTACAAAAGGGTTCCTCTTTGTCCACATCCTTGCCAAAATCTGTTGTTGCCTGAGTTCATTTTAGCCTTTCTGACAGGTGTGAGGTGATATCTCATTGTGGTTTTTATTTGTATTTCCCTGATGATGATGTCGAGCATTTTTCATGTGTCTGTTAGTCATCTGGATTTCTTCTTTGGAGAAGTGTCTATTCATGCCGTTTGCCCATTTCTTCGCTGGATTATTTGTTTATTGGGTGTTGAGTTTGCTAAGTTCTTTATAGATTTTGGATACTAACCCTTTATCTGATATGTCGTTTGCAAATGTCATCCCATTCTGTCAGTTGCCTTTTACTTTTGCTGCTTGTTTCCTTTGCTGTGCAGAAGCTTTTTATCTTGATGAGCTTCCAATAGTTCATTTTTGCTTTTGATCCCCTTGCCTCTGGAGACGTGTCAAGTAAGAAGTTGCTGCGGCTGAGGTCAAAGAGGCTTATGCCTGTTTTCTCCTATAGGATTTTAATGGCTTCCTGTCATTAAGGACCGTTTAGGTCCTTCATCCACTTTCAGTTTATTTTTGTGTATGGTGTAAGAAAGTGGTCCAGGTTCATTTTTCTGCATGTCGCTCTCTAGTTTTCCCAGCACCACCTGTTGAAGGGACTGTCTTTATTCCACTGGATAGTCTTTCCTGCTTTGTCAAAGATTAGTTGGCCATATGTGTGTGGGTCCATTTCTGGGTTCCCCATTCTCTTCCACTGATCCAAGTGTTTGTTTTTGTGCCAGTACCATGTTGTCTTGATGATTACAGCTTTGTAATACAGCTTGAAGTCCCAAACTGTGATGCCTCCAGCTTTAGTTTTCTTTTTCAGGATTGCTTTGGCTATTTGGGGTCTTTTCTGGTTCCATATAAATTTTAGCATCGTTTGTCCTATCTCTGTGAAAAATGGTGGTGTTTTTTTTTTTTTTTTTTGATAGGGATTGCATTGAATATGTAGATAGCTTTGGGTAGTATCGACATTTTAGCATTATTTTTTCTTCCAATCCATGAGCATGGAATGTTTTTCCATTTTTTTGTTTTTTCTTCAATTTCTTTCATAAGCTTTCTATAGTTTTCAGTTTGTGGATTTTTGCCTCTTTAGTTAGGTTTATTTCTAGGTATTTTATGGTTATTGGTGCAGTTGTAAATGGGATCGATTCCTTGATTTCTCTTTCTGCTGCTTTATTATTGGTGTATAGAAATGCAACTGATTTCTGTGCATTGGTTTTATATCCTGTGATTTTGCTGAATTCATGAATCAGCTCTAGCAGTTTTTTGGTGGAATCATTTGGGTTTTCCTTATAGAATATCATGCAGTTTGCAAAGAATGAATGTTTGACTTCCTCCTTGCCTTCTTTCTTTGTGTTGTCTGACTGCTGAGACTAGGACTTCCAATACTATGTTGAATAATAGTGGTGTGAGTGGACATCCCTGTCATGTTCCTGACCTTAGGGGGAAAGATCTTAGTTTTTCCTCATTGAGAATGTTATTAGTGGTGGGCCTTTCATGTATAGCTTTTATGATCTTGAGATATGATCCTTCTATCCATCTTCAGGGATTTTATCAAGAAAGGATCCTGTATTTTGTTTTTTTTTTTCAATTTTTGTTTAATGTTTATGTTTGAGAAAGAGTGAGAGGGAGACAGAGCATGACAGGGGGAGGTGCAGAGAGAGAAGGAGACACAGAATCCAAAGCAGCTCCAGGCTCTGAGCTGTCAGCACAGAGCCCAATATAGGGCGAGAACCTATGAACCATGAGATCCTAACCTGAGCCAAAGTCAGAGACTTAACTGCCTGAGCCACCCTGGCAACCTCCAGAATGCTATATTTTGTCAAATGCTTTCTCTCCATCCATTGAGAGAATCATGTGGTTCTTGTCCTTTCTTTTATTAATGTGATATATCACATTGATTGATTTGTGGATATTGAACCATCCCTGCGTCCCAGGTATAAATCCCACTTGATGGTTGTGAATAATTCTTTTAATGTTTTGTTGGATCTCTTTGGTCAGTATCTTGTTGAGAAATTTTGCATCCATGTTCATCAGGGAAATTGGTCTGTAGTTCTTCTTTTAAGTGGGGCCTTTGGTTTTGGAATCAAGGTAATGCTGGCCTCATAGAAAGAGTTTGGAAGTTTTTCTTCCATTTCTATTTTTTGGCACAGCTTCAAAAGAATACATGTTAACTCTTCTTTACATGGTTGGTAGAATTAACCTGGAAAGCCATCTGGGCCTGGATACTTGTTTTTTTGGGAGATTTTTGATTACTAATTCAGTTTCTTTACTGGTTATGGGTCTGTTCAAATTTTCTATTTCTTCCTGTTTTAGTTTTGGTAGTTTGTGCTTCTAGGAAATTGTCCATTTCTTCCAGATTACCTAATTTATTGGCATATAATTGCTTATAATATTCTCTTATTATTGTTTGTATTTCTGCATTGTTGTTTGTGATCTCTCCTCTTGCATTTGTGATTTTATTTATTTGGGTCCTTTCCTTTTTCTTTTTGGTCAAACTGGCTAGAGGTTTATCAATTTTGTTAATTCTTTGAAAGAACCAGCTCCTGGTTTCAATTATCTGTTCTCCTGTTTTTCTGGATTTGATAGCATTGATTTCTGCTCTAATCTTTATTTCCCATATTCTGCTGTTTTGGGGCTTTATTTGCTGTTCTTTTTCCAGCTTTTTAAGGTGGAAGGTTAGGTTGTGTATCTGAGACCTTTCTTCCTTTGTTAGGAAACCCTGGATTGCTATATACTTCCCTGTTATGAGCACCTTTGCTGCATCCCAGAGATTTTTGGTTGTGGTGTTATCATTTCATTGGCTTCCATGTACTTTTTAATTTCCTCTTTAACTTCTTGGTTAATAATTTCATTCTTCAGTAGGATGTTCATTAATCTCCAAGTATTTGTTGTTTTTCCAAATTTTTTCTTGTGGTTGATTTTGAGTTTCATAATGTTGTCGTTAGACAATATGTATGGTATGATCTTGATCATTGTATTTGTTGAGGACTGATTTGTGTCCCAGTATGTGATCTCTTCTTGAGAATTTTACATGGGCACTCGAGAAGAATGTGTATTCTGCTGCTTAAGGTTGGAATGTTTTGAATATATCTGTTAAGTCTATCTGGTCCAGTGTGTCATTCAAAGCAATTATTTCCTTGTTGATTTTCTGCTTAGATGATCTGTCCATTGTTGTAAGTGGGGTGTTGATTTCCCCTACTATAATGGTATAATTGTCAATGAATTTCTTTATGTTTGTGATTAATTGATTTATATATTTGGTTTTGCCACATTGGGGTCATAAATGTTTACAATTGTTATATCTTGGTGGATAAACCCCTTAATTATGGTATTATGCCTTTTTTCATCTCTTGTTATAGTTTATTTTAAAATCTAGATTGTCTCATATAAATATGGCTACTCTGGCTTTTGTGTGTGTGTGTGACCATTACCATTATGTATGGTTCTCCATCCCCTTACTTTCCATCTGAAGGTGCCTTTAGGTCTAAAATGTGTCTGTTGTAAATAGCATATAGATAGATCTTGTTTTCTTATCCTTTCTGTTACCCTGTGTCTTTTGATTGGAGGGTTTAGTCCATTGATATTTAGAGTGAGTACTGAAAGATATGAATTTATTGCCATTATGTTGCCTGTAGAATTGGAGTTTCTGTGATGTTCTATGGCCCTTTCTAGAGTTTATTGCTTTTTGTCTATTTTGTTTTGTTTCGTCTTTTCTCCCATCAGAGTCCCCCTTAAAATTTCTTGCAGGGCTGGTTTAGTGGTCACAAACTCCTTTACTTTTTGTTTGGGAAACTTTTAATCTCTCCTTCAATTTTGAATGACAGCCTTGCTGGGTAAAGAATTCTTGTCTGCATATTTTCCAGAAATAGCACATTGAATATATCCTGCCACTCCTTTCTGGCCTGCCAAGTTTCTGTGGATATGTCTGCTGAGAACCTGATCTGTCTTCCATTGTAGGTAAGGACTTTTTTTCCCTTGCTGCTTTCATAATTCTTTACTTGTCTGTTTTGTAAATTTGACTATGATATGCCTTGTTGATGGTCGATTTTTGTTGAATCTAAAAGGAGTTCTCTGTGCTTCCTGGATTTTGATGTCTCTGTCTTTCTCCAGGTTAGGAAATTTTTCCACTATGATTTGCTCACATAAATCTTCCATCCTTTTTTGTCTCTCTTCATCTTCTGGTACTCCTATTATTCATATGTTATTCCTTTTTAATGAGTCACTGAGTTCTCTAATTTTTATATCGTGCTCTTTTGCCTTAGTTTCCCTCTTTTTTATGTATTATTCTCCAGAAATTTTTCTTCTATATCTCTGATTTGCTGCCCTGCTTCATCCATCCTTGCTACCATGGCATCCATTCAAGATTGGACTCAGTTTTAACATTTTTAATATTGTCCCGACTAGATTTTACTTCTGTTATCTCTCCAGAAAGGGATTCTATGCTTTTTTCAACCCCACCTAGTATTCTTATTATCATGATTCTAAATTGTAGTTCAAAAATCTTGTTTATATCTGTGTTAAGGCTCTGGCCGTCGCTTCTTCCTGTTCTTTCTTTTGGGGTGAATTCCTTCTTTTCATCGTTTTGGAGGAAGAGAAAGAATAAAATAAAAAATTAAAAAATTAAAAAAAAAACAGAACTCTATGCTCTCACCAGCTGGCCATCAGGCACCCCTTTGTCTCTGGCTTCCCTCCACTCCCTCCTTCAATACTGTCTGTGACCAAGCCATCAGACTGCCAGGCAGCACCTCTCTCCCGAATTCTATCTCAGATGAGGCTGTATTTCCAAACCCCTCACTTCTGAGGGCCCTATGGCTGTTGCCCACTCTGACTCTCTGGTAGAGGGTCTGATTGACCAATTGCAGGGTTCCAGCTTGCCCCTGGGAATGCTCACGCAACCACACTACTTCAGAGGCCCAGAGACTGTGTCCAGGTACCAGCCTGCCCCAGAAAGTTTGTGTGGTCATGTAGCAGCAGCAGTTCAGGGGACTATGGCAAATCACAACACACAACTGGCACCAGGTTTCATTGAACCCTAGTGTCTTTGTTTCAACACCAGCAAATGTTGCTTTTCTCTAGTGTCCACTGGGACCTTTTCCTATGTGGAGACCACACGGCCTCTACCAAATGTCTTCCCAGCAGGGGAACTGCCCCTCCCTGTGTGACCCAAGGACCCCTCAGACTTCTCTGTCTGATCCTGGGGATTTGCCCTTCCCATCAGAGCACTGGCACGTATCAAGCTGGGGAGTTTCCAACTCTGCGCTCCCCTGTTTATAGGGTCCTAATGATATTGAAACCCTGTCCTTTATCCTTTCTCCCTTTCTCATCCAGATGCATCTGGGTACTTCCACTTTCTCTTTCTCTCCAGCTGCTTCTGGTGGGGAGTGCTTTTCCTGTACTCTACCCCCCTCTATTCTCTCTCTCTGCAAAGAAAAATAGCTACCTACCCTCCGTGGCTTCTCTCCCCCAGTTCATCTCTCTGTGCCGAGTACCTTACCAGTTCTGCACCTCAGGTTATGCAGATTGTTGTGTTAATCCTTAGATCAATTTTCTAGGTGTGCAAAATGTTTTTTTTGTTTTTGTTTTTGGGTTTTTTTTTTGCTGATCTAGTTGCCTTTCAGGGACGAGTGAAGCCAAGAATTTCTGTGCCGCTCCACCATCTTGGCCCCTCTAGAACTTATTTGTCTTGCATAACTGAAAATTTGTTCCCCTTTGATGGTCCCCTGTGATGATCACCTCCCCATTTATTGCTACTTGAGAGGCTGGCAACCCAACATTCTGCTCTCTACTTTTGTAAGTTTAAATATTTGTGATTTCACATATAATTATATAGTATTTATTTTTTTGTGTCTGTATAATGTACTTCTGGTCCATCCTTGTTGTTGTAAATAGCAGGAATTTTTTTTCTATTTAAAGGCTGAAAACCATTCCAGTATATGTAAATACCATAATTTCCTTATCCGATTTTCTGTTGATGGACATTGAGTTGTTTACGCATTTTGGCTCTTGAAATAATGCTGCAATGAACATGGAAGTACAGGTATCTCTTTGAAATCTAGATTTTTATTCCTTATGTAGAAGCGGAATTTCTAGAACATATAGTAGTTCTATTTTTAATTTTTTGAGAAACGGTCATACTATTTCCCATAATGGCTGTACCAATTTATATTCCCATCAGCAGTGTACCAGCGTCCCCTTTTCTCCACATCCACACCAACATTTGTTATTTATTGTGTTTTTGAAACTAGACATCCTTAGAGGTGTGAGGTGATATCTCATTTTGGTTTTGATTTGCAAGAAACCCTTCATTTTGATGTAATAAAATTTATTATTTTTTCCTTTATGGTTTATTACTTTTCCTTAGTTGTTTAAGGAATTCTTCCTTACCCCAAGGTTATGATATATCCCCAAATTTTTTGTAAAAGTTAAATTTTTTTCTTACTTAAATATTTACTATTTCTGGAGGTGATTTTTATGTGTGCTATGTTTTATAAGAGATCTAAATTCATTTTTCTTATGTGAATAACTATCCCATCATGAGTTATTGAAAATTCTTGTGTGGGTGCCTGGCTGGCTCAGTCAGTTGAGCATCCAACTTTGGCTCAGGTCATGATCTCACGGTTCATGAGTTTGAGCCCTGCCTCAGGCTCACTGCTGTCAGCGCAGAGCCCACTTCAGATCCTCTGTCCCTCTCTCTGACTCTCCCCCAGTTATGCTCTCTGTCTCTCAAAAATAAACATTAAAAAAGAAGAAGACTTCCTTTTACTGGTTATCTGTGATGATAGTTTATCAAATATAGGTTTTTATGTGTGTGAGGATCTGTTCTATTGTTTTATGTATCTGCCTGTGAACCAATGCTACAACATGTAAATTAGTCTAGATTTATGAAAATTACTGATATTTGGTAGGGCAAATTCTCCAGTGTGTTTTTTGTTTTCAAGAAGTTTTTGTTTGTTTTTTGATTTTGGACTATTCTTAGTACTTTTCTATCCATTACCAATTTTAGAATACACTTGTCATGTTCTGCAAATAAAAACACTTAATTTTATTTTGATTGAACTTTTATTAAGGTTATGGATCATCAGTATAAAAAGAATTAAGATTCTAAATTTTCAGTTATCTGATGCATGAATGTTGTTGGTCTCAATTTACTCTGGTATTCGTTTATATTTTCCTTTTGCTTTTAACTATGTGTGAAATGATTTATTGTTTTTCCATTTAGTATGATACTTAATATAGTTATTTTTAATGTTTATTTATTTTTGAGAGAGAGAGAGAGAGAGAGAGAGAGAGAGAGAAAGTTGGGGAGGGGCAGAGAGAGAGAGGGAGAGAATCCAAAGCAGGTTCCACACTGTCACTGCAGAGCCTGATGCTGGGCCTGATCCCACTAACCATGAGATCATGATCTGAGCCAAAATCAATAGTTGTTCGTTTAACCAACTGAGCCACCCAGAAGCCCCTATTTGCTATAGTTGTTTTAAACACATTAAGTTCCTTTCTCTTTTAGAACTTTTAACTTTTGGCTTAGAGGTTTTATCTTGAATGGATATTGAATATTAATATCTGTGCCTTCTACATCAATTGAAATGAAAATGTATAGTTAAATATTAGTCTTCTAGTCAGTTTTCTAATATTAAGTCAATCTTTCATTTCTGGGGTAAATTCATTTGTCCATAATTTATTTTTGTTTTTGTAGATTATTTATTTGTAATGCAATTTTCAGTTTTTAATGATGATATTTTTCTTTTTGCTTTCTTTGAGTTTATCAGTTTCTTTTAAAAAATCTAGTGTCTTGATATCTTAATTCGTACATTTTTGGAGGATTTCTTCTTTCAAAGAGTTTTTTATTTGTGTAATAGTGAAAAAGAATTTTGGTCTGTTTTTCTACTTTCCTTGAATAATTATTCCTCTAATTGGTGTATAGTTTGTATTTATTAATACTTTTGAAAAGGATTTATGGCTTTTTAGCTTATTATTTTTTTTATAATGGTGCAATAGTACCAAACACTTTAGTCACTGAAAAATAAATGGATAATTCGACTGAATCCTACCATTGTTTCCCAGGCACTACTTGAATCATTCTTTCAGACCTTGAGCTGGGAGGTATGTATTTTTCACTATAGTCATCCAATTGTTTGAAAAGCAGTGCTGGTGAGCTGAGGGAACAGACAGTTGGCTGCTGTGATTTAAAGGTTCCCCACCAAATTTTTGGAGTCTTCTACTCTCTGTTCTAGATTATTATTTGAGGGAGGTGCGGGATGAAAAAGAGAATTTTGTTTCTCTTGATTCATGTGTAAGGACTTTATGCTCAAAAACTTTCTTTTGTTGTTTGTTTGATGTTTTTTTTTTTTACCTTTACTCAGTGAACTGTGTTAAACAGCTGTATATTTTGACTACAAAGTCACTCGTTTCCTTCTGCCTTAACCATATTTTACCTGAATAGCACATTGCTGTTTACAATTTTTTTTCTCCCACTTCATCTCCATGGAATGTTGATTAACTCAAAGGCAGAATATGGAAAAATGAAGATATTTAAACACATGTTGGGCTTTACTTTAGGTCTGTCTCGTAATACTGCTGTATGGAAACTGGCTCCTACTAGAATGCTTCCACTATGGCCTGCTAACATTCCTCAGATCTTCATGGATTTTGGTATAACTCTCCACCAGTCTTTCATTTATTACCTGATAACTTCACCCTATACAGTGTATGAATCTTGGAGACCTCCTTTAATTTGATTCAAATTTTATTGTATATGACAGATATTTCTCCAAAATCAGTGACAAGGGAATTGTGTGACTGTGTGGGAGGGTGGATCGGAGTTCATTGCCTTATTTTCAATGGAATTTTCTTCTCATTTTTAGTTTCTTCATTTCTATAGGTTTCTTAGAAAGAAATTATGCAAATATGCACTCGTGGTACAGTCCCAAGTAATTCAGTAGTACAATTGACCTTCCAAGAAATGTATGGTAATTTATGCTTACTTTGGAAATTTTAATCATGCAAATATATAGGGTAAGTTAAAGCTTTCTCCTGAGACTAGTAAGATCAATGATACTTGTCTTAAGGATGAACTATAATTTCCTTTTTGAGTAAATCCCCATCAAATACAGTAGAAGCCCCTTATAAAATTGATGTGAAGGTACAGATTTCAGAGTGTTGCCACATTTTTAATTTGTTTATGGCATAATTAGTCAGTTCCAAAGTGTATTTGGTCTATATACTGTCATTTTTATGATCACATAATTTGCAATTAAATAGAAAACATTCTTATTTTGTTAATATTTTTTCCTTGAATTATAGTAAATTCTTAAGTTCTCTTTTATAAAAACTCAAATGGAAAAAGGAATAAAATTACACTTTTTATCTAAATGTTCCCATCTACCTATAAAAATGAGCTTATAATGAGAAATTAAATCTAAGAGTAGTACTTGATTAAATATAACTATACTTTGTTGTAGTATTTCATTGGTAGTTTTAGTATTACATCCCAGGCAGGGAATAAATATCCCCTTTAAAATACATTACCTTTATTATTACTTTGCTTCCAGCCTGGTAAGATACAATGCTTTCATAAATTCAATTCCAAATTTCTTGAAAATCAAGAGGGAAAATAAATATAAGGCTAGCAAAGTTTATTTTCTACAAACTTAAGCATCATAGGTTATTGAAGAGATCATCAATATTCATTTGACACCTTCAATTTAAAGGGAAATAAATATTGTGAGTTTTATGAGAGAAACGGTACTGTTGTTTTTTTCCAGTCCATGAAATATGCTAGTAATTAAATTAACTATAAGTCATTAAAGTATACATGGATGTCTTATTAACAATTTGGAGAATCACTATAATCTCTACATTACAATAGTACTTTTAATGAAAGTGCATTTGAAATACTACATAGTTGCTATCTATAGGTAGAATGTTTTAAAGTAATGATAAAATCTTTCTGTAGCAGACAAATGAATTACTGGATAGTTAATGAATAATAAAAAAAATGTGCTCAACCATTCTTTAACTAAATTGGCTATTAATATTTTTGGCCAGTGACAAAAATACATAAATAATCAAGGAGATTACTATAAACAAACAATGTGGGGTATTTTAATTATATTTCATTTATATCTTTCACTTCTGTCTTCCATTCTTGTCATAAAATTATTGTCTGTGCCAGATACAGGGCCAGGGAGAGCCTGTCCCCAACACAACATTATGAAGTATGACCTAAGAGTTGAAAGGCTGTGATATAAATAATAAATGGTGCAAAGAAATAATTAAACAGCTAAGGAAATATCTTTTGGGTATAATTTGCCTTAGAAAAATGTACTTGGAGAGGAGTGGCTATATTGGGGGTAGAATAAGGAAAATGCTATATCACACCCAGAAATAAAAAAGGAACCTTTGCTGAAGTATTCTTCAGTGGCTGATGTTTACCTGGTTCGGACCTCTAAGGGCTCCTTATTCATGATTAGAACATTCAGATAGGGTTGACTCAGTCTAGATATTAATCTATTAATTGTGAAGATGCTTTCTAATTCAAGACTTTATAGATATAATAAAAATGTTGTTGAAAATTATCAAACTCTGAATTATATGAGGTTTATGTATATTTTTTCATATAATGAATTTCACCATAAATAATCAACTTTAATGGGTGTATGGGCATATAGGGTGGAGATTTGGGTGCAATATTTTAGTCCTTCTTTGGTAATGAGTGAAAATTATTTGCCAATGTTGCTAGGAGATTTTTGTTATTTAGTCTGATGTAGATTCCTGGAACATACCATATAGTTTCTTGCTTTTGAAACTTAAAGCTCATGCAGTCAACTCTTTCTGGAATTCTCTCAACCCGCCACCCCAAACCCCCAACCAACACACACACATATTTATTTGGATAATTATTTCTCATTTAATAAGACTTCCTCTTCTGTGTTGTATAACTACTTGTGCATACCTTTGCACACATACTTAACATTATAGCTGTCTATTCAAATATCTTATTCATCTTTGTAATTTCAGTGCCTAGACATAATAGTCTTCAACAAAATGTACCCACTCTGTGTACAACATGGTACTAGAATGCCTGTCCATTTAGTTATTTCATTTTATGGTAGGACATTTTGTCTCAAATAGTCATGATGTTACCAAATAAAACCTATTTCTTGCCATTTGAAAGTCCCTAGAAAAGGTATTTGCCTTTTATTTTTTATTTATTTTTAAAAAATTTTTTAATGTTTATTTTTGAGAGACAGAGTGTGAGTGGGGGAGGGGCAGAGAGAGAAAAGGCGACACAGAATCTGAAACAGGCTCCAGACTCTGAGCTGTCAGCACAGAGCTCAACGTGGGGCTTGAACTCTGGAACGGGGAGATCATGACCTGAGCTGAAGTCGGATGCTTCACCAACTGAGCCACGCAGGTGCCCCAGGTATATGCCTTTTAAAGCCACCAAAAATATAGCCTAAGGGGACAGGATTAGAGAGCCTATGTAAGAGTACTTTCAATTCTGGAATTTTTTTCTTATAGGGTAGGCACTTTCTTTTGTTTAATTTTAGAATGACTGTGTAGGAAGGGGAATAAATAATCTAGAAGCTAGGTCTGAGTTCTGAAGCTAGAGGATATTGTTGACTATATCTAAATCTGTCTCTTGAATGGCTGAAACCAGGATTAGAGAAATTCCAAAGCAATTTAAAAAAACTGTTCGCATTATTAAGGATCAAGCTAACTTCCATGAATCATGCATTTAAAAGTCCCTCAAGAAGAATTTTTAAAATATCGCAAGGACTCTTATATATTTGACACATGGTGATAGACACTAAGATAGTTGGTATATAAGACTTGCAAATATTCCACTTATTCTGCTTTTTAGCCTCTTATATTCCTTTTGGGTTTTTTTTCAGCAATATTTGATTTTTATTTTTTTACCATTGTGAAAATGCTTAAGGCTTCATCAGGATTTCTTTGAGAAAAAAATGAATATATTATCACTGATGCTCACAAGTTTGTAAAAATATAAAAGTCACTACAATTTAAGACAACATAAAAGAACACTGCTTTATCTGTATTTTAGGGAAAAGAGCTCTCAATTCACATTTTGGGAATGTTCTATATCAAATTTAGGCTCTTTTTTCATACATTTATATAAAACTCCTGTACTCCTTATGAAAATAGTGATGGTAATTTAAATCCAGAGAGTCAATCACTGCCAACATTTATATTACCACCTGCCAAAAATACCTGTGAAGTACCTATTCACTTCATTTTAAGGATAGAAGGGAAGGAAGGATTTGGGACAAATTTACAACAGAAAAAAAAACTATTGAAGCCTTTAATGTTAAATATCTATTGCTCCATAACAAATTAGTCCAAAAATTCATGCCTTCAGATAACATCATTTATTATCTGATAGCTTCTGTGGGTCAGGAATCTGGACATAACTGGGTTTTCTGTCTCAGGGTCTCTCACAAGGCTGCAGCAGGGTGTTTGGCAGGGGCTGAATTTATGTTAAGGCTCAACTGGGGGTGGATACATGTTTCCAAGCATGCTGAAATAGTTGTTGATAGAATTCAGTTCTTTTTTTCCTTGTACTTCTTTTTGTTTTTGTTTTTTTATATTTTATTTTAATAACAGTATAGTTGACATACAGTCTTAAATTAGTTTCAAGTGCACAATTTGGTGATTCAGCAATTCTATTTATTACTGGGTGCTTATCAAGGAAGTGTACTCTTAATCCCCTTCACCTATTTCACCCATCCCTCCCACCTATTTCCCCTATGGTAACAATCTTTTTCTTCTCTATAGTTAAGAGTCTGTGTTTTAGTTTGTCTCTATTTTCCTGTTTGTTTCTCCAATTCTGTATACGCTTGAAATAATAGTATTTGTCGTTCTCTGACTGACTTATTTTACTTAGCATTGTATCCTTTAGGTCCATTCATGTTCTTGCAAATGGTAAGATTTCGTTCTATTTTATGGCTGAGTAATATTCAGCCATATTTTATGGCTGAGTATATATTATATATATATATATATAATGGAGATATATATATATATATAATGGAGATATATATATATATAATGGAGATATATATATATATAATGGAGATATATATATATATATATAATGGAGATATATATATATATATAATGGAGATATATATATATATGAGTATATGTGGGGTGCATATATTTTTTTATTTATTTGATTCTTAGTTAACATACAGTACAATATTGGTTTCAGGAACATGTCTTTTTGAATTAGTGTTTTTATATTCTTTCAGTAAATACCTAGTAGTGGAATTACTGGATCCTATGGTACTTGCATTTTTAATTTTTTGAGGGACCTCCATACTATCTTCCACAGTGGCTACACCAGTTTGCATTCCCATCAGCAGTACACCAGGGTTCCTTTTTCTCTACATCCTCACCAATACTTATTGATTCTTGTGTTTTTTATTTCATCCATTCTGACAGGAGTGAGGTGATAGTTCCTTATGGTCTTGATTTGCATCTCCCTGATGATTAGTGATATTGAGCATCTTTTCATTTGTCGGTCATCTGTATGTCTGTTTTGGAGAATTCTCTGTTCATGTCTTCTGCCCACTTTTAATTGGATTTGGTTTTTTTTGGGTGTTGAGTTCTATAAGTTTTTTTTGAAAGTTCATTTATTTATTTTGTGAGAGAGAGATTGAGAGAGAAAGAGAGAGAGAATGAGTGGGGAAGGGGCAGAGAGAAGGACAGAGGATCCAAAGCAGGCTCTGTGTTGACAGCAGAGAGCCCAGTGTGAGGCTCAAACTCAGCAACCACAAGATCATGCCCTGAGCCAAAGTGGGACACTTAACTGACTGAGCCAACCAGGAGCCCATATAAGTTCTTTATATATATTGGATACTAACCTATTATTGGATATGTCATTTGCAAATATCATCTCCCATTCAGTGGATTGTCTTTTTGTTTATTGATTGTTTCCTTCGTTATGCAAAAGATTTTTATTTTGAGATATTCCCAATAGGTTTTTTTGGTTTTGTTTTTGTTTTTGTTCTTTCCTTTTGTTTTCCTCCTCTCAGGAGACATAGCTAGAAAAATGTTGTTATGGCCAGTATCAGAGAAATTACTGCCTGTGCCCTCTGCTATGATTTGTATGGTTTTAGGTCTCACAGTTAGGTCTTTAATCCATTCTGAGTGTATTTTTGTGTATGATATGAGAAAGTGGTACAGTTTCGTTCTTTTACATGTAGCTGTCCATTTTTCACAACACCATTTGTTAAAGAGACTGTCTTTATCTGCCTCATCTGTGATGAATTGACTTTATAATGGTGGGTTTATTTTTGGGCTCTGTATTCTGTTCTGTTGATCTGTGTATTAATTTTTTTTTGCCAGTAGCATACAGTTTTGATTACTACAGCTTTGTAGTATAACTTGAAGTCTGGAATTGTGATACTTCCAGCTTTGTTTTCCTATTTCAAGATTGTTTTGGCTATTTGGGGTCTTTTGTGGCTCCATACAAATTTTAGGATTATTTGTTCTAGTTCTATGAAAAATGCAGCTGGTATTTTGATAGGAATTGTATTAAATATGTAAGTTACTCTCAGTAATATGGACATTTTAATGATATTTGTTCTTCCAGTTCCTTGATCTTTCCATTTGTTTGTGTCATCTTCGATTTCTTTTATCAATGTCTTATAGTTTTCAGAGTACAGTTCCTTCACCTCCTTGGTTAAGTTTATTCCTAGATATTTTATTATCTTTGGTGCAGTTGTAAATAAGATTGTTTTCTTAATTTCTCTTTCTGCTGCTTCTTTAGTAGTATATATAAATGTAACAGTAATAGAAATAGAAAGGTAATAGCATAGAGGTATAACAAAGGTCATATCCTGTGACTTTTCTGAATTCATTCATCAGTTCTGGTAGTTTTTTGGTGAAGTCTTTTGGGTTTTCTGTATATACTATCATGTATTCTGCAAATAGCAAAAGTTTTACTTCTTTCTTACCAATTTGGATGCCTTTTATTTCTTTTTGTTGTCTGACTGCTATGGCTAGGACTTCCAATACTATGTTGAATAAAAGTGGTGAGAGTGGACATCCTTGTCTTATTCCTCACCTTAGGGAAAAATCTCTAAGTTTCCTCATTGAGTATGATGTTAGCTGTGGGATTTCATATATGGCCTTTATTACATTGAGGTATGTTCCCTCTAAACCTACTTTGTTGAGGGTTTTTATCATGGATGGATGTTGTACTTTGTCAAATACTTTTCCTGCAACTATTGAAATGATCCTATTGTTTTTATCCTTTCTCTTGTTGATATGATGTATCATGTTGATTGATTTGTGAATATTGAACCACCATTGCACCCAGGGAATAAACCCCACTTGATCATAGTGAGTGATTATCTTAATGTATTTTTGGATTCTATTTGCTAATATTGTATTTTGTTGAGGATTTTCTGCATCTATGTTAATCAGAGACATTGGCGTGTAGTTCTCTTTTTTTTTGCATCTTTTCTAGTTTTGGTACCAGGTTAATGCTGGCCTTGTAGAATGAATTTGGGAGTTTTCCTTCCTCTTCTATTTTTTTAGAGTAGTTTCAGAAGAATGTGTATTAACTGTTTGGTAGAATTCACCTATGAAACCCAGACTTGTGTTCGTTAGGAGTATTTTGATGACTGATTCCATTTCATTGCTGGCAATTGGTCTGTTCAAAGTTTCTATGTCTTCCTGATTCACTTTTGGGAATTTATATGATTCTAGGAATTTATCTATTTCTTCTATTTTGTTCAATATGTTGACATATGATTTTTAAACATATTCTCTTACAATCCTTTGTATTTCTGTGGTGTCAGTTGTTACTTCTCCTCTTTCATTTTTGATGTTGTTTATTTGAGTCCTCTGTCTCCTTTTTTTTATGAGTCTCACTGAAGATGTATCAATTTTGTTGATCTTTTTAATATACCAGCTTTTGGCTTCATTGATCTGTTCTATTTTTTTATCTTCTATTTTATTTCTGCTGTAATCTTTATTATTTCCTTCCTTCTACTAGTTTGTAGTTTTATTTGTTCCTGTTTTTCTAGTTCCTTTATGTGTAAGACTAGGTTGTTTGAGATTGTTCTTGATTTTGAAGTAGGTATGTATTGCTATAAACATACCCTATAGAACAGCTTTTGCTGCATCCCAGAGATCTTGGACCATGTGTTTTCATTTTTATTTGTCTCCATGTATTTTTTGATTTCCCCTTTGATATCTTGGGTGACTCATTGTTTAGTAGCATGTTATTTAACCTCCATATATTTGTTTTCTTTCTAGATTTTTTTCTCATGATTGATTTCTAGTTTCACAGCGTTTTGGTCAGAAAAGATGCATGATATGACTTCAGTCTTTTTGAATCAGTTGAGACTTGTTCTGGGGCCTAACCAGTGATCTGTTCTGGAGAATGTTCCATGTGCATTTGAAAGGGATGTATATTCTGTGGTTTTAGGATGGAATGTTCTGAATACATCTGTTAGTGCCATCTGGTTCAGGGTTTCATTCAAAGCCTCTGTTTCCTTGTTGATTTTCTGTTTGGGTGATCTATCCATTGATTTAAGTGGGATGTTAAATTCACCTACTAGTATTGTATCACTATCGATTACTTCCTTTATATTTGTTACTATTTGCTTTATGTATTTGGGTGCTTCCATGTTGGGTACATAAATAAATTGTTATATCTTCCTGTTGGATTTTTCTCTTTATGATTACATAGTGTCTGTCTTTATCTCATATTGCATCTTTATTTAAAATCTATTTTGTTGAATATAAGTAATGCTACCCTGGCTTTCTTTTCACTTCCATTTGTATGATAAATCCTTCCCCATCCCTTCATTCTCAATCTGCATGTTTTTAGGTCTAAAATGAGTCTCTTGTAGGCAGCACATAGATGGTTCTTACAGTTTTATCCGTTCTGTCACCCAATGTCTTCTGACTGGAGCATTTAGTCCATTTACAATCAAAGTAATTATTGATAGGTATGTATTTATTGCAGTTTTTAATGGATGTTTTTGTAGTATTATCTGTTCCTTTCTTCCCTTGCTATCTTCTCTCATGATTAGTTGGCTTTCTCTAGTGATATACTTGAATTCCTTTCTCTTTAGTTTTTCATATCTATTACTGGTTTTGATTTGTGGTTCCAATTCAGTTTGTATATAACCTATTGTACATATAGCAGTCTATATGAAGTTGATGGTTGCTTACATTTGAAGACATTATTTACTCCTCCCTCCGTGCTGAGGTATATGGTATCATACTATATATCTTATAATTATTATAATTATAATTATAATTATAATAATAATTATTATTATTATTAAATTGTGGGTGATACCTCTTTTTAATCACAACTTAAAACAACAAAACAATAAGACACTGCGTCCTTGGCTCAGAGTAAGGGAGTTCCTGGTCTGTTCAGAGAGGGTCAATTCATCTGCAATATGAAAATCCAGGGTTCAGCAATCTGGAATATTTTCTTCTTTGGGAGATGAATAAACATTGTCCATGACAGTAGGTGTAGGTGATTTTATAGCAGATACACCTCTGAGGGGCTGAGAAGGCAGAGGGGCACAAAGGGCCCATACTGGTACTGATTAAGTGCTGAATTCCAGAGGACATCCAGGTGATCTGCTCTGTTTTCCTGCTGCCAACTACAGCAAGAAATGTCAGTGCAAAATGAACAAACTCTTTGAAGGCTCTGGTTTGTTGCCTGCCTTTGGGCTCTTTCTGGTCTTGCCCATACCCCAGCGTCTCTGCCTAGATGGGTCCAGGATGAGGCGGACACTGGAGGCAGGGAGCTAGCAGAACTGAGTTGGAAATGGTGCTTCTACAGCTGCAGGAAAGGAGCTCAAAAACTTTTGGCTTTGCAGTGGAGATTTAGGGGAACCGGGAGTACAAAGAAGGTCATAGGAAGGAACCTGAGTATGTATGTAAGTGAAGGGTTGTAGGATGAGACACCTCAAAATGTGCCACTTTGGCATAAAAATTATTTTGAGTTAAAAGCATTAAAAACCCAGCAGATGCAAGAAAAGCTCTCTGCCTCCCCCATAACTGCCTAAATTTACATTGGAAAGGCCTTTGTATCCTTTTATTTTGTGAATCCCTTGACTGATTTTTGCAGATATACTTATTTTTATTGTCTTTGTGCTTCCTACTTTTCTTACTCTTAATTATGGTCTTTCCACTCAAGGATTCCCCTTTTAAATTTCTTATGGACTGATTTAGTGGTGATGAATTCCTTTAACTTTTGTTGGTCTGGGAAACTCTTTTTCTATTCTGACTGATAGCTTTGCTGGATAGAGTATTCTTGGCTGCAGTTTTTTTTCAGTACTTTGAATATATAATGCTACTCCCTTTTCACCGGTAAAGTTTCTGCAGATAAATCAGCTAATAGCCTTATGGAGTTTCCCTTGTATGTAACTGTTTTCTTTTACTTCCTAAAAATCTCTTTTTTATTACTACTTTTTGCCATTTTAATTACTGTGTGTCATGGTGTGGACTTCCTTGGGTTGATTTTGTTGGTGGTTCCCTTTGACTTATGTATGTGGATTTCTGTTTCCTTCCCCAGATTAGGGAAGTTTTCAAATATTATTTCTTCAAATAATTTCTCTGCCCTCTGTTCTATCTCTTCTCCTTCTTGGATCCCTGTAATACAAATGTTATTTCACTTGATGGTGCCACTGAGTTCACTGAATCTATTCTCATTTGGCACAATTTTTTTTTCTCTCACCTGATCAGTTTGATTACTTTCCATTATTCTGTCCTCTGCTGATCCATTTTTCTGTTTCCTCTAGTCTACTATTTATTCTATCTAGTGTATTTTTAATTTCATTTATTGTGTTCTTCATCTCTTGGTTATGTTCTATCTCCTTGTTAAGGGTCTTACTGAAGTTTTCCACTCTTTTCAATGAATATATTTATGATTATTACTTTAAATTCTCTACCAGGCATATTATTTTTGTCCATTTTGCTTAGGTATCTTGTAATTTTGTCCTCTTTCATTTGGGACATACTCCACTGTCTCCTCATTTTGTCTAACTCTGTCTCTTTTTCTCTGTATTAGGAAATTCAGATATATCTCCTACTCTTGAATGTAGTGGCTTAATGAAGAAGAGGTTCTGTAGTGCTCTGCAGTGCATTGTCCCCTGTTAAATGGAACTTGCCAGTCAGAGGTGTTTCTTATGTATGTTTTGTGCACCCTGCTATTGGGGCTGAGCTGCTTTTTCTTTCAGTTCAGTCATCTGCAGTGGCTATCTTTCCTGCTGTGGGCAGTGTTTGGTCCCTGTTTTGTTAGTGGGTCATTCTGGGGCTGCCTTAGGCTTGAGTTGAGTCAGACCAGGAATGTGCAAGATACAGTAGCACCAAACTGTTGTGTGCTTTCCCTGTGTTGTTCCCTGAGAAGCTTTTGTTGGTAGGTGGGTCCTGCAGGCAGACCAGCTATCTTCCCTCAGCCCACTGCTGGGTCCACAGTTTGACCATTGTGTGTGTGTGGTTATCTTTCCCTCTTTCCAAGGAAGGAGCCTCTCTGGAGTGGTTCTGGCCACTGTTGAGGCTGATTGCACAGTGCCCAGCTTGTGGTACCCCCTATGGAGGGCTCCAGCCAAGAGCCTATTAGAGGAGGGTGATTTGAAAGGTGCATAGGGGTGGGATGCGAAATGTTTGCAAAGTTTGTGTGCAGGTCCTCTGGGGGAAGGGACCTTTATAACCAGGCCTCAGGCAGGATCCACCAAAGCACGCAGGGGCCAGGCTTAACAAGTTAGGTGGGGAGTATAGTTGCTTCACTGGTTTCTGCAGGTGGCCCCATGTATTTATGCTGGGGAGCAGGGGAGAGAAATGGTGCCTGTAGCTCCTTTGTTCCTGGAGCAGTCTCCTAAGGATCTCTTTCCCTCCAGAACATGCTCTGAGATGAATAATCTCTCCCTCCTTGATGCTTCAGGCATTTTCAAGCTGCTGCTTTTATGCTCTATCTCTATGGGCTCTTTCTTGTGCTGCCTAAGAAGGGTAGGGCTCAGTTTCCTCTCAACCTCCAAGCTTTCCCAGAGCCAAGCCTACTAATTTTTAAAATTCCAGGTTTTAAGTCCCATTGGTTGTAAGAACTCAGGAAATTTGGCTTCCTAGGTTTCAAAGCCAAGTGTTATGGGGATTCATCTTCCCCATGCAGGCTTTCCACTGTGGCAGTCTGTTTCTCTCCCCTCTCTGTCCTGGTGTATCCCTTCCTCCTGTGGACAGCCCACACAGGTCCATCTGCCTCTAGACTGTGTCTCCACCCTTCCTACCTTTTTAGATGCATCTTATTCTCTACATTTAGTTGGGGAGTTTGTTGTGCCAGTCTTAAGGTAATTTTCTGAGTTATTTACAGTGATATGAAAGTTATCTAGTTGTATCTGTGGGATGAGGTGAACTTAGGGTCCTCCTATTCTGCCATCTTCCCAACAATCTCGGATTAAGTTTCTTACTGGCCATTGGACTGAAGACTTAGTTCCTCACTGGTAGATGGCCAGGGGCCTCCCTTTGTTCCTTGTCACATGATCTTCTCAATAGAGTATTTCATAACATTGCAGCAGTCATCTCTGAAAACAAGTAAAAGAATGAGAAAAAGAAAGCTAGACAGAAGCCAGAATCTTTATGAAACCTGATATGAGAAGTGACATACTGTTGCTTTTGTTATATTCTCTTCATTAGTAGTGAGTCACTAGGTCCAGCCCGCTCTCAAGGAGGAAAGGATTACACAAGAGTATGGAGGAGGCAGGGATAATTTAGGATCATCTTAGAAGTTTGTCTACCACACCACTTTTATGAAAAAAGGCCTCTCTCCCTAGGTTAGCTGATTTGGAGTAAATAGCAGCTAGTTCTCATTTTTATTATTAAACATTCAGGGGTTTTGTTTCAAAGAGAGAATTACAGTTAGCACCTGACATTTCAGGAGAGGGATCACTTCAGACCAAAATCAGTGTTTTTTTTTTAATTAAAATGTATTAAAGATTAAGTAAAACATAGCAACAGGTATCTGAAACTATTAGGAATTGAGGAGGAGGATCATCTCAATAAATTAAGGTTGTCTTACTCATGCCTTCCTCACAGTCATATGTAATATTTTCTTACTCACATTTTATATGGTAAATAAGAAAAAACAAATGTAGAGAAAGAATGAGATTAGTGACAGCTGCCCATTGGGAAGAATGAATGGGGGAAATATTTCTCTCATCGAAAGACTCGGAATTGACAGTATAGGGGCTAACGGAGAGAAATCAAATCGCAATCTTAGTTTCAACATCGTTAAAAGGCTTTTCAGAAATGATACAAACCAGGGATATTAAATGCAGAGCCCTTATTTCAAGAATAAAATCTATTAGATAGACAACAAAACAAAACAACAAAATCTTTTGTTCTTATATCTTGGTTTAAAAGGGATCTCAAAGTATAATTTCATATCCTTATTGAGTATTCCTATTAGGGCTTATGGAGAACAATTCAAAACTATATTATAATTTTTTAATGGTTATTTATTTTTGGGAGAGAGAGAGACAGAATACAAGCAGGGAAGGGGAAGAGAAAGAGGGAGACACAGAATCTGAAACAGTCTCTAGGCTCTGAGCTGTCAGCACAGAGCCTGACGCGGGGCTCGAACCCCCAAAGTGTAAGATCATGACCTGAGCTGAAGTCGGACACCCAACTGACTGAGCCACCCAGGTGCCCCATAACTTTTAAGATTATACCTGTGGGATTGCAGTTAGGAACCTCTTCTGAAACCAATATTGTACTGTGTATTAGCTAACTAAAACAAACATAAGATAAAACAAAAAATAAAATAAAATAAAGAAAAAAACTTTTATAAAAGTAAAGAAAGGAACTTCTTCCAAAGCATGAACTGCAGAGGTATGGCTAATAAGAAAATGCCATATTATGGCATTATGGCACATAATAACTCCTAGAAACTTCTCATAAGTTTTTCCATATAAGGACTCAAATAAGAGCCCTGGAAACTAGGTAACAGCCTTAGTCCAAAAGGATTCCTGTGATAAGGCTGTTTGTATTGGTCTAAAATCTTAGTGCCATCTAACTTTCTGGTATTAGAGTTAAAGGGCTTGTAGTAGATACTGCTTCACTCGCATTCTGTTTACTGTACTGATACATCCATTTGCTACCTGCTGTGAATGTCAGGTGCTTAAGGCTCACAGCTACACCCTTCTCTGGAAACAACTGATCTTGAGAGAGGGGAACTGGTTTGTGTGGGAGATTAGCACCCCTTACTGTGGAGCATGGGACAGTCTGCAGGCAATGGCTGATTGAAACTGAGGTACCAAAGACTGGCCATCATGTCTTGAGGGGAAAATCAAACTTTGGAACTCCCCAGGAGATCAAGCTGAAGCTAGTCTCCAGCTGACACCACATCTTCCCTTTGCTTTCCCTCTGCTCT